>NC_091216.1:26643073-26725573 GCF_040958095.1 Procambarus clarkii | reverse complement strand
CAAACGAGGATTAAATATACCTGGGAGCGAGGTTTAACGTCAACAAATAGGAGCTGCCTTTGTATGGGCCAATAGCCCTTCTGCGGTTCCTAAAATTATGATATGTGAAAGACCTGAGGTAAATCATATCCGAAATCCATAAAAAAGTAGCCTCCACAAATGCAGTACAAAATATCTAGATAACAAAACCCTTTATAAATGAGAGATGCTAGGCTAGTGATAACGCTTAAGGGCGCACTACGGCAATAGAAGAGAGTCACAGTGAAAAGAGATATTTCACAGCCGAGACACGCCACCAGTGGAGTCCAAAACAAGAAGGTACTAGGGTCTATATCTTGTTGCTGATATATGTAAACGATTTGTCAGTGATAGGCACTTCTCATGATGATAGTAAGACACTTCAAGATGACCAACACGAACTGAAAGAATGGTTCAATAGCTATTAGAAATTCAACTCAAAATAACGAAGCTACGTGCTGGAAATAGAAGTAAAAAAGCAGTAGTACCAAATGGGATAGAAAACCTTTCAAGAATCGGAAGAGTTGTGGGTTGTTATCACACTGAAGATGTCTCCGGAAGTCCACATCAAGTGGATGTCATCAGTGATGTACTCTCAGCCTGGGCCTAGAACGTACTCCACGAAAAAGAACCGTTTATGATCTTATATACCACATATATCAGACTTGTTCCATATACCACATATATCAGACTTGTTCCACTTCCAGAAATAAGATAAATATACGGGTTACAAGGAAATATTAAGAGGAATTAAACCTCACGTTACTGGAAGACAGAAATGTTATGGGTGATACCACACAAAATTCTTAGCTCGGGGGAACTGATTGGGTAGACAAGGACATTATTTTGAATGTGTGGTATATGCAAGTATTCATATATGTGCGCCCAACACACAGGTGGAAAGTAGATACCTAAATAAGTCAGAAAGAAGTGGTTCACTGCCAGAGTTGTGGATAAATGTAAAGCACCAGTGTCCAGCGGCAGAATCAGACCCCATTCACAACTTAAAATATAGATATGACGGAACCCAATAGGCTCTGAAACCTCTATACACCAGTTGACTGAATGTCGAATAGCGGGACCAAAAAAACCTGAAACTCAACTCTCGCGAGGACAGTCACGCCAGTATACGATACATAAAAATTCAGGCTGGTGCATCAACCCTCCCACTACTGCCTGATATCTTTCCTGGGCCTCCATGTTCCCTGTAACCTCTCCTCCTACTCCGTGAACCACACCCAGACCTTCACCCATCCTACACCCACCCGGTCCTCTAGCCCCACCGACCCAGTCCTCCATCCCTCCTCCCAGTCCCCGACCAACCTCAACACACAGAGTCACCATGACTAGCATAAATCAAACTTGCCAAGAATATCGTCGATGAGACGACGGTCCCTTACATCTCCGGTACGATCACCTCCGCCCCGCCCCGGCAACAACCAGGCAAAAATGATTACTGCTACAAGGGTGACGATAGTGACGATTTGTGCAACGCGATAAAATACCCGGCAATTCCGGATGATAGGTGCAAGTAACTAGGCTGCAAGCTACTTTTGGAATTACGTTAATTGACGATATTACTGCCGTTCGCATGACATCCTAAATTGCATGATATTCGAGTTTACAGGTGAAAGTTTGTTCAAGCAATTAAATCGTTGGGAAAGAAACATAGCGTATAGTGCAACATCAGGCAGCACTTACAAAGTATATCTACTCACCTTGCATTCTCTTCATCAAATAACATAAAAATATACGAGCTTTACGTTTTAAGCTGCCTGCCAGCTGCGCGATGCTACTCGAACATGTCAGCTAATCATCATGACTGCGGTTAACTATATTTATCTAATCTTACAACTTCGGACTTCCCACGTAACATTCTAATAATGTAAATTATGGTGAAACGAGATAAAAAAGACCTTCATATTTACGCATTTGGGACCAAAGCTGCGGGTTATTCCAGAAATTAGATGGAATTTGTGAGAGAGCATGAGACAGCTGTTTTGGGGGGTGTCGGATGTACGATGTTAGCAACGTTTACCAGCAAATCAGCATGACTCGGCACATCTACATGGCCATCCCACTCTACGTACTCCACACACCCAGTTCCGATACACCTATTCCATCCTCCCTCCCTCCTTTTCCCCCTCTCTCCCTGTAAGACATGGCACTGTGAGGTCACGATGAATCTCAGCCAATTTACAGCTCTTTATTAAAGTCATTTTAGACATTGGCATTAAAATACGAGTCCGGCCACGGTGCCTTCAACTGTGTACTGAATAATGCACGCGTAAGCTCGCTGACTCTGAATACTGTGCATTGTCATGAGCGACAACTGTGCATGATAATTCTGACACCAGTAACACTCTCTAGAGTGGAATACTGTTGCACAATAACAGCCAATTTCAAAGCTGGATAAATTGCTGACCTGCAGAGTGTGCAGAGATCCTTCACTGCTAGAATCCACTCAATAAACAGAGATACATAATGTACAAGTGGAGAATATTTGAGTGCCAGGTTCCAAACCTACACACAGAAATAACACCACACGTGACCAGAAAGCATGGCAGGATATGCAGAACACTCCCGTTGAAAAGCAGTGGTGCAATAGGTATTCTGAGAGAGAACTCTATCAATATCAGAGGCCCGAGACTGTTCAACACGCTGCCACTACACATAAGGGGCATAACTGGCCGACCCCTCACAGTGTTCAAGAGAGAACTTGATAAATACCTCCAAATATTATCTGATCAGCGAGGCTGTGATTCATACGTCAGGCTGCGAGCAGTCGCGTCCAACAGCCTGGTTGACCAGTCCAGCAACCAGGAGGCCTGATTGGGGGCTGGGCCGCGGGGACATTGATCCCCGAAATCAATGCAAGATAAGGTAAAATACCATACAGACACCATTACAATGTCACAAAAAGGTACCATCATTAACTAACACCTCACTAATACGGGGTCCTTTCTTATCTCTTATTTCAGCAATCACTTGTTCTCTCTCTCTCTCTCTCTCTCTCTCTCTCTCTCTCTCTCTCTCTCTCTCTCTCTCTCTCTAACAAGCAGAAATCGTTCAATAATATTCAGCGAAACGATTAATTTGACAATAATACTTAAGAATTAACGAAATAATAATAATAATAAATCAATAATACTAATGATCTATGTACATTTTACAAACACAATACTGTAACCTTAGAATATGCTATCCCAAAGAACTAACAAATACCAACCCATTCTCAGGGTATTAAGGATGAACTACATTCTACAATAATTGGCAAATAGTTAAAAATCTTGTCCTATGGGCAAAGAAGAAAATTTACAACAGTAAACAAGGGGAATTATCTAATATAAACATTTCCCTATTAGCCAATATTACAAACTTAAGACCAGTTGGGAAATACCGTACACGACAATGATTATTTTTTTAATCGGAGAAAGTTGTAACGTTGCTTACTGGAGCTTCAACAGTTCAACGTTATCACCTTTAATACATAACATTGTGGAAGTGGCTTTGATAAGAGGCGGAGGCCAAACATCCAAGCAAACTCAACAGTTCAAAACAGCTTGTTTAAAAATGGATTATTAAGATTGATTGATTGATGAAGATTAAGCAACCCAAAAGGTGGCACGGGCATGAATAGCCCGTAAGTGGTGGCCCTTTTGAGCCATTACCAGTATCAATAGATGGTTACTGGAGATCTGTGGAGGTGCGACTGCACCCTGCGTGACGGGAGATGTCTCCCGTCTCGGATTATTACGAAATAGTAGGCTATTCGATATATTACGAAATAGTAGGCTATTCGATATATTACGAAATAGTAGGCTATTCGATATATTACGAAATAGTAGGCTATTCGATATATTACGAAATAGTAGGCTATTCGATATATTACGAAATAGTAGGCTATTCGATATATTACGAAATAGTAGGCTATTCGATATATTACGAAATAGTAGGCTATTCGATATATTACGAAATAGTAGGCTATTCGATATATTACGAAATAGTAGGCTATTCGATATATTACGAAATAGTAGGCTATTCGATATATTACGAAATAGTAGGCTATTCGATATATTACGAAATAGTAGGCTATTCGATATATTACGAAATAGTAGGCTATTCGATATATTACGAAATAGTAGGCTATTCGATATGGGATGATGTTAGGCTCATCATGAGTGGTAAAGAACCGTTGATCACAGCGCTTCTAGACCCGAAAACTTATCCTAATTAGCCGAAAGTTGTGTATTATTAACCCAGAAATCTCAACAACACAGCTGATAAATTACGACTACTGACCGCTGGATCTATACACTTATAGTAACCTTAATGGACAACCGACAGCGGGATCCACATTGCTACAGATAACAGTACTGGCAATTCTCGAGAAGTAACAACCAAATGTAACTAGCATCAACTAGTGTAATGGGTGAAGTATTTACAAATGTGCGATTCCAACATAAGACGAAAGCGAAGCATTGTTTGAGAAAAGTTGATGCTCCAGCAAGGTAGAAGCAAGGATCACTATGGACTTTGTAACTCTTCATTAATATATGTACTTTTACCTGAATAAAAAAATTGAATTTGAATTTGACCAGGGCGGGGCAGCTGCTTGGTGTCAATAACCTGGATACAATGATAGCAGACGACAACACTGTCAATCAAACGAATAAATCAATCAATAAAACCCACCTGCCCCAGCGGCCAACTGGTCGGTCTCCTTGACTGACATAATCACAGCCGTGGAATAAGTACTGAAGCCACATCACCATCCTTGAACTTTCTGAAGCACACGCACTACCGACTGTACCATGATGGCAGCCCGTCCACATCAACCAAGGCCGAGTGTTCATTCCGTGCATTTGCCAAAACCGCGATTTATAACTAAAAAACGGTTTACACAAGACTCGGAACTTATGTAACACGGGTTAGGTTCCTCTCTCTTTACTTCCTTCTTTCTTTGCCCTCTACCCGTATTCTTACTTATTATTCTCTACCAAGGGACTCCAAAACTTTTAACAAAGCCAACTCCACGCCACGTGGTCCTAAGACGATTGACCGACTTAGGATTCTACACCCAGTATGACGTGACCTAAGCTCTGAACAAAACCCTAGAGTCACCTCTGCTGCCACCACCAGACCAGTAATACAAGAGCAATGATCGAGGTCTGGATCGATCACGCTAATTAATCAACCTAGGGGCTTGATCCCCACTATAAACGATGACCTTGAGTGTGGAATAAATTACACGGTAATGATAACTCCGATTCGATGTTAGAATCGGCGCCCAATGCAACTCTGCCTCGTGTGGACCACGTGACCAGGACAAGTATACACATAACCAAATGGAAACAATAAAAATGCAAATTATTAACTTAATTTATTAAAAGAAAACTAAAACAAAAATCTAAATCTGTTCACTCCCTATCACTTTAACACTCCCTACTTGACCTGAGTGGCAAATGAGACTATTTCTATACTTGACAATAGCAACTATACCTTGGGCGACCAGCTAGATGTCTTGGCTGGTCTTGGGGAGAGGTAAGATGTTTGACCTCTCCCAGCTGCTTCCGTGACCACACTGATTTCTTCCTTGTCTGGTCTCCCCCAGACAGAACATTGTATCCTTCCGCCTAGTCAAAGTTCTACCAAGTTACTAGCAAGGTTTAAGTTATAACAATTAACCTCTGTTGTACTTAATTAATCCAGACTGGTTGAATTATTTTACTGAATTAAATTACAAACATCTAACGGCAGAGCTGTTCCCGATCACAAAAATGGTTATTAAAACTTTGAGAAATATTAGACATGTCAACCCTGCTGACCTATGACCGCCGGTCACTCCGCTTTAGAAGTTAGATCTGATTCGTGACGTCACTGATGGTGACTTAAACTCAATAATTAGAATACTCTTGATATTGTATCCAGTACTATTATACAATACAATTTTAATGCAAAATGAATAAAGGCTAATTTTCTCTAAATTACTGAATACTATTGGATGATTCATTATACGCAGCTATGAACAAAGCGTCGGTTATTTCCACCGCGAATTCCCCTGGGGGTCAGGTCACCATGCGGCTCAGCTTCCCATTCTCTTTTGTCGATAAACCACTCTGGATAATTCTTACAACAGCCTAGTTTGTTACAACCCCCCCCCCCCCCGCACAAGCACTTAGTAAACCTTGTTAATTTGTTAAAATTCACGAGGTTTAGTATCCAAACCCACAATTCAACTCATGCCACAAACAAAAGCTAACCTAACTAATAAAATTTGACAAATAATAGTCCATCATAATAAACATGTTCAAATTTTTCTCAGCTGTCAACTGACAGCAATCCTCCAATATCAGGAAACATACATCCTATCCTTACTAACATAGCTAAATAACATGTCCCTACTCTACCATCAAAAACTAGCTATTAAACTCTCTTGGCTCTTCACTAGCCAAGTCCATGTGTCCTCTAGAGCCGGCCACACCGTGCTCAAACAAACATTAAAGTTATAAGTTCAGACTGAACTGTCATCCGGGAGCGTACTACGGAACTATCAAGTTCACATCCGTGTACTAACCACTCCCCATCAATGTCAACCTTGACATGTTAAGGAACACACCTAACGTTTATTACATGTATCTAAAAAATATAAAAAAAAATTCCTATACTATATCACAGGTTTCAGCTGACTGTACAGCCAAGTGTTCTCACTCACTAGAAGTGTCAATGTTTATATTGGTCCGCCTCTCCTGTGTTCAAACATTCTGAAAAAAATAGCACAACATAATTTTCCATAACCGTTTGTTCTGGGCTGAGACAATTACACAGGGGCTTCGATTTTGATTACTGACCAATTTATAGAGTTAAATTTTCATATATTATACCAATTATTATTTTAAATCTGTTTTTCAACATTTAAACAAAAGTGTCCAGATGTTCTTTACACAGATGTTCAGAGCCAACTTTGTTGTTCGTATCAATTGTTCATATTGAGTAAACGATAAAAAAAAAAAAAATCGACGCTGCTGGATGCTGAATGTAGTCGCTGACGATGACGGTGTCGATCTTGCTTCTTCTCATGTGTAGACATCAATACCTGGTCCTCTTGTACTCCCATCCAGTACTCCTGAATGACGACAGAGTGTAGTAGAGCGGAGTGCCAAGTGACAGCTGTAGAATACTGTTACTTCGGCCATTAATCTTGCTCTCGACAGTCCACACGCCTTCGTATCAATCACAGTTCACACAGCAGTCTTGATGTTAAACTTGACGGCGCAGATGACCACAGCAGAGCAGGACTGGATGTACCAACGGTGTCTCTTAGCAGGAGTGGTGTCAGAAGGTCGTAGAGGCGGGTTGCTTGTTTGCAGAACAGGTGAATCTCGTCTTCCATCATTGCTCACGTCATCTCAGGCGTTTCTTGATGTCACCAGGTTACTAGGCCGTAAACACCAACTGTGTATACCCTCGTACCGCCGACTTTAGGCCAAAGGAGACAATTTTGCGACCTTCTATTGGCGAGTCCCGGTACTCTGTAGGGAAACCGTGCCTTCCACCTGTGACCGCCTTACTTCTGCTTTCTTGTTACTTCAGATGACGTAATCATTAATCTTCCGGCGAAATTCTTGAGTACTGCTACGTGCTTTCCATTTCTTGACCTCTCCTCCAACACTGCTGGAATGGCTGCAGTCTTGATGACGCAGCAGGTGGGTAGTGGTGATCTCGAGACAGCTACCCCGGCGTTGTATGGCACCTCCGGTGACTGCTATAATGTGGACAGCTCGCTGGCCCTGACAACCTCGTTAGTGACGTGAGGCGTCGGCCGGGTGACTCTTGGACAGTCACTCATCCCCAAAGTAACTGATGTATGGGTTACTGGGTCTGGTGGGGGGAGGGCTTTGTGTAACGTGCCTCCCCCCTCGGTCTTTACAGACAAGGGTTCACGTGTGGCTGGAACAACTGGGTCGGTGTACCAATCAGACCTGGGAACAGACAGACACAACACAGCGGAAGCATAGATATACTCTGGGTTTGGTGGAGGTGGAACCCCAGAGCACGGTAAAAGTTGCTACCTGAGTCAAGTATAGACATAGTACATCTCATTGCCTTTACAGGAAAATCTAATGAATACTAAATTATACTAACCAAGGAAGTTACTTTACTGTATAGCGCGAGATCTCGTCACCATAGGGTGGCGAGACTGCACCTGACTACTGATGAGCGATGACAGAGGGTCATCCTCATCTTCTGACTCGTCGGTGAAGCCATGAGTCAGCACTGCTGAGTCAGGAACTAGACCCGCTGAAGGCAGTTCTAATTCCTCTCTAGCATGATAATGTTTCAATTTATTCACGTGAATTGTCCTTTCCACCTGGTCCTCGAACACTCCTTTTATAACAAGATTAACCGGCCCCGCCCTTTTAATTACTCTATATGGTCCTCGCCACCTCGGAGCTAGTTTCCTGCTCTGATTGGCGGGCGCAGCCTCATTCACTCTCAATACGAGGCTTCCTTCCTTCAACTCAAGAGGGCGCACTTTCTTGTCATAAAAATGAGCATACCGAGTCCGTGCCTTCTTGGACGCTTCAGCTGCAATATTCCATGCATTTCTCATTTTACCAAGGACCTCTGAAGGATAGTCCTCCCCGTATGCAACATTATGTCTGTTAAGCAGACCTGAGGGGAAATTGCATGAATTACCAGTAAACAAATGAAGTGGTTGGGTGTTAATTGATTGGTGGATGGCAGTATTCAAGGCGAACTGAACATAGGGTAGGTGTTCATCCCAGGTGTTTGCATCATGTTCAGCAAGGATTGCAAGCATATCCTTGACTGAACGATTAGTCCGTTCCGTCATTCCGTTTGCTTGTGGGTGGTAGGCCGTTGTAAAAGCCGAAGTTGTCTCTAAAATCTTACAAACTTCTCTAAATATATTCCCATTGAATTCTTGACCCCGGTCAGAGACTAAAACTTTAGGAGGTCCGAATACAGTAACGAACCTACGCAAGAACGCATCTGCAACCGTACGAGAATCCTTCTGAGGTAATGCAACTAGTGTAGTGTATCTAGACAGATGGTCAACTAGTACCAACACATATCTATTTCCTGAATGACTGTGGTGTAAATCAATCAGATCGGCCCCCACACGATCTAACGGTTCGCGAATTTCAGGAAATTCCTGAAGTGGGGCTTGTACCTTAAGGGTGCCTTTCCTCCTCTGGCAACGAGGGCACGACTTCACGAAATTGATTACCTCAGAAAGTAATCCTGGAAAATAAAATAGAGACTTTGCTTTTAAGTGCGTTTTAAAGATCCCCGGATGCCCTGCAATTTTTGAAGCATGCGCAAGCTTTAACGCTGATGACCGCAACGCGTCCGGAATAACTAGCTGAAATACTGCCCTATCATTCTGGCTGTTGACATAATACAGGACGCCCTGTTTCATCTCAAAATCATGAATAGGTAAATTCTTTTTCTTTTTCGGGTATTTTCCTCCCTCTAAATACTCAATAATTTCCTTCCATCTAGGCTCGCTCATCTGGTATTCTCTCATTTTATCTGATGGAATGGTTTCAATATTTTCATTAATCTGCATTGCCGCTATATTTCTACTTAGCGTATCTGGCACAACATGTGCTGGACCAGGCTTGTACAAGATCTGGAACGAGTGGGCCGAAAGTTCGTGAGACCAGCGTGACATTCGTGGGCATTTCGTTCGCTTTTTAAATATATGTGTTAACGCTCGATGGTCTGTGTAGATTACAAAATGCCGCTGAAATAGGTAAGGCTCGAAATACCTAACTGATTCTACTACTGCCAGTGCCTCCCGATCCGTAGCTGAATAGCGAACTTCAGGTCCTTTGACCTTCCTACTGAAATAGGCTACTGGATGGGGTAAATTATCTGCGTCTCGCTGAATTAAGCACCCGCCAATAGCTATACCGCTGGCGTCAGTGTGCACTTCCCACTCTTTCTCAAAATCAGGAATAGCCAACACCGGTGTCGTGATTAGTTGGTCTTTCAGTTTGCGATAGGCCTCGTCATGTTCTGATTTCCACACAAACTTCGCATTTTTCTTTGTCAGATCAGTCAGGGGTGCTGAAATGCCAGCGAAACCTTCAATGTGACGACGAAAATATCCGGCCGCCCCCAAAAACCTACGCACGTCCTTTGCTGTCCTTGGAGTAGGCATGTCAGCAATGGCGCGGCAAGAATCTGGGTCAGGTCGGATACCGTCTGGGCACACCTGGAACCCCAGAAATTTGAATTTCTGAGCCGCCAATGTGCACTTCTGAACATTCAGCCTGAAACCTGCCTGATCTAACAACTTCAAAGTCTCAGTCAAGTCCTGTAGGTGTTCCTCAAACGTCCTGGAATATATCACAACATCATCCAGGTACGCTAAAGAATGCCTACCCAGTACCGGACTAAGGATAAAGTTGATGGCCCTCTGAAACGACGAAGGCGCTGTCTTCAAACCAAACGGCATCCTACGGAATTGATAAGTGTGCCTACCATCCGAGAATGCTGTTTTTTCCCTATCCTGTTCTGCCACCGGAATCGCCCAATACGCCGATTTTGCGTCAAGAGTTGAGAAATACTTAGCAGCACCAAATTGATCTATTATCTCCTGTATTCGGGGCAACGGATACCCATCACCCTTAGTTAGTTCGTTCACCTTCCGGTAGTCAACACAGAAACGATAACTACCGTCCGGTTTCCGAACTAGCACAACAGGAGAGAGCCATGGTGACGTACTAGGCTCTATTACGCCCTGTCTCAACATTTTCTGGCACTCCTCCCTGATAATGTTCTTTGCCTGTTCCGGCAACCTCCACTGTCTTGTGTACACAGGCAAATGGTCACCAGTTGGAATGGTGTGCTCGATCTTATCAAGGAGACCAATCTGGTCATCCTCTGTCGCAAACAATTTCGGGAATTTTCGTAAAACTCCTCTCAGTGCCTTCCTACTGAAATTAAGATTAAGCTGAGATTAAGCAACCCAAAAGGTGGCACGGGCATGAATAGCCCGTAAGTGGTGGCCCTTTTGGGGCACCAGATGACTTTTGCGTTTTAGTTGGGGGCCGAGTTTTTAGTTTTGCCACCCATTGTTCTCTGTGTGGGGCGGGGGGAGGGTACTTGTCACCCTGAGGGACTCCTGGGGCTCCCCAATCATCTGCCTGTCTGTGTGTTTCTATGACGCCAGGCATCTTAGTGTCTGGTGATAGGCGTCATTCGTTTCGCCATTAGGATTTATGATTAACCTTTTATGGGTACGCCGGGGCGCCTCTGATCCCACGATCGTCGTAGCACTTAACAACAAATGCGTCTTTGGGGTCGACCGCTGGATGGAATGGACTTGGTCTGAGGACGAGTTGTTTTTTGTAGATCCCGAAAAAACATTGTATTTTTGTAAATCACGAGGACAAGCGCACTTTATGTGAATTCCGGTTCATTTCCAACATGCATAACGAACCAACATGAAATCAGCAAATTATTTTCCATTTAGTTTATTATTAAGGCCCTCAATTTTATTCAAGTGTATCTTGTTTTTTAATCGGTGGTTGAGCACACGTAAGTCCTCCCAAACTGTGTCAGTTTGACAAATGACAAAAGGTGATGAGACATTTTATATACCATGTTTTTTAAGTCTAAAATGACTGTGGAGTTTGGCGTACCATGTTAAAAAAAAAGTTGTCGATCTTGAAGCCCTCGATCTCGTCTGGTATTGAAGGAAACTGTTCTGGGATCATTTTCACCATCGCGGAGTCCCCCCCCCCCCCCACACCTTCTCGCTATAGTCTAGGTTGGCGGCAGTGTCGGCTGGCAGTCTTTCGCTTTGATGTCCAAAGGGATTGGAAAGGATGGGGGAGGTAGAGGGATGGGGAGATGAAATTCAGGAAGAGGATGCGGGTGTAGAGAGAGAGAGGAGGTTTGAAAGTTCGGTGGCCTGTCCACCATGGGTTGACATATGTGTATGTGTCGTTTGTTTGCGTATGTGTTATGTTGGGTTGTCAGTACATTGGCTGGGGGGGGGGGCTAGGCTTGCAGTCATACCCGTGCGCGGGTATACTCAGCCTGTGTGACGTCTCTGGATGATTGTATATACAAAAAACTCCTGGAGCACCGTGAATTGGCGAATTTTAGCCACACTAACATCGCCAGCCAATCAGGAGCCTTGAATGAATCATCCCACCTGTGTGTGACGTCACCTGGAATTTTCGTGCACACAGGAGCACGCACACCTTCGTCCATGTGTGTGTATATACTGCTAGTAGTTACTATTTGTGTCTGCAGAATCGAGCTATTACCTCATGGACTCCGCCTTTCTAACCAATATATTTTTCCTCTATTATGTCTACTAAATATATTTCTCTCTAACACACGCACACACGACCCCAGGAAGCAGCATGTAGCAGCTGTCTAACTCCCAGGTACTTATTTACTGCTAGGTGAACAGGAACATCAGAGTGAAAGAAACTCTGCCCATTTGTTTCCGCCTCCGCCGGGAATCGAACCCGGGCCATTCGGACTACGAAACCCAAGCGCTGTTCACTTCCACTCAGGCAGGGCTGCAATATATATATATATATATATATATATATATATATATATATATATATATATATATATATATATATATATATATATATATATATATATATATATATATATATATATATATATATATATATATATATATAATATATATCCCTCGACAATATATCCTTTGTTCCTTCATCTAGATGTTGCTCGTAACGATGAAGAGGTATTTGCCTGAATTTACCTGAGGGCCACTATCTCTCTAGTTGCCTCAACGAGGATGGAAATCCGGCGGCTGGTCAAATGTAACCCACCCTCTCCCACCACCATTTGTCCCTGACGATTTTGTCTAACTGTATTTTGAAATTCAGCAGCGTTTTAACATTTACGGCTTCGACGAGTAGGCGGTTCCGTGGGTTTATAACTCTGTGAGCGCAAAAGCATCTGTTTTCAGTCCCACATTGTGGCTTGTTGAGCTTGAAGTCAATTCAATTCAATTTCTTTCTTTATAATTGAAACCGTTGCTCCTTGTTTGTGTTATATCTGTCATTGGGAAGAAGTGGTCTGGATTAATATCTTTCAAATCATTCAGTATTTTATTTCAGTATATTCAGCATTCAGCTATATTTTTGCCCGAAACGCTATGCATATTAGTGGCTTTAGTTATTGTATGTATACTAGCTCTATCTATAAATCCAACTTTATGTTTGCAAATCATCAATGTATGCACTTTTCCTGAATACAAAAATTTGAATTTTGAATTTTTAAGTTTCGATGAGATCGGTATTTATATCACTTATATATATTCCCTCTCTTTCTTCCTGCGGGTGCCAGAGGGAACATTAACATTAAGCAGAGGAATTATGGTATCAAGAAAGGAAATCCTCTCATATAAAACATTACCATTATCATCGATTTCGGTATTAAGAACCTTTATGTGGGCCTGTTTAACAATCAATATCATCGTATCACCTTTCAAACAGATCGTAGGATTTATTAGGATTTCAAAGTATTCAAGCAGCACATCAACTTTCTTAACGTCTTGTACATTGTGTTCTTGCACTAAATGTATATAAAATTCATTAAAAATAAATGGCACAGTCGGGCAATTATAGTTAAGTCTACCAAACGTTTATCATGCTAAAGAAAACCACCAGGTTAAGAAAGAAAATTAATTCAATGCACGTGAACCAAAATAATTACTTTAAAGATAATTCGATCCAAATGTCTATCATAAATATATCACGCATTGAATTTTGTAACTAGCTCATCAAGATTGTAACTTATAATATACCCCAATGGGACCATTCAGGCTTGTTCGCATTTGTGTTCCTCACATGTGCCCAAAAGAATGAGGTGATTTGATAAAATACTATGCCCAAGATTACCATCAGAGTGCCGGCGGGATGATGGGGAATTAGCCTCGGCTACCACCATCTTTTGTCCGGTCGTGATGGTCGAGTGGTTAAGGTGTCCTGTACACCAGTTGCAGAGTGCTCCTGGCAGTATGGGTTCGAGTCACTTCTTGGGTGTGAGTTTTCAGTTGCATATATGCCTGGGGACCATTCAGACCATATATATATATATATATATATATATATATATATATATATATATATATATATATATATATATATATATATATATATATATGTATGTATATATATATATGTATGTATATATATATATATATATATATATATATATATATATATATATATATATACACACAGAACAGAAACAAAGGCAAGATCACTGGCGACAGTTGAATGCCACTCAATCCTCCAGCTCAAGTAGCAAGTCAAATTCTGACTTTGTTTGTAACAAGTTAGTGCAGTTTTTTATTTATTAAGCACACAACTGACAGCATGACTTCCATATGGTATAAGAACAAATTAAGTTTTTTCCTTAATTGTAAATTAGTGTTATATACTGTAGGTTAATGCAGAGTTCCGTCTAGGATAGGTTAATTTGTTAAGGGTGATTTAGGGAGCGTTGTTGTTGTTTTAGGGGTTGACGACGTGTTACGCCAAGATGAAACAACTTTATTACAAGTTGTAACAAGCGGAAAATAGAGACAGATTTCGGTTTGTGTTTCCAGGGGATTGACGGATCGGATGCGCCCCAGGTGTACCCGTGCAGGGTTAATCGCGAAGCCTAATGGCGAAACAAATGTCGCTTATCGACAGAAAAAATATGCCACGCGGCCAATACACACACAGAGACAGGCAGATGATTAGAGAGCCCTAAGAGTCCCTCAGGGTGACAAGCCCTGGCCCCGCCCCACACAGTGAACACTCGGTAGCAAAACAAAAAAAAACCCGGCCCCAAGTAAAACGCAAAAGGTCATCCAGTGTCCCCCGGCAGAGCAGAAGCCAGCCATTGAGGGCACACCAGGAGCCCCTCGAAGACCCACTTACTCCCAGCACCTCTCAGCCAAGCCGGCGCCGGACACCATCACCCCCGTCCGGAAGAACCAGCCAGTAAACGTACAAAATCTATGAACGATCCCGTGACCTAATGCGATATGTGCGCCAGGCGTCGTAACCATCTGCACCGTTGAATAGTAAAGCCAAACGGCAGTATCAAAAGCCAAAATCGCGAAACAGCGTGATCCGGCGGCGATCAGACGGAGCAGGTGTACCAGACGTCCGCTCGTCGTCAAGGCTGAACCAGGAGCATCTAAGGAGTGTTTACACTACTGGTGAACCAAGCCCGTTTCAAATCATAGCCTCAAACATTACTACGTGGACTCACTTCAAGTCCAAATACTAACTTACATTGAGTGTTTGTGTTCAGAATTTGATTTATAATTTGTGAACCCTCACATCCTTTTATTTTGATGATGGACTGTTGAAATCTCACGAGGCTAAGCTAGGCCTTCACTTCAGCACTGTGACAAACCGGGTGGTCAAAGAAATCGTGCTGAATAAAAGCAGAACAACCCAGCTATAGTCACAAAGGACTTGTACACAGACGTACACACCAGAAGCAGTCACTAACGTAACATAACGCCGCTGCATAAACAAAACATGCACTTAACTGAAAGCATTATATGCTCCGTAAGTCCACTTACCCCGCAGCCGAGAGGTCAGCTATGGTGGACTGTGGAGGAAGGTGCTGCCCTCTGGCTGATGCTTGTCGCTGTTCTTACTCACCTACTGGCTTGTTTCATATAGTTAATAATAATAATAATCAAATATATATGATAACTTTACCGTATCAACACTATTACGGTTAATAAAGTTAACGTATGGGTAAAAAAAATAGTGCAAATGTCGAATCGTCTTGTGTACAATGTGACCACAACTCCTGCTGAAACAGAGCAAAATAGACGATGAAATTTGCCTGAATTTACATGAGGGTCACAAACACTAGTGGCCTCGACGAGGACAGGAAGCCGGCGGGTTGTCAGAGTCCCCCCGCCCCTTTTCAGAATTAAAAGAATTGTTTTACTTAAGATTTATATCTTTAGTTTCCTTACTGTTTTATGACTGTTTCTTGGTCGATGATCTCCCTTATTGCATGTCGACGTTCGATCCCCGATGATCTAAGTGGTTGATGGGCACCATTTCTTCCCTCAGTCCTATCCCAGCTCCTTGTCCTCATATCCCAGCTCCTTGTCCTCATATCCCAGCTCCTTGTCCTCATTTCCCAGCTCCTTGTCCTCATATCCCAGCTCCTTGTCCTCATATCCCAGTTCATTGTCCTCATATCCCAGCTCCTTGTCCTCATATCTCAGCTCCTTGTCCTCATATCCTAGTTCCTTGTTCTCATATCTCAGCTCTTTGTCCTCATATCCTAGTTCCTTGTTCTCATATCTCAGCTCCTTATCCTCATATCCTAGTTCCTTGTTCTCATACCCAGTTCCTTGTCCTCATATCCCAACTCCTTGTCCTCATATCCCAGCTCCTTGTCCTCATATCCCATCTCCTTGTCCTCATAGCCCTCCAAGTGCTATTATATAATCGTAATGGCTTGGTGTTTTCTTAAAATTACCGTTTTGCTTTTATATAATACATCTGGCATTGTTTGCAGGAGAGAGGGAGACTCTTTATAAGACTATGAGTGACTGTTCTACTGTTTGATGGGGTGACTTATGCAGTACAGGCCCCATAGTTTCAATTTATTTCAGTCACTTTTCAGCACTGCCATTCGAACCAGTCTATTATATTCAGTCATAGTTGAATGTGCGTTCTGTATGTTATGAATTCTTCAATTTCACGAGTGTATATATATTTATCTTGCAGTAGCAATTGTACATTGCTACGTTACTAAGTCGTTCCTGGTTGGGGTCAGACCTCGATAAAAAAAAAAAGCCAAAACGTGTATTAATACACTCTGGCTTCCTGTCCCCCGACACAATGAATTATTAAATTATAATACTGTATATATTTTTGTCCTGTACCTAAGTTTCCAAGTTCTTTTGTTTCTTTTAGAATCACAACCACTGCTTTGTGATTGACCTTAATTATTAATAGTATAGATTTTTTTAACATATTTTAGGGCCGTAGGAGAGGTATATAGTGTAATGAAAGGAATCAATGTTAGTAATTGGAGTTATGATTACGTGTTTATGGCTTTGCAATAATGTAAAAAACATAAATGTTATGCACTCTCACGCACCTACTGTCCTCCTTGAACATAAATCAATAAATGACAAAGGCCAGAGAGTTGGTATACTACTCTCAAGTCCTGACAAATGTATCATAAACTTGGGTATGGAAAGTGGCAGTGTGGATAAGCAGTGTAAAATGGAATTAGTTGTTTGGAAAAGTAGCTGGTGTATATGAGCTTCATATAACAATGAGAAAGTATATGAGATATGAGGATATGAAGTGTGGAGATGTTGCATGAAGCACAATACACTAAGGTGGTATATGCACGCTATGAGAATCCCTGACAGTCATTTAACGAAAGGGTGTACAAGGAGGAAATATAGGGATCACATGGTACAAGGCAGACAACTACCAGTATTCCACCCATGAACTTGCACTCATGTACTGTACTGTACATTTTTTCTCTCTTCCTTGTAATTTAATACAACGTATAATTCAGCGAGAACAAATATTTTCATGCAGTGATCCAAATAAGGTTTCCCTTCTTTACTTCTATCAACCATCAAATCTAGATCATCCTCTACAATTCCATTTATAGTAAAATTAATTTCCAATTAATGGTCTTCAACAATCTATAATACTCTGCATTAAACATATTTATCAACTAATATTCTTTAGCAGTGCTTCTTAAACACTGCAATGTATGCACAGATCTGTGCATATATTGTGTGTGTGCCCAAAATGCTATTCATGCTGGTGGCTTTACAAGAATATAAGAACTCTTGTATATATAAATACAAATAAAACACTCCTTGAGATCAACTTTTCACAACAATAATACTTTACCTGATCATCTGATCCACAAAATAAAATATTCTTGCTACCCTGAACACTGGCATTTACTGTTAACTGTGCTACAGCAATGCCTTTTTGAAATGTGTGGGGAGAATAGATTGAAATAGATTTGCCGTGCTTAGCATGGGCCAACAGGCCTGCTGCACTGTTCCAAAATTTGTGTTCTTATAATACAATTATGTCGAGTGATTCATTTTTCCTGTAAGATATGGGCAACACCACATGCTACAGCTCTAATCTTTCTTCCCAAAAAAGGGAAACAATTAATTTTACTGAGGAATATAACAGAAGCATTTTAAAGAACTGTACTGTATTTCCTTTCCCACAGTGTGTGGATGCAAGTACTGTATTATATCTGCATCCTTCTCTGTTTGTTTATCTGCTTGTATTTTGAACACAGCATAAAAAAGATAAGTACATAAATTTTAACTTTCTGCATTTAACCATTTGTTGTCCAGGAAAAAAATTAACAACTTTTCAACAAATATTTATTTCTACAAATTAACATTTGGACTAGATTACAAACACTAAATCAAATAAAAAGAAGGTATCAAATTGTGTCATGTATATATATATCTATATATATATGAGTGTACGTGTGTGTGTGTTTTATACCGTATTGTATAGCATTATACAAAATAAGGCAAATGAAATAAATTTCATCTATATTACAATTTAAACCTGTACAGTGCCCTTGATATTTCACATGCAACTTTGTACTACCAGAGGGGATGTGTCAAGATTCCTTCATATTTATCATACGTAGAACCTAATATCAATCTTACAGTTGCTAGAGGGGAGAAAATTCTGTGACATTTACGCCACAACCTCGCGTAAGGATACCTGATCAACTGCGTAAGGAAACACCTCCAAAGGATATCTGATCAACCGGGCTGTAATTCATATATTAGGCTGCGAGCAGCAGCGTCCAACAGTCTGGTTGACCAGTCCAGTAACGAGGAGGCCTGGTCGAGGACCGGGCCGCGGGGACATTGAGCCCCGAAATCATCGCAAGGTAACCGCAGGGATAAGGTATAGTATAATTGTTGGTACTGACCAGAGAAACACAAGACATGTTACAGTAGTAAAACAGCAGCATATAGACCTCCAAATAATACTGATGCAAAGGTGACCTGTAGCACAGTGATTAGCACAGTCGGCTCACAACCGATTGGACCCGAACAGGTTGAGATATTTGGGCACGTTTCCTTACACCCGATTGCCTTGGTTCACCTAGCAGTAAATAGGTACCCAGGAGCTGGGCAACCGTTGTGGGTTGCATCCTGGGGAAGGTCAGCCATTGCCCTATGAGGACTTCAATAAGCCTAACAGGCTTCCTGTCTCCCCGACAAAGGGAAACAAAGAGTTGACTTTACACAAAAAAAAGCACTTTATGTACATTGTTGATTTTTATGTAAATGTATTATGAAATATATTATTATGATTAATATTTAAAATGACTCCTGGATAAGGGTTAATACAATGAATAACATACATCAGAATAGCCAGAAGTCACACTATAGACTGAATGTGACAAGCCTATTAACAGTATAGGAAATAGTTTGATAGGCTCAATAATGAGAAATAATACAAATCACATCATTTATGGGAAACATAATCTTCCTAAATTCTTGTTATTACTGCATTATCATTAAACTCTTTAATATATAAATATATATGTACAGATCTGAACTATGCAGTATTAATAAAATTTATGAATTTTAATTTTAATGTACTGTATACATTTATGTGAATAATATATTTAACAATTTAAATACTTTAATTAATAATTGCATTGAATTTGCATTGTACTGCTATCCTTGGCATTTAATTTAAATATACTATATTTAAGGGAACTAAAAAAATCTCCAGATACATTATTTTATCCTAGGCATCTATACTTTTTTGGCAGGGTAAAAGAGCAGCAAAATATTTAACAAAAATTCCTGCAAATGTTTGTAAGCAATGCTGAAAAGCCTATACTGCAAAGGATGTCACAAAAATGCCCATGTATAAACCCATGCAATGCTTCAACTGTAAGCTTGGGGGGAAAATATACAATACTGTCTCTAAATTTACCATGCTAAAATGAAAATGTGTACTGGCTTGATTCTCTCAATCATAAAGTCAGCTTTCTTTTACTTTTAATACCAATGGCCAATATACCTATTTTTTTAACCTACGGGTTAAAATTTAAGAAAAAACTGACAGCATCGAGAGGTACCTTATTATATTTATCACTCCGTCATGGATGCCCCATTTTCTTGGTACAGTACTTGGTTTCTGCAGCCGATTTTGACATTTCTCATGACTAATGGCAAACATATGACAAATTATTTAAAGTAGAGTAGTTACACTTCTACAAATACTGAGAAGCATGGCACGTGATTAAATTCCTGGAAAACTTGTTTTTTTAAGACTAAAATGCGCTCATGGCGATAAAAGTATGTCCTCGTCAGACCTTATCTGGATGAGGAGACATTTACCCGAAATAGTCAAGCTTTTCTCCTAAAAGCTTTGTAATTTTTAAAGTTAGTGAAATGTTATATGGGTATAATTACAAATTACATGAAAATGTAGAATAAATAACATATAAGAATCACTCAGGAGACAAAGATGTACATAAATTTTAAATAATTTAAAAAGGATTTGACAAATTATTAGTATTGTGCAGTTAACTTCACTCAGATTAATATGGAAAGTCTATGTCCAGAAACATATTTGAATCTAACATAAAATAGGTAACTCATCAGCTGAGGAATTCCTGGTGAATCTCAATTTATTGAACACTCTTTAACTGATCTCTTACAATTTCCCCTACATTTCCCTAGCAAGTCAATAGTAAACTTTTATATATATATATATATATATATATATATATATATATATATATATATATATATATATATATATATATATATATATATATATATATATATATATATATATATATATATATATATATATATATATATATATATATATATATATATATATATAAACATATACTGTACTGTATATATATACAGTATGCATTACATTTATTGTGTTGTGGTCCCAATATGAGAAATAAATACATCTGACCAGTTAACTGAACACAATCCTTATTAGGCACAATACTCTTAAAACCTCACTAAGGAATTCTTTGGTGCATCCCCAAATAGGTTAGGCCTACCAACTGAATACAGTTCATCACTAATTGTCTTGAACATAAGGCTGATACTGGTGTATCTTGTGAGCACCTCAAGATCTCTGCTAGATCCATTTCAATATACACTTCTGTTTTCTCGAAGACAGTATACACCTGTTTTTATAACTGTTCTGAATGTTCAATATTTAAAAAAAAATATATATATGTAGCAAGATTAATATTGGAGTTATTAAGATCTACTTTACTTGTAATAAACAGGCAGCTCAATTAATTTTGTCATATTTTTGTATTTCTTGAACAGTTATCAAATATTAATAATTTAATGTATAAATAGCAGTTATAAATATTAGTTTATTAGAGCAAATAATTTTTCAAGCCAGTAGTTGCAGTCTTTGACAATATGGCAAAGCAACAGATATACTGTACTCACCACAACGTATTTTAAACTAACAATGAGAAGTCACGTGATTTTCAAGTTTCTTTTAGAACTATACAGTATATACTGTACTCTGCATGATTATGAATATATACGTCACATTTAAAGTTCTTCTGGTTTTCAAACTTCTTTAGAACGAGTCCTCAATATATTTCTACTTAAGATTTGTGGAATAGCCCAAGTCGTTTAGTCTTCGTTGGGACTTCTCCCACAACCTGGAAAATATATAAAATTTTAATCAAATGGTAACTGCAGACAATATTTTAATGAGCAGTTTCTGAATTACTACACACAGCTAATATAATTAGAGCTTTTAAGAGTATAAACAGTTACATATAATTTCAATGCTGGCCATTTAAGGGAACCCAAGTTATGTAAATATTATCTCATAAAAAAATCTTTGAAATTTAAAACCAATCAGCTTCGTCACGATTGCTTACCTTTATTAGATTGTCAATGCCAGTAAGGTAGCCCTCCTCATGGTTTCCAAGCGTCCATGGTTTCCTGTGCGTAATACTACAGCCTTCAGGAACTGCCACTGTCTTGGCAAAGTCAATCATCCACACACCTGCCTTCTCATCATCATAAATGATCAAGATACTGCTTCCAATCACCTGTAAATAGACCAAGACCATTGTTCAAAATATATAATGAGGCATACAAATAAGGATCAAGAAAGACTTTGAACATTTGTAGTCAATTAAAAAAAGAGATATTAATACTACTCCTCTCCTATGTACGCCTAATTACTCTCTAGAAATAGTACTGTAATTAATAGTAATAAATTAATAGAGAGATCTACCAATAGTTTACCAAGTTTCAGTGGATCCTGTTTATAAAAATAAATTTATTGGATTTAAATTCATAGAGGTGCACGCCTTAAAATACTGATGATCCAACTTATTGTGTATTAAATACTGATGAAGTACTGTAGTGTCAATGAATTTTCAAACTACTAATCAATGTATAGAAGGTGAAGGGCATCATGAGCAAAATGAAACTGATTTTCTTTCATCATATTGTATATATGGAAAGAGAAACTAAAATAGATAAAATTAAACATGACCTGCATTGTTACATTTTATAAATACAGAAAGCAAATGTGATATATATTCTGCCTTGTTATTTTAGTGAAAAAGTAGACAATTGCAATACAGTATACAGTTGATGCAAACAAACATCAGCATCATAAAAAAGTTGATGAATTGATATATTATAAAAGTTGAGCATTATATTATATTGTTTGGAAATTCAAATTCAAATGTTTATTCAGGTAAATACTTTACTGTATACTGTAATGCAGAGCCTAATTTTTATAGTAATAATAACAATACATTGTGTCGTGGGGACAGGCAATCAGTGTATATATATACATGTTAGGCTTATATCAAAGTCCTCCAAAAGTTGAATTACTGACCCTCCCGAAACTGCAACCCCGCAACAAGCTGACTACTCCTGGGTACCTATTTACTGCTAGGTGAACAAAGGCATATATGATCAGATTTAAAAAAAAAAAATGGTTCTCAATACTTTGGCAGTATCCCGAATTTTTGGTTAAAAAGTAAAAGGATGTTCTCAAGGTGTCTCACCTCGTGTCTTTGGAAGAAGGGAGAATCGGTAAAAACCCGTCTGAGATGAGTAAGACGATCCAGAACTTGGCGTTTTGTACTTTCTCGGCTTTTCAAAAATCCGCTCATGGTGCCAACCACTTCTTCTCTACTTCTAACAGTCTGCAATTCTGTCACTGCCTCACTTCCTGCCATCTGTTGGCAAAATACATAATGTATTAATACTAAACAATTACTGGTGAGAATTAAAAAATATATTCTAACATCATAAGATAAAAAAGCCAAGCAGTAGCAAGTACAGTACAATGTGTACAAACCTTAAGAGCTTCAATTCTAAATCCAAGTGAACGCGAAGAGCTCATGTTATCACGGAAGTCCATGTATCGCAGCTTGGTGACTGCTTTGGCCTCATGTTCTTCTGAAGTGGGCGCTTTGGGGTCTACCTTGATCATCTGTGTAAATTGAAAAAGATATTAAGTCATGAAAAATCATAGCTTGTGATGCTGTAAACACTAAAGATACATTGTTATTTTTCATTTTGTAGGTTCATTAGCATCTGTATATGAATGATAACAGATTTCATAATCATATGAAGTCTCCATATCTGAAACAATCTTACCTTCTCGTAAAGATCTTTGCGAGCTTTCTTGTTAGAAACTTCAGATTCTAGGAATGTCCGAGTGCCCATTTTAATGTCCATCACGCATGGGTTGTGGAAGTTATACAGCAAGTCTCTCATTTCAATGAAATCTAAATAAACACGTTAAGGAAAAACCTGTCGAATTCAGTATCATAAAAAGTTAAAGACAAAAAAACAAAAAAAATTATCACACTAATTAATTAAAACTTTATAAATACAAAATCCTAGATAAGTTCACACAAGAATATTCCTTTAAACAAAACTATTATTCTACATCTTTAGGCCTCTTAACCACTCTATTTCCCTTTGCCAAGGGTTGTTGTTCTATAAAACAATCTTGGCCCAAACTTTCAGCCACTTGTAATTGTTAGAATCTTTCTTGAATACATTATGCAATATTTATGCAACGCTTTGAATTGGCTTGGCTATAAAGCCTGTTAAACAACATACACTGAAAGAAGAATGCTTGAATAAGGATGAGGATTACCTTCGTGACTAAAGGTTAGGAAGGAGATAATTATGACAGGAACAGGTTAGTAAGTAATAGAGAAAGTACAGTACTGGTACTAAGCCAGCATGACTATACACATCAAAACTGGAACAAGTACGAAGTAAGCTAAAGTTATCGTTAGGAGAAAGTGATAAGCCAATATGACTATACAGAATAAAACAAAACAAAAAAATAGTATGAGGAAAGGTAAAGTAATTGCCCTGAGACAGGACTAAGTCAGTATAACTATATAACTTGAGCTAAGAAAATACAAACTGGATTTTTGCTATACAATAATACTGTACCTAATGTGTGGCATTGTTTTTTAATTACACTGAATAGAAATATTAATGAGGGTGACCAGACATCCCTTTATTTAAGAATGTTTTTATGTTTGAACATGACCAAGCTGTTCACTAGGTATTATAATATATAAAATCAACTCATTCCCTCTAAAGGTCTTCAAACACAATGACATACCGAAAAACTATTGAAAAACAGGCAATTTCTGGGTTTACTCGTGGTAAGAAAGGATACGTTCTTCTTGATAGACAACTTCTCTGAAGAAGGTAGGAGTGATGTCTCTTGCAGGGTCGGAAACAAGAGCCTGATATGCCTGAGTCTCTACAGGTTCGGGGCCTCTTTTCTTCCAAATGGTACCAGGACCAGCTGGAGCCAGGGAACCAGGGTGGCCCGCCAGTTGCACCCAGCTATACCGACGATCCCTTAACAACACTGAAGAGGCTGGAGCAGTCAAGTTTAGCGCATTCTGTGGATAAATTACCCAAATAAGATTAAATATTTAAAATTCAGTAAAAACCTATGCAAACTTGTATGCCTACAATATATCAATACAAATAATACAATTTTATTAAATGTCTTGTAATGTAAGCTGAATACTAACCAGGGCGAGCCTCTGTAACAAGGACATAGCAGCTATGTCATTGATGTCAACTGGCATGGTCTCCTTAGCATAGTCGATATTATTTGAATCCAGTGGGCCGTTAACGTGGCCATTGGAACACGGGGAAGAACCAGTAGAGCAGAGGATCTGTCCATCGTGACTGGAGGGAGAACTGCTTGTTGATTTAATGGAAGAGTTGGTAGACGATGTGGTCGAGGTGGAAGTGGAAGATTTAACAGAGGACTCTTCCTCCTCACTTGACTTCTTTTTTAGGGGAGGCTTTCTCCATCGCTTAGCAAAGGAATGTCGCCTCAAGCCATGGTTGTCTGAATCCTGCAGTCGCTCCTCCTCCTCAGCCTTCTGCTGCTTCTGTGGCTTTGCACCAGCGGTGCCACGCAGGAGTGCTTCAATTTCTGCCTTCCTCTCCCCTGCTACCTGAAATTCAAATTACCTCATTAGCATTTATTTATCAACATGATGCCAATTTTGAAGACAGGCGTCTTTGTAAAATTATGAACTGATTATCAAACTGTGGAAACATCTTATTGGAGTGAACAAGGTAGCCTAATATCCAATTAGAAATGGACAAAGAAATGTGATGGCGCTAGGTGATAACAATGTTAGATAGGTAACGATGCAAACAGTTTCATTGTCTATTCCCGACAATGGTAGGTAATACCATACAATAAGGCGGTAGTATGTTACCATTAAAAAACCTGGGTTCTCTTACAAGCAACAGCCTGTTGGACCAAGTTATCACAAAAGTCGATCCTGGCCTCAGGCTGGGCTTGGGGATTAGAAGAACTCCCAGAACCCTCTCCAGGTATGCCCCCAGGACTGACCTTTCTCAGAATGCAACCTACAATTGTCGCCAAGGCCTAACTCCCAGGTACTGCTAGGTAAATAGAGGCATACCGGGTTTGTACCCCGAGGTACTAACCTGGGGGTACAACCCTGAAGCGAGCTAACCAGCCAGTGGCAACTCTTGTCCCCCCGGCTGAAAGGAATTAATTATATGATACAGTATAGTGCAAGGGCTTAACTCAGCTGCTTGTCACTTGGTCGCAGATGTGAAGGCAAAGTACAGGTAGGAGTTTGGTATCAAAACGGCTTGCAATAATAGTTGTATTTGACGCCTGGAGCATTCAACTCATTAAAGAGAATGTAATAGATCCACATGCCGGGGGGGGGAGGGGATCCTTGATAATTGTGCTGCATATGGGAGGTAAAGAGATTTTGTCAAGTGTAATATGATTGTTGTAGTGTTGTACTCAAGCAAAGTAATTGGTCTAGTGTTGGGGGTCATTAGCCCATGTGCAGTAGTGACCAGCCAGCTGGTGACCCTCACAAGCGCCTCCACAGGCTCCTGTCCCTCGCCCCAATGCTTCGCTCTACTGCCGCCTCATTATTAATGCTTACAAGATTATCTAATGTCACAAATTATACCGATAACGGGAAATAAGGACCAACGGACAATGAGATAGATGAGGAGGGAGGGAGAAGAGAAAGAGAGAGAAAGAGAAGAGAGAGAGAGAGAGAGAGAGAGAGAGAGAGAGAGAGAGAGAGAGAGAGAGAGAGAGAGAGAGAGAGAGAGAGAGAGAGAGAGAGAGAGAGAGAGAGAGCGAGAGAGAGAGAGAGAGAGAGAGAGAGAGAGAGAGAGAGAGAGAGAGAGAGAGAGAGAGAGAGAGAGAGAGAGAGAGAAAGAGAGCACTGAAATGCACCCATAACAGGTATCTCTAAGGAATCTGTACACCAGTTAACAGACAGTTTAGAAGCGGGACCAAAGAGCCAGAGCTCAACCGCCGCAAGCACCAACTAGGTGAGCACAGCACCCATATGAGACTGGTCCGGGGAACTCCCCGGACACAGTCACCCAGCCTGCTAGCGACAAGGACGCACTCAATAAATGTCAAAAGCCTGTTCAGGGTCCACGAATGCGTCAGCGTTCAACAAGCCCGCCTCTCCGTCGCCTAAAGCCTTGCCACCATCACACGCACACGTCCATGACAAACTGGAATTCATACACTGGGTTGCATGACGAACCATCATGCAGTACTCCAGTTCGAAATTCAGCTCGACAAATTAATCAGAAATAATGGGAAGACCTTTGACAAGCCGCCAGTTTCCAGTCCCCGTCGAGGCCACTAGAGATGTTGGCCCTCTGGCAAATTCCAGTTAATTCAGATCACATCATCAAAGAGCTTGTATTAATTAATTTTTGTCCAGCATGGACTAGCGCAGAGAATAGTTATAATGTCCCTTTCTCGTTTAATGTCATGCATAATGCATTATATCACTCTTTGGGTCGGAGCGTCCTTCTTTAAGCAGGCGATGAGTCACAATACGACGTGGCTGAAGTATGTTGACCAGACCACACACTAGAAATTGAAGGGACGACGACGTTTCGGTCCGTCCTGGACCATTCTCAAGTCGATTCCGAATCGACTTGAGAATGGTCCAGGACGGACCGAAACGTCGTCGTCCCTTCAATTTCTAGTGTGTGGTCTGGTCAACGTCCTTCTTTAATGCAATATTCCCAACACTTTTTCAAACTTCAAGAACAATGAACACAGTGTTATGGCATCGATCCCACAGGAAAAAATTCAAATCAAGCAGAATTGGTGGTGTTTCGATAAGATAAGGGATATAGCACGTTGGATGGCGTGCTATAACGAGGTTTTGGTCTCTGATAAATGTAATAACGAGACTTTGGTTTCATATCGTGTTATAATTAGGTTTGGGTATCAGGTGAGTGTTATAACGAGACTTTGGTCTATTAAATGTCTACATAAAAAATCATGATACCTACAAGAGGGCTCCGTTATCTACTCTATATAAGTATGCCCACCATAGCTATAGAGGCAAAATTATGCGTACAATAAACGTAAGTAGATATCATAAGATAGAATGGTAGCCTACGTCCTGCATCAACATGTAAGTAAAACTACACATAGCCTACATCCATATTTTTATATACTGTATATATAAACAGTAAAATATATAAACAAATATATATTCCATATATAGTTTTGCGTGGCTGTGGTCAATGTAATTACCTAAGTGTAGTTACAGGATGAGAGATACGCTCGTGGTGTCCCGTCTTCCCAGCACTCTTTGTCATATAACGCTTTGGGTTACACAAGGGGCCCACCAGCCAGCAGGGACGGGATGGGGGGCGGAGGGTGGTATAGTAGGGGAAGAAGTAGTGTAAACACAGCCCCATGTGCGGCCATCATCACATGGCGAGCACGTGTCAGGGTACAGCATCATGGTTCAAGCAGTGGCGTGCCGTCGCCTCCTCCTCCTTGCTTCCTCCCATACTCGCGGGCGGGGCATTGCGTCTACACCCATCCCCTCCCCCCCTTCTCCCTCGATTCATTCAGTGTTCGTGGAAAGGTGTGTGCAAGAATGAGAAGGCTCTGTGGGAGGTGTTCCTTCCGGTGAAGTGTTGCGTGACGCAAGCACACCAGTCACCCTCCCCGTCTGGGCCGGGTCTCCGGCCAGATGTCTCCCGGCCACCACTTTCATCAACGCCCGCACCCAATACATTCTGACTCCTTTCTTCTCCTTTCTTCTGACATACCGAACTTGAGCCATATTGTGCTGGGCAATTCCTTTCTCTGGATATTATTACACTTTCATAACACGATACGAAGACTGACGTTAAACTCTTATTAAAGATAATGAGGTTTGGGGGTTGAAGCAAATATTTATTATTTGCTAATTAGACCTATATGGCCCACCCACTGTAGTAGAATGGTTAATCGTAATGACTTCAGTTACTGGACCCTAATGTCCTTTATGTTAAGCCATTTACGTTTCATCTGAACCAGCTACAAATTAGTTTGCCTCAAATTTTTGATCATGCTACAAGATTAGTGGTCTAATTACAGCACTTTGGTTAATGTAACATTACAGGGTCATGATGTAGGCAGATAAGTAGCGTGCTGGCAGTGTAAGCCTATACAGACTGTGTACACTATCTGCAATAAACGTGAGATTCTTGGCTAGGATTTTGGGTAATATGTCACTCCTGATAAAATACCTGGAAATTTCTTGAAACATTATTGACAGAATTGTTTATAAACTGGATATTTTTTTTTACATTCATGTACATAGTGACGTGCGGTATGTACATAGTTTTGCTGATAAAGTTTACATTGTCATATACATTAGCAGGGAGTGGTAACAGCCAGAGGTGCTAATAGCCCAGACTAAGCCTAGCAGTAGTAGCGTCTACTGTAGAAGTCTGCTGACTTCAATGAATGGAACATCCCGTATAGGCTAATGTAATACTATTTTGATCGATGGAATACCTAGTGTAGATTTCATTTCTCAGGTCTAGACAATTTTGCTAGAGTCCTTAGGTACATCAACCTACCCTGGCTTTGCGCCCTGGTGAGGCCACTCCAGACCGACAACCAGAGCGCAACTCCATAGTCTCCTGAGACTGATGG
The DNA here is from genome assembly GCF_040958095.1 of Procambarus clarkii. Taxonomy (NCBI): domain Eukaryota; kingdom Metazoa; phylum Arthropoda; class Malacostraca; order Decapoda; family Cambaridae; genus Procambarus; species Procambarus clarkii. The sequence continues at coordinate 26,695,952 of NC_091216.1, read as the reverse complement.
ATGCCTACTACTTAGGTACAGTGATGAGTGATGCCGAGCTCTGTGGCTCAGTACACCACGAAGGTGAAGATGGTATGGGAGGCGTGGCACATGAAGGTGCAGCGGGAGGGTGCAGTAACCTGGGATTGGTCACGTATCGCAGCTGGTGCTGGGGCGGCGGACGTGACGCCACAGTCACTCCCGCAGGGGGAGCCACACACAATAACAAACACCCAGCGGCTCCATGAATGAACAGACTTGATAAAACACACTTCCGCTGCGTGGGCCGCCTCGACACACACTTCTCTCCTCTCTTTTGTCCACACACTTATAAAGGAAACGCATTCCAGACTCGTTTAATCTTTCAAGTGCACATATTTAGAATTTTTAGACACTAATATATTTAAATCTAACCTTGATCTCTGCACATAAGAGGGCTACAGAAAACAATGAAAACATTATTATTGAGATTCATATTATCGACAGAGGGAATCATAATGATATTCAACAAATGCTATAAACGAGTAAGTCACCTTCGGCCTAGGAATTATGGAAATACACCAGTGAAGACGCTTGATCCCAAGACTACTCACACTAAAATAGCACACACACGTCACACAAACTTCTCTGTAACTCTCCAGTACAACAAAGCGCAAGTGCACAATGAAGAGCTCATTGAGCATGCACAGTACGTACGAAGTGTGGCACGTAGGACTCCAGCTCGCCTGGCGCATGATCCTGTGGCGTCACCACCTACCCGCGTCACAGGAACACTGAGGAATGTGAGGGAGCCTCTCTCCCTCCCTCTCTCTCTCCTTCACCAGTAGTGACGCTCGTTACCACCCTGGACTTATAATAGCACATGGCCCCTACGAGGACAGATTACGAGGGCAACCAGAGGCGAGGTCAACACGCTCGAGGGAGGAAAGCATACACCGGCAGTCATGTATATATGGGGCAACACCCCTAACTACATAGACACTCAAGGCATCAACAAGAGGCAGGAGGCAAATATTGGTGACGAGGCTTGCTTGATATCCTCTGATTGAGGCCTAATAAAAAAGTTTATAACAAAAGGTTGAGAACAAATTCCCTCTTAACAATCACTATAAAAACAAATATAGTTAACTGCAAAAGGTTTATTGACCCACGTAAGGCTGCTCCTATTTAACATAATCTAACTCATTCATATATAAATTGCTAACCACTTATGACTAATTATGTTACCCGGTAATTTGTTCCATAAATCTATAACTCTGAATATATAAAAAAAAAATTGGGGTTAAGTGCCGACTAGACAAATATACCAATAACCAATGGAGGACTCATCATGGCATACACATCCAGCAAGCCTAGCCTAAACCAAACACGAACTCCCCGCACTTCCACTGCACGTCAACAAGGCTACGGAGACCAAAATACTTTTATTAAAAATCTTGCCTCAAGGCCTCACAGTTCTAATTTTAGCCACATATATGTGGTGAATGTCATGGTATATCAACGAGGCCGGTGTGCACGTGTGTGCTACACACCAGTACACTTTAGCTGAGCTGAGTTACGTTACGTATATTCCTTAAGTCACAATCACATCCGGCGACACAACTCATGAATGACACGGCTCCACTTCTGGGAGAAGGGGCCGGAAACACATTGTACAAGAGATGAACTCACTGATACTGTGTACATTGTGTAATCTCTACAACTTTTAATTTGTGGGGTCTCCAGGAACCGCTAATGACTAAAGCAATTGCTGCTCCTGGCAGTAAACAAGTTTATTAACGGGTGCTGTGTTGTGGTGTGTGACTCGTTGGTCGGGGAGACGATCAGGGGGGGGGGGTGGAGGGGGTGTGTGGTCATGGGGGAAGGTGGGGGGCGTCATGGGGAGGTGGTGGGGGTGGCCACTTCCTCGCACCATTAATATATGGATCATAAATCGAATCATAAATACACTGAAATATCCGATATATTGAACATGGAAAGTTTATCAGCTCTTTTTGACTGCAATTTAACATGCGGGGACTTAAACTAGGACAAAGTCGATCTCCATATTCAGAGGATGAGGAAGCCGTGTCCAATACACCAGTTGAAGACAGTAAGAACTCTAAATTAAATGTTTTCTCTAAATTTCTCTAGTCAAAGAGTCTGAGACGCCCAGAGGTAAAGTGAAAGCTTAACGTGCAGATAAAGCAGGCCTCTAGGCCTAGTAGATGAGTTGAGACTGAGATATATTAAAAAAAATAGAATTGTAGTATTATACATTTCCGGTCATTGTAGACGTCTTTTAAAAAGTAAAAAGTTTTCCCCAATAAATAAATTCATTCTTCTTTCTTTTTACAGGACCGCGTTCACAAATCACTAGGCTAGATTCGTTCCTTTGTTTGGATTTCTAAATTATTTTAGTATTGAAAATAATTAGTTTATTGCGTGCTTTATTCTGTGATATTCCTATAATTTATTCTTCCCAAATATACAATAGAGTAAATTAATATAAAGAAGAACAACTGGATCAGTTGCACATTTGACTACCAAAATTGGATGCTGAAAAGAGGCAAAAATATTAGTTACATTTGTATTTTTATGCATTCGCCATCGATAGGCTTAGCCTATACTTCCGAATAATCATTATTACTCCTAATTTATTCTCTAACGAGAAAGGAGGATTTAAAATATATAATTATTCCATGTTAAGGTATTTTAAGTTTTGCTACATTGCTTTTCCTCAGCTATGTTCTATTGTGTTGGTGGCAGCCTTTAGCCAAGTCTTGAGACTTGGGAGTGGACACACTCCCACCGGAGGCACACATAAACTGGATAACATCGGCAGCATATGAGACGCTGACAAATATAAGAACATCGTTTAGAAATCTAAATCAGGAATCCTTCAAGGCAATCTGCATAACATTTGTTAGACCAATACCGGCATGGAATCTGTGAAGCATAAAGCCTTAATTAAGAGTACAAAGGTTTGCAACAAGATTGGTGCCAGAACTAAGAGGGTTAAGCTACGAGGACTGGCTAATGGAACTAAATCTCACAACCTTAGAGAATAGAAGGAACAGAGAGGGTAGATATGATCACAACATACAAGATACTGAGAGAAACTGATAAGGTGGACAAAGATAGCCTCTTCAAATTGACAGAAAGCAGGACAAGAGGACACAGGTAGAAGCTGGAAACGCAAATGAACCGAAGGAATGTAAGGAAGTACTCGTAGCCATTACGGGTGGTCAACAAGTGGAATGCGCGGACAGAAGTTGTGGAAGCCACCTCCATTTACAACTTTAAAGCCAGATTCGACAATGAATTTGAACATCAGAATGGGTAAATTAGAAGGCAACAAGTACAACAAGAGCCAGTAGACCTCACTTCACCGTAGATACTGACAGGCAAGTACTGACAGGCCAGTCGTCAGCCCAACCTGTCCTCACACTCAGCACGGCAAGTGTCACGCCATCGTCATCAGCATAAAAAATGCCGGGCGGTAGCAAAATTAAAAGCAACGTAGTTATATGCACTTCCTCGAACTATTAGCTCCGGCCTGGATAAGTAAGCTGGAGGTGACTAAACCAGCGACAACGAAGACTTCTAGTGACCATTACTGCTATAATCACCGGTATTAAAAAATGGTAGAAAATTAGCTTCTAGACAAAGTAAACTATGTTAAGGTCTAACTTGAAAAGTTTGCGGGAGCAGCGAGCGTGTTGAACTAACCTGTAGTAGCAGCAGGAGCCTGAGGACGGCCAGGTCGTGGGGCTCCTTGGCTTTGGAGTGAGCCTCGAGTCCTCCGTCCTGATCCTTCATCACCTGACTGGCAGGTATCTGCACCGACGCCTTCATCTAAGACTGACAGCGGAGGTGCGCGTCTTGGCTCAATACCAATCACGGTTTATATGGTTCACTGCGGCGAGCGCTATATAATGTGTCAACTAAATCTTTCCTTCGTCCTATAATTGGGCGTGAGTTTGACGAGCTTAAGCAAGAGTATCTGGTACGGTTTATCTCGTGCAACAATAAATATTATTTGGCGAGATGTTGTAGCCATAAAGCGGACAAGCCCGCTTATTTAGTCAGAACACAAGAGGGTTGGGAGTACGGCAGACAGAAGAGCGATCAGAGCACCTTCTAAGTGCTCCTTGAGTCACGTGACGAGGGAACACACACGATGTAGTCTAGCAGGGATTACACACTATTTAGGGCAACCGGACTTAGGGCCTACTTTCCATGGGATGATCACCCAGAGTGCTGCAATCCTCCGCAGGACCCGTGAACTCGGCTAACACCAAATACACAAGACGATTTTCTCTTTACTGTGCACGAGAGCTTCACTTATACACACAAAGAGAAGCACACTTTCTCTAAATCAGTTCCTTTACATGTGGTGGTGTAGTTTGTACAGGGCGCTGGTGGTACGGATGCCTGGGCACGCGACGACGACGACGGCCACAGCCATCAAAGTAATGGGACAAAAAGCAACACTGTGTACACAACTCCGTCGCTCGTCACCAACTGAGGCTCCGCGCGAGCCGTCGCGCCTAGTAGTTCAGGGGAGGGTTGGGGGTAGAGGGTGTTGGGGAGGCTGGCCAGGGGGACCGGAGAGGGGGGTTTTCCCCTCCCCACTACGGTCCCCTAGCCAGGAGGGGGTGCAGGTGGGGATGAGGCTACACCACCAGCCTCCTCCTACCACCTACCTACCTACCTGCCTGCTCAGGTAAACAGTGAGTGGTGTCAGGGCGTTACCACACACCTGCTGGCTATAGTGTCGCCACACCCTCACCAGTGGATTGTTCCAACACATACCGGAACACTCCCATTCCCGCCACTGCTCTCCCCTGGGACGTCTGACTCTCTCACTCTTCCCCCCCTCCCTCCCTCCTCGCTAGCCAGCAACTGAATGTACATAACATTCATTACTCACATTAACTGATCAGACGCAATACCTAACGTCCGGTCAGTATGACATCGTTGTCACCCGGCAGAACCGGTTGTGCAATGTTAACTAAAAGACCGACAAGATACATTTAACAGACTTCGTAAGTTAAACTCATCCAAGATGCCCCCGGGGGGGGGGAAGGATTTACACCGCTCCTAGCAAAACAGATGAAGAGTGCGCTCAACATATCAAAATTGGTTTGATAATCGATTTTGCTCATTTTGTTGTGTTCTTCCAATAATAAAATCGTGTGGACATCATTTTAGTATTGGAAATATATCTCTACATGCATATACTCTAACCATATTGATGCTGGTGGATCAATAATGTGAGGGGAAATTGAAACTGAAATCAGTTTATTGAGGTAAAATACACACAAAGGGATGAGGTAGCTCACGCTATTCTCACCCCGTTCAGTACATCGTGTTAATACATACATAGACACACATCACAAACAATAAACATATTACCGAACATTCTGAGAGATAAACATCTACATTTCCTTGTGAGGGGAAGATCTTAGCAGCGTTCACAACCCGAGTAATACTCGAGTGTCGAGGGTTGACCACTAGTATTATTAGGCAAAATTGAAATTAATTTTGTCAATAAAGATGCTAATAATAATAATAATCCTGGCGGTGGTGTTTATTAGCCACAAACGTCTGCCCGCGACCTCTGCCACGATGCGGAGGTTTCCTCCGTAGACTTAAAACAGAACTGACCCAAATGATGCAACTGGAGCTTTGCAATTACTTTATTCACTCTCGTATTCTTGAAGATATCCTCACAGTATACCCAAAATTTGCCAGTGCAGGCTATTAAACACATGGCCCTGTATGACTAACCATCCTGCGAGATGGGGACTTGTATTACCACTGCTACCTTATTCAATCTTGTGTTGTTGATATCCTCAAAATGCATCCGGAGTCTGCCAGTGCAGACCGCCTATCATATGTCTCTGTATGACTAACCATCCTGTGTGATGGGGATTTTATAGCATCACCTAGTTAGTTTTTTTTTGACACACTGTACTCCACTTCATATAGTCTAGGGTAGCTGCACTAATGCAGATGTACCTCATAACTTAATAAAAAAAAAAAAAAAAAAAAAAATGATGCAACACTTCATATAGTCTAGGGGGTCAGATTCACGAAACAGTTACGCAAGCACTTACGAACCTGTACATCTTTGCCGGCTTTGTTTACAATTATTAAACAGTTAATGAGCTCCGAGTCACCAGGAGGCTGTTTGTAACAATAACAACAGTTGATTGGGAAGTTTTCATGCTTGTAAACTGTTTAATAAATGTAGCCAAAGCCGTCAAAAATTGAGGAAAGATGTACACGTTCGTAAGTACTTGAGCAACTGCTTCGTGAATCTGGTCCTAGGTTTCCAGAGTATCTACATAAATGTAGAGGTACCTCAGTATGCCGATAACTAAAATCAATGTAGTAGAGCATATTAGCATACTAGTAAATCATCTAACGAAACACACACACACACACACACACACACACACACACACACACACACACACACACACACACACACACACACACACACACACACACACACACTGGACTCTGCTTCCACCTGTGTCCCCTTGTGCGAGTACGACCCGTGTTAAATAATCCATCCTTATCTGTGTGTGTGTGTATGTGTGTGTGTGTGTAATTTGTGTGCTAGACTTAGGTAACTACACACACACACATAGATTAGATGGATTATTTAACACGGGTGGTACACGCACAAGGGGACACAGGTGGAAGCTGAGTACCCAAATGAGTCACAGAGACATTAGAAAGAACTTTCTCAGTGTCAGAGTAGTTAACAAATGGGATGTATTAGACAGTGATGTGGTGGAGGCTGACTCCATACACAGTTTCAAATGTAGATATGATAGAGCCCAAGAAGCTCAGGAACCTGTACACCAGTTGAGAGGCGGGACCAAAGAGCTAAACCCCCGCAAGCACAAGTAGGTAAATACACACCAATTAGGTGAGTAGACCTACATAAAATGTTAGTTCGCTAAAGCGCCACACCAGGCACCAGCACCACTGAGGGAATCAATAAATTATTATATACCTCTCTAGCAAAACACAAGTAAATACTGTACTAAAGGCAAAATTACCATTATGTATAATATATTGTCACGTGTTGTTGTAAGTAATATCCCACCAGTTCACCATCATTTGTGAACAAAGGCGGCTGCCTAGTGGTGGCTCTATGAAGTGAATGTTGTTGTTGCTGTTAAGATTCAGTTACATGGACCAAACAGTTCTAAGCGGCATCATACGGCCCGTCTAAGCGCTAAGCGCGGCCCGTCTAAGTTCTAAGCGGCCCGTCGTGTACTTACTTGGCACAGGAGCGGGGCTGGAAGCCTCGTGGCTCGCGGGAGAGAGACGGTACCCACCATCACCTCTCTCTCTCTCTCCCACACTTTCTCCATCCCGGCCTGCTCCTCCAGCTGCCATATGAAACCACTTCGCCTCTTTTGTTTTGGTTTTAAATCATACAGGTATACCCTTTTTGGCAGTACGAGGCTAACTCTTACTTTCCCAGCGATGGGTTTATCAATGTTGTAATATTTTTTTTTTAAATTTTGCCCCGAGGGGCGAGTTTATTGGGCAGCGTCACTCATCCTGTGAGTGGACACACCGCCATAGTGACAGTATTGGGCAGCGTCACTCATCCTGTGAGTGGACACACCGCCATACCAGCATGTACAACACTCCCCAATAGGAAGAAAACCCGCTGGGTTGTTCATCCTGTCACTTGTACCCAGACACAGCTGGGACTTGCTTAACTGTTGTACCGTTTTTAAACCAAACTATAATATTTGCAGTTTGATCTTCCCTCTGCACCTAGCTATAGTTCCTCCACCTAGGGGTCTCTGCCTAGCCAGGCGGACTGAGATTACACCTCACTCCGCTAGGCAGCAAGAGGCAGCTGGCCTGTGTCCCACGAGGACGACACGTGACCACCAAAAGATTCTATCAACGTGCTGAACTTTCCTTTAGTTGAGTAGAGAAGAATGTCAGACGGACATTTCGTACTGGTCGGACATTTCGTACTGGTCGGACATTTCGTACTGGTCGGACATTTCGTACTGGTCGGACATTTCGTACTGGTCGGACATTTCGTACTGGTCGGACATTTCGTACTGGTCGGACATTTTCGTACTGGAGTAAACGATATGGAAGAAAATGCAGAATAAAACCAGTGAAGAGCAGAGGTGCCATAGGCACAATCAGAGAACACTGTATAAACATCAGAGGTCCGCGGTTGTTCAACGTCCTCCCAGCAAGCATAAGAAATATTGCCGGAACAACCGTGGACATTTTCAAGAGGAAACTAGATTTATTCCTCCAAGGAGTGCCGGACCAACCGGGCTGTGGTGGGTATGTGGGCCTGCGGGCCGCTCCAAGCAACAGCCTGGTGGACCAAACTCTCACAAGTCAAGCCTGGCCTCGGGCCAGGCTTGGGGAGTAGAAGAACTCCCAGAACCCCATCAACCAGGTATCAACCAGGTATCAACCAGGTATCAACCAGTCGATTTGAGTGAGGAGTTGTAGCCTCCTGAGGCCTGGGTCCACCACCAGCAGCCAGCCCTCCGTCACATCACACGATGTATCTATCTATAGGTATAAGAGAAAGTATCTATTTGTTTGTTCGAGGTTGGAGGCCAGACGAAGAGAGGGGAAAGAAGGGGAAGATGAGGGGAGAGCTAGGGGAAAGGGGGGGGGATGGTCAAGCTACCCCGGGCACCGCCGGGTACTCCTAAATACTCTGTGTACGCATGGGAGACATTTATTATTATAAGCGTACCCAAGGGGACACAGAATGATCGGGGGATTAATCTAAATACAAAAGCCTTTCCTGTCTCTCATACGCGGAAATTTGTACATTAAATCCGTTACAAACTGTACCCAGGTTACTCGTGAGAACAGCCCCAGATATGTCTGTGCCCATCATGGTTCAGTCGGTAGTGTGTGTGTGTGCTGTACCCAGGTTACTCGTGAGAACAGCCCCAGATATGTCTGTGCCCATCATGGTTCAGTCGGTAGTGTGTGTGTGTGTGCTGTACCCAGGTTACTCGTGAGAACAGCCCCAGATATGTCTGTGCCCATCATGGTTCAGTCGGTAGTGTGTGTGTGTGTGCTGTACCCAGGTTACTCGTGAGAACAGCCCCAGATATGTCTGTGCCCATCATGGTTCAGTCGGTAGTGTGTGTGTGTGTGCTGTACCCAGGTTACTCGTGAGAACAGCCCCAGATATGTCTGTGCCCATCATGGTTCAGTCGGTAGTGTGTGTGTGTGTGCTGTACCCAGGTTACTCGTGAGAACAGCCCCAGATATGTCTGTGCCCATCATGGTTCAGTCGGTAGTGTGTGTGTGTGTGCTGTACCCAGGTTACTCGTGAGAACAGCCCCAGATATGTCTGTGCCCATCATGGTTCAGTCGGTAGTGTGTGTGTGTGCCTGGAGAGTCTAAGAAGGAGGGTTCGATCCCATTGTAGGACCTCAACATCACGTTATTGTAGTTTCACTGAGGAAGCGGGGCAACATGCATCACTAAACAGACTGGTGAATCCAAGAGGTACTCACCCATGATCTACTCACTCTCATTATTCTTACTCACGTGATGGGCATGAGTGACAGAGTAATAATAATTGTTAATCGTTTTTCTCGGGGATAGGTAGTCTGTGAATATATACTTTAGGCTTATATCCAGGCCCCTTCCCCCCCCCCTCCCAGGTGGAGCTACTGACCCCCCCCCCCCGGATGCAACCCTCACAATGATTGCCTACCTCCCGGGTACCTATTTACTAATAGGTGAACAGAGACGTCAGGTGAAAGGAAATGTGCATAAAATTTCTGTCCAGCCCGGGACCTCGGATTGCGAGTTGAGAATGAAGCCAACTGCACCACGAAGCTCTAGAATTAACTACAACTCACTCGTGTTAGGGTTATTCGCGGCGACTCCTAATCCCACTGGGGTAATGAAAACACATGGAGATGGAGCTACGGGCTCACCATAGCCCGTGCTACTTGGAACTTTGTTCCAGGTAGCGAATCTTTAACAACAACAACAGGAGATGGAGCCATATCGCTGTCGTTTAGTGGAGCCGGTCGGCCGAGCGGACAGCGCGCTGGACTTGTGATCCTGTGGTCCTGGGTTCGATCCCAGGCGCCGGCGAGAAACAATGGGCAGAGTTTCTTTCACCCTATGCCCCTGTTACCTAGCAGTAAATAGGTACCTGGATGTTAGTCAGCTGTCACGGGCTGCTTCCTGGGGGTGGAGGCCTGGTCGAGGACCGGACCGCGGGGACACTAAAGCCCCGAAATCATCTCAAGATAACCTCAAGATAACCTCCCACTGGGGTCAAGCGTCTGCCTGACCCCACCCCACTCTCCACCACAGTGACCAAAAGCAGCATTAAGCATGTCCCTCCGCACACTTCACATCATCTCCGCGGAACCATGACATGACAAACTACATCTACAACGGTTCCTCGACTAAAAATACACCCAGAAATGCTGCGCTAGGTAGTGAACCCTACTTAACACCACCACTATCACACACCTGTACACACACACACACACAGGGGCACACACAGGTGATAACTCAGTGCCCAAATGAGGCTCAGAGACGTTAGAAATAATTTGTTCAGTGTCAGAGTAGTTAAGAAATGGAATGTGGTAAGTGTAGTAAGGGTGAGAGCAGCAGCCGCCGCCTCCATACACAGTTTCGTGTGTGGATATGATTAGACCCCATCGATAGGTTCAGTAACATGTACACCGGTTGGTGAACCTGGTGGGCCGTGACCTGGTGGGCCGTGACCTGGTGGGCCGTGACCTGGTGGGCCGTGACCTGGTGGGCCGTGACCTGGTGGGCCATGACCTGGTGGGCCATGACCTGGTGGGCCGTGACCTGGTGGGCCATGACCTGGTGGGCCGTGACCTGGAGGTGGACACACACCAGGGGGACCCACCATGTCCTGCAGGTGGACACACACCAGGGGCCCACCATGTCCTGCAGATGAACACAGACCAGGGCGACCCACCAGGTGAGCCATGACCTGGTAATAGACACACAGTGTGGCAAGAAGGTTGTGGTGAAGGGACATTGTGTGTGACGGTGGATATCCCAGCCTAAGGTAGCCGCCCCCACCACCACCACTGACGCACGCACACTCACACACACACACTCACACACCCTTAGGAAACATGCCCCCCCCCCCAGTGTAACCCTCAGTTCTCTCTCATTCCTCGCACCTACCCACGGGGGCGCAGCGCGGAAATCCTTCAGGGCTTTGTCTTCTAACTATCTCTGGCAGTTTGGCTCGTACAAGGGGACCTGCATGTTGTAACAGCCCGTCCTCCTCAGCTTTCCCATCCTCAACAACACTATCAACCAATCAACCAACTACCGTACTAAAGTGTATTCTAACGTACCAGAGAACCCAAAACAGAAAACGCGGCTGTATGTCGATTCCGCGAGTCACTCCTATTTTTCTAGTACGGTGATTTTTGGGCGTTAGGTAGAACATACGTCAAAATGCGTCGTTAATACACACTACAGCGTTATATCTTAAGATAGAAAAAAATTGATCCATTTAGAGATGAATCTAAACTCACGCTGCATGAAATGGCAAACCATCTTTATTAGAAACTTGATACAATATTGTATTATAAACCATCTTATGAGAAAGTTGATACAATATTGTATTAGAAACCATCTTATTAGAAAGTTGATACAATAAAAATGATACAATATTTGAAATCTTTGCGGTATGAGACACGATAACATCAAAAGGATATCATCAGCAGGATATGATGATGATGATGATGATGATGATATCCTTTTGATGTTATCGTGTGGTGTTTGTATTTACTATTTGTGTCTGCAGAATCGAGATATTAGCTCTTGGGCCCCCGCCTATCTAACCGTCGGTTGTATAATGAACTGACTCCGTATCTATTTTCCTCTATTATATTTTCACATCTATCTATCTATCTCTCTAACACACCTACCTGTACTAGGTGAGTACACACCATCGTGAGAGGTATGAGATACGAGGAAAGGCTACGGGAGTTAGGTCTCACGTCCCTGGAAGACAGAAGAGTTAAGAGAGACATGATCACCACCTACAAAATTTTGAGAGGAATTGATAGTGTGGACAAAGACAAACTATTTAAAAACGGGTGGAACACGAACTAGGGGACACAGGTGTAGACTGAGTACCCAACTGAGCCACAGGGACGTTAGAAAGATCTTTTTTCAGTGTCAGAGTAGGTAACAGGTGGAATGCATTAGGCAGTGATGTGGTGGAGGCTGACTCCATACACAGTTTCAAGTGTAGATATGATAGAGCCCAGTAGGCTCAGGAGCCTGTACACCAGTTGATTGACAGTTGAGAGGCGGGACCAAAGAGCCAGAGCTCAACCCCCGGAAGCACAACTAGGTAAGAGTGGCGCCACTCTGCACATCACCTTGGCCGCTAGAGCGGGGTGGTCGCGCCCCAGGAGTGCCCGCCCGGCCTGCCTCCAGGCCCCACTATATTCAACCATCTGCTAGAAGCACTTGAAATCCTTCCAAGGAACCTCTCTCACCTGCTCTATGCTGCCCACACCTGTAAAGGAGATCATTTGTGCAACTCTGCAGGGACACCTTTCTCTACCGCTCTTCATCCTGGTCCCTGTCTGTCTGTCTGTCTGTGTGTCTGTCTGTGTGTCTGTGTGTCTGTGTGTGTGTCTGTGTGTGTCTGTGTGTGTGTGTGTCTGTGTGTGTGTCTGTGTGTCTGTCTGTCTGTGTGTCCGTCTCTGTCTGTCTGTCTGTCTGTCTGTCTGTCTGTCTGTCTGTCTGTCTGTCTGTCTGTCTGTCTGTCTGTATGTCTGTCTGTCTGTCTGTCTGTCTGTCTGTCTGTTTCTGTCTGTCTGTCTGTTCAAGCAGGGTTCGTAGTATATGTGACGTCAGTGGCAGGTGGTCCAAGGAGGTTTAAGTAGGCAGGTGTTCAAACACGTGCCGTGTGTGTGTGTGTGTGTGTGTGTGTGTGTGTGTGTGTGTGTGTGTGTGTGTGTGTGTGTGTGAGTGTGTGTGTGTGTGTGTGTGTGTGGCGTGCTAGCAACAGGTGTTCGTCAATAAGAGCAAACATCAGCTCCTCGGCCCGTCACATTATTTACTGGAAAGTGAAGCAACTGAAGCCCGACACACCCTGAATGCCCCTGTTACCTAGCAGTAAAATAGGTACCTGGGAGTTAGTCAGCTGTCACGGGCTGCTTCCTGGGGGTGGAGGCCTGGTCGAGGACCGGGCCGCGGGAACACTAAAAAGCCCCGAAATCATCTCAAGATAACAAGATAATCTCAAGATAACATCAAACCCATCATTCAACCAAGAAGCGCAGCTGCATTAAATGCAACAGCCACAGCGACTTCAATGGCTAAAATCGCAGTTGAAGTATACAAACAGCCTGGTTGATCAGTCCAGCAACCAGGAGGCCTGGTCGACGACCGGGCCGCGGGGACGCTAAGCCCCGGAAGCACCTCAAGGTAACCACCTCAAGGTACACTAGTGAACACTGTATTCACCTAGTTGTGTTTGCGGGGGTTGAGCTCTGGCTCTTTGGTCCCGCCTCTCAACTGGTGTACAGGTTCCTGAGCCTACTGGGCTCTATCATATCTACATTTGAAACTGTGTATGGAGTCTGTCTCCACCACATCACTGCCTAATGCATTCCATTTATTAACTACTCTGATACTGATAAAAAGTTCTTTCTAACGTCTCTGTGGCTCAGTTGGGCACTCAGCTTCCACCTGTGTCCCCTTGTTCCCGTACCACCTGTGTTCAATAATCCATCCTTGTCTACCCCAAGCCGCCAGCTGTCACGGGCTGCTTCCTGGGGGTGGAGGCCTGGTTGAGGACCGGGCCGCGGGGACACTAAAAAAAAAAAAAAAGCCCCGAAATCATCTCAAGATAACCTCAAGATAACCCTGTCAATTCCCCCTGAACATCTACCACCAAGATAACGTTATTAAAACAAAAGACTAAAATCAATGCGAAAAGAAGGAAAATACACCTTCATTGAAAACTTTTGACCAAGATATCACAGTAACAAAGTTATCGTGAATCTTGAGGTTATCTTGAGATGATTTCGGGGCTTTAGTGTCCCCGCGGCCCGGTCTTCGACCAGGCCTCCACCCCCAGGAAGCAGCCCGTGACAGCTGACTAACACCCAGGTACCTATTTACTGCTAGGTAACAGGGGCATAGGATGAAAGAAACTCTGCCCATTGTTTCTCGCCGGCGCCTGGGATCGAACCCAGGACAACAGGATCACAAGTCCAGCGTGCTGTCCGCTCGGCCGACCGGCTCCCTTAATAACCGAACTCAATTGCTACATGAAAAATGTTGTGCCTAATCGCTGAATTTACAAGAATAACAACATCTTGGGCCCACCTCTCAGCCACCTATTAGAATGGTTCCAGACCCCTCCTGTTGCTTGCTAGAGCTGGAGCAGTGTATGGAATTAGAGCAGCATCCAGCCACTCCCTCAACAAATCACTGAACTATATGTTTAACAGCTCACTAACCCTGTCCATGGAGGACAGAAATAAATGTATATATATATATGCTGGTTAGTATGGTAAATGTCTGGCCACGTCTGTGGTAAAGAGAGAGAAACTGCTTCACTACTCTATGTATGATCGATGGCCCCTTTGTATGTATGTATGTATGACAATGTCAGACCACAGAGGAAAAATGAAACAGGAATTTCCTTAAGTACTTTCGTATATTAATACATCTTCAGAAGGAGTATGTATGTATGTATGTATGTATGTATGTATGTATGTATGTATGTATGTATGTATGTATGTATGTATGTATGTATGGTCGAACAGGAGACCACTTCTAGCTAACTGCCGATGTGTTAATATGTTTAACAATGCCAATTAATGCCTTAAACAATATGGTCATTTTCCGCGGCATCTCATGTGTGAAGAACTTCTGTTATTCTATCACAGTTGTTCTCTACTTGTTCTTCTACTGTTCTTTGTTCTATTCTATTGTTCTTGAAATTAAAATTATCTTTAATTACGACCTAATTACCCGTAATACTTCGTGTCGTTTCATGCTTTCATATAGTATTGTTTGAGCATTATTTCCGGTTTATATGTCATTATTTAAGATTTAATACACATACAATCACGCACCTGTCACACACATACAATCACGCACCTGCCACTCATACAATCACGCACCTGCCACACATACAATCACGCACCTGCCACTCATACAATCACGCACCTGCCACACATACAATCACGCACCTGCCACTCATACAATCACGCACCTGCCACTCATACAATCACGCACCTGTCACACATACAATCACGCACCTGCCACACATACAATCACGCACCTGTCACACATACAATCACGCACCTGCCACTCATACAATCACGCACCTGCCACTCATACAATCACGCACCTGTCACACATACAATCACGCACCTGCCACACATACAATCACGCACCTGCCACTCATACAATCACGCACCTGTCACACATACAATCACGCACCTGCCACACACATACAATCACGCACCTGTCACACACATACAATCACGCACCTGTCACACACATACAATCACGCACCTGCCACACATACAATCACGCACCTGCCACTCATACAATCACGCACCTGCCACTCATACAATCACGCACCTGCCACACATACAATCACGCATCCTGCCACACATACAATCACGCACCTGCCACACATACAATCACGCACCTGCCACTCATACAATCACGCACCTGCCACACATACAATCACGCACCTGCCACACATACAATCACGCACCTGTCACACACATACAATCACGCACCTGTCACACACATACAATCACGCACCTGCCACACATACAATCACGCACCTGCCACACATACAATCACGCACCTGTCACACATACAATCACGCACCTGTCACACACATACAATCACGCACCTGCCACACATACAATCACGCACCTGCCACACATACAATCACGCACCTGCCACACATACAATCACGCACCTGCCACACATACAATCACGCACCTGTCACACACATACAATCACGCACCTGCCACACACATACAATCACGCACCTGCCACACATACAATCACGCACCATGCCACACATACAATCACGCACCTGCCACACATACAATCACGCACCTGTCCACACATACAATCACGCACCTGCCACACATACAATCACGCACCTGCCACACATACAATCACGCACCTGCCACACATACAATCACGCACCTGCCACACATACAATCACGCACCTGCCACACATACAATCACGCACCTGCCACACATACAATCACGCAAGCAAGCAGCTTGTTAATATAGATTCAGCTACTCTAAACAAGTTCCAAGTAGCACGGGCTATGGTGAGCCCGTAGTGGACTTACCTGGCACAAGAGCGGGGCTGTGCAAGCAGCTCCTGACATATAAGATAATAGATCAAATAAGATCAGGTTAAGCCCAAGACTCAGAGACTCGCTGCTCGTAAACCAGCCAGGTCTTACGATGTGCTAAACGTATCATTTCGAACGGTTTGAGCCTCGCCAGAAGCGTACGAATTTCGACAACTTAAACACTTACCGCATCTGGGGGTCTGGGGCCAGATTCACGAAGCAGTTACGCAAGCACTTACGAACGTGTACATCTTTCTTCAATCTTTGGCGGCTTTCTGCAGGCGATGAGTCACAATAACGTGGCTGAAATATGTTGACCAGACCACACACTAGAAGTTGAAGGGACGACGACCTTTCGGTCCGTCCTGGACCATTCTCAAGTCAAAAGAATGGTTTGGCGACTTTGTTTACAATTATTAAACAGTTAATGAGCTCCGAAGCCCCAGGAGGCTGTTTATAACAATAACAACAGTTGATTGGGAAGTTTTCATGCTTGTAAACTGTTTAATAAATGTAACCAAAGCCGTCAAAGATTGAGGAAAGATGTACACGTTCGTAAGTGCCTGCGTAACAGCTTCGTGAATCCGGCCCCCCTGATGCCCAACGGTACCAAGAAGCGTCAATAATACGGTGGTCATCACCTGACGAATGCACCAACATTCTGACGCTGTGTATAAAATATACACAGAAATATAAAAATTGTATGTGTATAAAAAGTATAAAATACTTTTTTCCTCCCATCATTGTTGGATGAATTACTCTCAGACCCCTCACAGCAACCAGGGGGGGAAGGGGGGGCGGGGCTCCCTGAGTGAAAATGAGTACATTCATCCTCCTCATCCGCGCGTCAGAGGGGGTGATAATCGGTGCTATATTAGGCACTCCAGAGGAGCCCAGAGTGCTGTGGTTCACGTGGGCCCGGCGTGACGGGGCGCTCGGACAGCAGTATTCTTATTGTTGTTGTTTTTAAGATTCAGCAACTGGGGAAGCCAAAAGTTGCGAGTAACACGGGCTATGGCGATCCCCCGTTAGTGGACTTGTATCTGGCACAGGCTGTATGCTAGTCTATGGCTCCGGTAGTATTGTTCTGCAAGGAGTACTTTGTCACCCGTTATCTAAAATTACCCCCCCCCCAGGAAGCAGCCCGTAGCAGCTGTCTAACTCCCAGGTACCTATTTACCGCTAGGTGAACAGGCACATCAGGGTGCAAGAAACTCTGTCTATTTGTTTCCGCCTCCACCCGGGGATCGAACCCGGAACCTCAGGACTACGAATCCCAAGAACAAATTCACAAGATCCATGATGAGGATTCGAACCTACGTCTGTGAGCATGTTACGAATCCCAAGCACTGTCCTCTCAGCCGTCAGGCCCTGGGAAAACATCCCAGTTATAGGCTGGGATAACTGGCAAACACTCAAGTAGATAATTTGAGAGTACCTGCAGGACAGAAAACAAAGAGTCACATTATCCACCTAATATAAAGCAACCATTATCTGTATGGAGGTTCGGAGCCCTGTACATGGCAGCATTGATAGTCATGATTGATAAAGATTAAGCCACCCAAGAGGTGGCACGGGCATGAATAACCTGTAAAGCGTTGATAAGTCACTCTTCCGTCCATTTAAAGGTCTCACGCGCCAACCAAGCCTCATACTTAACGAAACAGCTTGGGCCGTATTTAAGGTTCTTGTAAGAGGGTTTTCTCTCCCACACCCTATGGGGGGGGGGGTTTTCATGTGAATAACGTGATATTAACTCTCAAAACCTCTAAGGTCAGAGGAGGTACGGGTAAGATAAGGTTAGGTTAGGTAAGGGGGTAGGATAGCTTAGGTTAGATTACATAAGGGTAGGTTAGGTTAGATCAGGTTAAGTAAGCGACGGATAAATCAGGTTAGATTAAGTAGGGTTAGGTTAGGTTAGGTAAGGTTAGGTTAGGTCAGGCCAGGCTAGGTTAGGCTAGGCTAGGTTAGGTTAGGTCAGGTTAGGCCAGGCTAGGCTAGGCTAGGCAAGGGAAGACTATAATAAACGTTATGAAAATCTCTCTCTCTCTCTCTCTCTCTCTCTCTCTCTCTCTCTCTCTCTCTCTCTCTCACTCTCTCACTCTCCCCCCCTACGAACAAAATAGGTATTCGCCAACACCTGGAATATGACGGCTGATGAGCGAATGGGTAGTTGAGCAGTTACAGCGGGAACAACAGTATAATACCGCTCAATAACTCAACCGACACCTGGAACCGGCTACAAAGTCTTAAAACACCAAAATCTAAGGAATACTGGTGTTGAGAGTTGAAATCTGCAGCTGGGTGTGTGGGGGATTTCTTGCCTTAGCCGATTGGGCAGCTGTCTGCTAACGCAACGACTGCTTGGGGGGGGGGGGGGTCGTAATCCAATGGACCCGGGTTCGATTGCCGGTCGAGGAAGAAATAAACGGACAGTTACTTTCACCTGATGTAGCTGTTCACCTAGCAGTAAATAGGTGCCTGGGAGTTATGAACAGCTGCTACAGGCTGCTTCCTGGGGATGTGTGTGTTAGAGAGAAATATATGTAGTATATATAATAGAGGAAGAATAGATTGGTTAAAAAGGCGGGGTCCAAGAGCTAATAGCTCGATTCTGCAGACACATATAGTAAACACACACACACGCACACACACACACACACACACACACACACACACACACACACACACACACACACACACACACACACACATCCTCGTAGCCTGGTGGATAGCGCGCAGGACTCGTAATTCTGTGGCGCGGGTTCGATTCCCGCACGAGGCAGAAACAAATGGGCAAAGTTTCTTTCACCCTAAGTGCCCCTGTTACCTAACAGTAAATAGGTACCTGGGAGTTAGTCAGCTGTCACGGGCTGCTTCCTGGGGTGTGTGTGTGTGGTGTGGGGAAAAAAAAAAGTAGTTAGTAAAGTAGTTAGTAAGTAGTTAGTAAACAGTTGATTGACAGTTGAGAGGCGGGACGAAAGAGCAAAGCTCAACCCCCGTAAAACACAACTAGTAAACACACACACACACACACACACACACACACACACACAGACACACACACACACACACACACACACACACACACACACACACACACACACACACACACACACACACGAGCCTGGGTGACCAGCTGGCAAAGCAGCCACTTGTCTTAGAGGAATATATAGGGGGGGGCGGCCGGGCTAGTATCAGGCTAGTCAGGCTAGGTGGCGGATGGTCAGGCTAGTCAGGATAGGTGGCGGATGGTCAGGCTAGTCAGGCTAGGTGGCGGATGGTCAGGCTAGTCAGGATAGGTGGCGGATGTGACGTCCCGAGAAGTGAGTTACCAGACCACACGCCCCTCCCCCCCCCACCCCCCATCTGACGTCAACCAGCATATAATGACATCAGCAGCCCCCAGCACCACGGGTCCAGGCCCCGCTGACGACTTCACCAACGCGGATACAACCAAAAAACAACCAAATAATAACGTAGGGATAATATTTTTAGATCTGAGGCTACGAAGGCCATCTGTCTGTCCCTTATTGCTTGGTTAGTCACCAGACCTGATTGGTTGATTGGTTGGTTGATTGATTGGTTGATTGGTTGATTGATTGACTGGGCGGGACCCCGAGCCTCTGGCTGCCTCTGGAGGGTGTTACTTGTGTCTCGTGCCGGTTGTGTCCGGTGTATACGGGTATTTCTGACTAGTAATGTTCAGTTCAGGAAGATGGTTGTTCAGTGTACTCACCTAATTGTGGTTGCCGGGGGGTTGAGCTCTAGCTCTTTGGTCGTCATCGTGGTCATTATTACTCTTTGGTAACGTGTTATCTTGAGGTTATCTTGAGATGATTTCGGGGCTTTAGTGTCCCCGCGGCCCGGTCCTTGACCAGGCCTCCACCCCCAGGAAGCAGCCCGTGACAGCTGACTAACTCCCAGGTACCTATTTACTGCTAGGTAACAGGGGCATTCAGGGTGAAAGAAACTTTGCCCATTTGTTTCTGCCTCGTGCGGGAATCGAACCCGCGCCACAGAATTACGAGTCCTGCGCGCTATCCACCAGGCTACGAGGCCCCTTTTTAGAGGCCCCCCCCCCCTTTTTTTTTTTTGGTTTAGTTATCATTTAGTGTTTTGTAGTTATTGAGGGACTTTGGTTCGTCTTCTGCCAGATATAAACACTTCGTCAAGATATTTGCCATCTTGTCTTCTCCTCTGAAGTCCTCCTTCCCTTCATAGCTGACAAGCGGATACGCTGGCTCGCTTGGGGTCTGACGGCTGAGTGGACAACGCTCGGGATTCGTAGTCATGAGGTTCCAGGTTCGATCCCCGGTGGAGGCGGAAACAAATGCGCAGAGTTTCTTTCACCCTAGATGCCCCTGTTCACCTAGCAGTAAATAGGTATTTGGGAGTTGGACAGCTGCTATGGGCTTCTTCCTGGGGGGGTGGGGGGTATGTAACAAAAAGAAGGCCTGGTCGAGGACCGGGCCGCGGGGACGCTAAGCCCCGAAATCATCTCAAGATAACCTCAAGATAACCTTTGTAGAGTGGCCAGAAATAACCTCTTCCTTGTCACCAGCCTCAATATCAATATACTTGAGTATATACATACATATACAATATACATATACATATACATACATATACATATACATACATACATATACATACATATACAATATCAATATATTGTTTTTTATCTTGTTCTTCTGCAACCCAACCACTTGGGCTGGACGGTAGAGCGACGGTCTGGCTTCATGCAGGTCGGCGTTCAATCCCCGACCGTCCAAGTGGTTGGGTAACCATTCCTTTCCCCTCCATCCCATTCGCAAATCCTTATCCTGACCCGTTCCAAGGGTTATATAGTCGTAATGGCTTGGCGCTTCCTTCTGATAGTTCCTTCCCATCCACCTATCCTGTCCTTGTATCCCTTGCCCCTTGTTTCCGCGGCCCCTGGGTACTGAAGGACCTGCCAGCAGGGGTCACTGCTTCCTCAATCTTGAGATTATCTTGAGGTTATCTTGAGATGATTTCGGGGCTTTAGTGTCCCCGCGGCCCGGTCTTCGGCCAGGCTTCCACCCCCAGGAAGCAGCCCGTGACAGCTGACTAACACCCAGGTACCTATTTACTGCTAGGTAACAGGGGCATAGGGTGAAAGAAACTCTGCCCAATGTTTCTCGCCGGCGCCTGGAATCGAACCCAGGACCACAGGATCACAAGTCCCTTGTGCTGTCCGCTCGGCCGACCAGCTCCGTTCAAGCAGGGATTCATGCTCTATTTCCACTATGTCAAAAACTTTGCCGTGAGTGGATGTGAGTTCGGAACGATACAGCCTCTTCACACTCTTTATTCGGGCTCACCATAGCCCGTGCTACTTGGAACTATTTGTTCCAAGTAGCGAATCTTGAACAACAACAACATCTTCACACAGAAATCACAATAGCGTGATGCATCAAATGAACAAATTTGTTCATTCTTCTACAATCAAGTGAACAAATTTGTTCATTCTTCTACAATCAAATGAACAAATTTGTTCATTCTTCTACAATCAAGTGAACAAATTTGTTCATTCTTCTACAATCAAATGAACAAATTTGTTCATTCTTCTACAATCAAGTGAACAAATTTGTTCATTCTTCTACAATCAAATGAACAAATTTGTTCATTCTTCTACAATCAAGTGAACAAATTTGTTCATTCTTCTACAATCAAATGAACAAATTTGTTCATTCTTCTACAATCAAATGAACAAATTTGTTCATTTGATGCAGCTTCTGCTCCTATGTACAGGTTTGTAGATCATTGTAGATGTAGAAAGGGGATTATTTGAATCTAACTCCAGTAAATGCAAGGTAATACAGATATTGACTGACTCAAAGAATACATCATAAAATGTAGCCTTTAATGGAGTCTGAAATGTAAAAGGGTCTAGAAATAGGTAGAAAGTCTGCCCACCCTAGAAGCGGAAAATAAACAGGGGGGGGGGAGACATGATAGTCACATACAAAATACCAAGGAGAAAAGACAAGGACAGAGTCTTTGGTACTGCTGTTATATGAGCCAGGTGACAGGTGGTGGACGCTAAGAACCCGGGGGATCGAGCCTCAGAGATCGTATAATTTCTCTCTCTCTCTCTCTCTCTCTCTCTCTCTCGCTGGACCAACGCGTCACCTGCGATAGTCATCAAGATGGTGCAAGTATTGTTTTCATTGTGTGTGTGTGTGTGTGTGTGTGTGTGTGTGTGTGTGTGTGTGTGTGTGTGTGTGTGTGTGTGTGTGTGTGTGTGTGTGTGTATTCACCTAGTTGTGTTTGCGGGGGTTGAGCTCTGGCTCTTACGGCCCGCCTCTCAACTCAACTCACACACACACACACACACACACACACACACACACACACACACACACACACACACACACACACCCACAGACATACACACACACACACACACACACACACACACACACACACACACACACACACACACACACACACACACACACACACACACACACACACACACACAGACATACACACACACACACACATTAGAACTTCATTCAGAAACCTAAATGAGGAAGCTTTTAGGGCACTTTACACTGCCTACGTGAGACCCGTCTTAGAGTATGCCGCGCCATCATGGAGCCCCCACCTGAAGAAACACATAAAGAAACTGGAGAAGGTTCAGAGGTTTGCGACGAGGCTTGTCCCAGAGCTACGAGGGATGGGATATGAAGAGCGGCTGAAGGAACTGAACCTTACGACACTAGAGAAAAGAAGGGAGAGAGGAGATATGATAGGGACATATAAAATACTCAGGGGAATTGACAAAGTGGAAATAGATGAAATGTTCACACGTAATAATAACAGAACGAGGGGACATGGGTGGAAACTGGAAACTCAGATGAGTCACAGAGATGTTAGGAAGTTTTCTTTTAGCGTGAGAGTAGTAGAAAAATGGAATGCACTTGGGGAACAGGTTGTGGAAGCAAATACTATTCATACTTTTAAAACTAGGTATGATAGGGAAATGGGACAGGAGTCATTGCTGTAAACAACCGATAGCTAGAAAGGCGGGATCCAAGAGTCAATGCTCGATCCTGCAAGCACATATAGGTGAGTACATATAGGTGAGTACACACACACACACACACACACACACACACACACACACACACACACACACACACACACACACACACACACACACACACACAGCAAGCCCCTACAAACCCCAACAATACCAAGATGCACCACAGCCTTGTGAAGCAAACTCGACCCTATTTCAAAATCACTTAGAAACAGTGACAGGAGACTGAGCCACGGGACGACCTCGATAACCTGCAAGGCTTACACCGACGCCATTACACAGGCGGTGGTGTAGCCAATGGTGTAGCCAATGGTGCAGCTAATGGTGTAGCCAGTGGTGTAGCCAGTGGTGTAGCCAATGGTGTAGGCAGTGGTGTAGCCAATGGTGCAGCTAATGGTGTAGCCAGTGGTGTAGCCAATGGTGTAGCCAATGGTGTAGCCAGTGGTGCAGCCAATGGTGTAGCCAGTGGTGTAGCCAATGGTGTAGGCAGTGGTGTAGCCAATGGTGTAGCCGATGGTGTAGCCAGTGGTGTAGCCAATGGTGTAGCCAATGGTGCAGCTAATGGTGTAGCCAATGGTGTAGCCAATGGTGTAGCCAATGGTGTAGCCAATGCTTAGCCAGTGGTGCAGCCAATGGTGTAGCCAGTGGTGTAGCCAGTGGTGTAGCCAATGCTGTAGCCAATGGTGTAGCCGATGGTGTAGCCAGTGGTGTAGCTAATGGTGCAGCCAATGGTGTAGCCAATGGTGTAGCCAATGGTGTAGCCGATGGTGTAGCCAGTGGTGTAGCTAATGGTGCAGCCAATGGTGCAGCTAATGGTGTAGCCAGTGGTGTAGCCAATGGTGTAGCCAGTGGTGTAGCCAATGGTGTAGCCAGTGGTGTAGTCAATGGTGTAGCCAGTGGTGTAGCTAATGGTGCAGCCAATGGTGTAGCCAATGGTGTAGCCAATGGTGTAGCCAATGGTGTAGCCAATGGTGTAGCCGATGGTGTAGCCGATGGTGTAGCCGATGGTGTAGCCAGTGGTGTAGCTAATGGTGCAGCCAATGGTGTAGCCAATGGTGTAGCCAATGGTGTAGCCAATGGTGTAGCCGATGGTGTACTCAACGTGTGAGTAAGGCCGCGCCTCTCAACCGTCAATCAACTGGTGTACAGGTTCCTGAGCCTATTGGGCTCTATCATATCTACACTTGAAACTGTGTATGGAGTCAGCCTCCACCACATCACTGCCTAATGCATTCCATTTGTCAACCACTCTGACACTGAAAAAGTTCTTTCTAATATCTCTGTGGCTCATTTGGGGACTCAGTTTCCACTTGTGTCCCCTTGTGCGTGTGCGTGTGTGTGTGTGTGTGTGTGTGTGTGTGTGTGTGTGTGTGTGTGTGTGTGTGTGTGTGTGTGTGTGTGTGTGTACCTATTTGTACCTGGCCGGCCGCTGCAGGATGTAACCCACAACAGCTGTCTAACTCCCAGGTACCCATTTACAGCAGGTGACCAGAGGAAACAGGTGAAAGAAACTGTGCCTAAACCCTTCTCTCGACCAATGGGAATCGAACCCGGGAACCTAGGTTGTGATCGGACAATGACCGCGAACGCGCTGGGGATGAGGATAGGGGGTAGGGGGGATAGGTATACCTATTTACTGCTAGGTGAACAGGACCATCAAGGTGAAAGAAACTACGCATTTGATTCCGCCTCCACCGGGGATCGAACCCGGATCCTTAGGATTACGAATCCGTAGCGCTGTCCAATCAGCTGTCAGGCCCATATTCAACTAGTCAAAACCCGTCCAACCACCAGCCAACCTGTCAAAACCTGCCCCCCCCCGGGGAGGGGGGGGCTAAGGGGGGGGGGGGGGTAGGGGGGGCTAGGGGGGGGGGTAGAACTACCCTAAACTACCCTATGTCTTTGAAATGTATTCTGTTGTTTATATAAACATACTTGGAGTTGAATCATCTCCCAGAGGAATGTATGAATGTATGGGTTCTTGTTATAGCCATGGTGGTGGTGTATGAGCCATGGTGGTGGTGTATGAGCCATGGTGGTGGTGTATGAGCCATGGTGGTGGTGTATGAGCCATGGTGGTGGTGTATGAGCCATGGTGGTGGTGTATGAGCCATGGTGGTGGTGTATGAGCCATGGTGGTGGTGTATGAGCCATGGTGGTGGTGTATGAGCCATGGTGGTGGCTGTATGAGCCATGGTGGTGGCTGTATGAGCCATGGTGGTGGTGTATGAGCCATGGTGGGGGTGTATGAGCCATGGTGGTGGCTGTATGAGCCATGGTGGTGGCTGTATGAGCCATGGTGGGGGTGTATGAGCCATGGTGGTGGTGTATGAGCCATGGTGGTGGCTGTATGAGCCATGGTGGGGGTGTATGAGCCATGGTGGTGGCTGTATGAGCCATGGTGGTGGTGTATGAGCCATGGTGGTGGTGTATGAGCCATGGGGTGGCTGTATGAGCCATGGTGGTGGCTGTATGAACCATGGTGGTGGTGTATGAGCCATGGTGGGGGTGTATGAGCCATGGTGGTGGTGTATGAGCCATGGTGGCTGGTGTATGAGCCATGGTGGTGGCTGTATGAGCCATGGTGGTGGCTGTATGAACCATAGTGTGGGGGGGGGGGTGTGGCAGTATAGCCAACCTTGAGACTGGGTGGTAAGTATCCCATTTATCATAGCCCCTTTAGGGTACAAGGAAGCAGCCCACACACCCAACGACCTCCCCCCCCCCCACACAACTACCACCCCCCCCCACACAACTACCCCCTCCTTCCCTACAACTCACAACTACCACAATTTTAAGCATAGTATCAGAGATAAACACCTTCCTCCAGTAACCCTATAAACTTAGAGCAGGTCGCGGGCGGCTACAAGCAAGGATGATACGCTGACAGTCTTACAGTCATGCGCTGACAGTCTTACAGTCATGCGCTGACAGTCTTACAGTCATGCGCTGACAGTCTTACAGTCATGCGCTGACAGTCTTACAGTCATGCGCTGACAGTCTTACAGTCATGCGCTGACAGTCTTACAGTCATGCGCTGACAGTCTTACAGTCATGCGCAGACAGTCTTACAGTCATGGCCTGACGGCTGCAGTGGGCGGGGTGTGCAATGTGCATTGAAGGGGGGGAGGGGGAATGGCGTGCACTGACGTCATTGGTTGGGCCTTATCGTCCTTAGGAAAACAAACCTCTCAAAGACACTGTTATTGCTTGATACACTCTATTTATCAACTGCGGCGACGCGACGCGACCGTCAGACGTCACCCCGTGCTGCTATTTAGGGTTCTTGATTACTGGTCTGTAACCCTATTGATAGCCTGTCACCCCCGGAGCCCTAGTTGGAATAGTGGGAGTTGGGAGCCGGTCGGCCGAGCGGACAGCACATTGGACTCGTGATCCTGTGGTCCCGGGTTCGATCCGGGACCACAGAGCAATGGGCAAACTCTGCCCATTGAGAAACAATGGGCAGAGTTTCTTTCACCCTATGCCCCTGTTACCTAGCAGTAAAATAGGTACCTGGGTGTTAGTCAGCTGTCATGGGCTGCTTCCTGGGGGTGGAGGCCTGGTCGAGGACCGGGCCGCGGGGACACTAAAGCCCCGAAATCATCTCAAGATAACCTGGTCGCTTACTGGTGCATTCTGGAGGGAGGAATTGTATCGATTGCCACACCAGAGAACAAGGTCGGTGCTTGTGGACACCAGCGAGGGTGTATGAGCCATGCTGGGGGTGTGTACTATACACCTGCTGGTGTATTATACACCTGCTGGTGTATAATACACCTGCTGGTGTATATATAACACCCCAGGTGCGGGGGATGATGAGTTTTCCTCCAGTAATGAGGACACTACCCAGTCAGTCCTCCTACAAGTTACAGCACCGCTCCTGTGCCAGGTAAGTCCATTACGGGTTCGCCATAGCCCGTGCTACTTGCAACTTTTTGTTCCTAGTAGCTAAGTCTTAAACAATAAACAACAACAGTCCTCCTATAAGGTTTCCCCCCAACGTCAAGAAACCGTCGTACTAAAGTGCCCCCTTAACCTAGCCTATAAACCAGAGGACCCAAAACAGAAAACGGGACAGTAAGTCCATTTCGCGAGTCGCTACCATTTTTCTAGTACGACGATAGTTGGCCTTAGACTGTGCGTCAAAATACGACGTACTATCAGGAGGACAGGTTGGTACACCTGTGTACACGTGCCAGTCCGCTCAATCAAGCACCAGTACAGTAAACAGGTGTGTGTGAATGGTGGCATGGGCCGTACCTAATGCAGGGGGGGGGGTGACTTTCGACAATGCGACGGCTTCCTGTCCCCCGAGAGGGTTTACCCTATACCTATATTTAGAAAGATAATCACTCCTGGGGAAGCGGGGTTCATTGCCAAATAATTATTTTATCAAAATCCTCCCCCTGGTTAAGTGATCACGCTCTCCTTTCAATATATACCCGACTGAATACCCAATTTGAAATTGAAATTGAAATCAGTTTATTGAGGTAAAATACACACAAAGGGATGAGGTAGCTCAAGCTATTCTCACCCCGTTCAGTACATCGTGTTAACACATACATAGACACACATCACAAGCAATAAACATATTACCAAACATTCTGAGACATAAACATATAGATTTTCTCCTTTACACAAGTAAAATACTCAATTGTTCGTCCTATACTCCGCTCTCCCTCCATTCTAACCCACTATATAATATAAAAAATATATAGAACATTTTATTCCAACACGTTCCATATTAAATTAATACAAAAACTATGTGGAGTGGTTATATGTGTGTGTGTGTATGTGTGGAATGCGTACGTATGCGTGTATGTGTGGAAGGCGTGCGTGTGCGTGTATGTGTGGAAGGCGTGCGTGTGTGTGTATGTATGGAAGGCGTGCGTGTGTGTGTATGTATGGAAGGCGTGGCGTGTGTGTGTATGTATGGAAGGCGTGCGTGTGTGTGTATGTATGGAAGGCGTGCGTGTGTGTGTATGTATGGAAGGCGTGCGTGTGTGTGTATGTATGGAAGGCGTGCGTGTGTGTGTATGTATGGAAGGCGTGCGTGTGTGTGTATGTATGGAAGGCGTGCGTGTGTGTGTATGTATGGAAGGCGTGCGTGTGTGTGTATGTATGGAAGGCGTGCGTGTGTGTGTATGTATGGAAGGCGTGCGTGTGTGTGTATGTGTGGAATGCGTACGTAGGCGTGTATGTGTGGAAGGCGTACGTGTATGTGTGGAATGCGTACGTATGCGTGTATGTGTGGAAGGCGTACGTGTATGTGTGGAATGCGTACGTATGCGTGTATGTGTGGAAGGCGTACACATTCCTCAATGTCAACGGGCGATGTATTCAATATCGGTATTTTCGTAAATCTAAATTGAAATTATTATGCATTTGAAATATTTGTATAATTAGGAGTAGGTTAGGTGTTTAGGGTCTGTTGGCGATTATTTGTATATTGTAGTACGTGGGTGAAGCATTTACAGCGTTGGGGCTCGAACTGAGGTGGTCAGCGAAGCACTGTTCGAGAAAAGTTCGAACTCGGTTGTGAGTTCCAACCCATCCTCATCAAAAATGGTCAAAAGCTCGTTAATCCAGCCGCCAAACCCCCCTGTTTATGCATAAAAAACGGTTTACACACGACTCACAACTGATGACGTTCAAACACTTCCGGAACAAGTGCTTCACTGACGACTTGTGTTTGAACCACAACGCTAGTAAATGCTTCACCCACGTACTACAAATACAAATAATCGCCAACAGAACCTAAACACCTAACCTAATCCTATGCCTATATATGCACAATATGCTAATATATTATAATATTAATTTATATTTGAGAAAATTGCCGTTTTGAATGAACAGCATGTTAAAATTTATGAATGCGTCTGTGGGGTCGACCGCTGGATGGAATGGACTTGAATCGAGGACGGGTTGAAATACAAATAAACGCCACAGGTATGCAGCACTGGCATGGCACCCGCATGTCAGCAACCCCCACACAATAGGATAACGAAGAGGGTATATACAGGACTTGCCTTGAGGCCCGCTACAAGGCAAGTCCCACTAGAGCTGCTCCAAGGACGGGACGCAAGGATGTGACTTGAAGACGGGAGAAGCCGAGACGCAGGATCAGGTTGGGCAAGAGAACATCTACGCACACACTCACACAGGTGAGATAAGGAATGTCAGGTAGACCGCCTATATATATCCACCGGCAGAATGTCCAATGTACTAACGAGGACAAATAGTTCTGCAGAAAACGTCACCACAACGTTTGTTTAAACGTAACCACAATGTTTGTTTAAACGTTGCCACAAAGTTTGTCTAAACGTCACCACAATGTTTGTTTAAACGTTGCCACAAAGTTTGTCTAAACGTTACCACAACGTTTGTTTAAACGTCACCACAACGTTTGTTTAAACGTCACCACAATGTTTGATTAAAACGTCACCACAATGTTTGATTAAAACGTCACCACAATGTTTGATTAAAACGTCACCACAATGTTTGATTAAAACGTCACCACAAAGTTTGTTTAAACGTCACCACAAAGTTTGTTTAAACATCGCCACAAATTTTGTTTAAACATCACCACAACGTTTGTTTAAACGTCGCCACAAAGTTTGTTCAAACATCACCACAAAGTTTGTTCAAACATCACCACAAAGTTTGTTTAAACATCACCACAACGTTTGTTTAAACATCACCACAAAGTTTGTTTAAAACATAACCACAATGTTTATTTAAACGTCAATACGTTCTTACAACGATGTATCAAACACCGAAAAAAAATTAAATCAAAAGTGTGAGTAATTCCACTATTCTACCGCCAGTTCCATAGGTGGGAACCCCGGAGCTACAGCACGTGGTTATCTTGAGGTTATCTTGAGATAATTTCGGGGCTTTTAGTAGCCCCGCGGCCCGGTCCTCGACCAGGCTTCCACCCCCATTAAGCAGCCCGTGACAGCTGACTAACACCCAGGTACCTATTTTACTGCTAGGTAACAGGGGCATTCAGGGTGAAAGAAACTTTGCCCATTTGTTTCTGCCTCGTGCGGGAATCGAACCCGCGCCACAGAATTACGAGTCCTGCGCGCTATCCACCGAGGCTACGAGTGCAGGAAACTCGCTCACAGGGACCGTGTTCATGGTCCCTGTGCATGGTTATAATATCCCTAAGTTTGAGCAAGGCTAAATAACGCAAAGGACAACGGCCCCTTGCGCCTTGGCGGGCCTTTTAGACATGCAGTGGGCGTATGTTGAACCACAATGGGTAAACAGCGCGCTATGGACCATACCAATCGTGGTGGGTGTCTGGGGGCTCTCTACTCACTACCTGTGTGTGTGTGTGTGTGAGTGTGTGTGTGTGTGTGTGTGCGTGTGAGTGTGAGTGTGTGTGTGTGTGTGTGTGTGTGTGTGTGTGTGTGTGTGTGTGTGTGTGTGTGAGTGTGTGTGTGTGTGTGTGTGTGTGTGTGTGTGTGTGTGTGTGTGAGTGTGTGTGTGTGTGTGTGTGTGTGTGTGTGTGTGTGTGTGTGTGTGTGAGTGTGCGTGTGTGTGTGTGTGTGTGTGTGTGTGTGTGTGTGTGTGTGTGTGTGTGTGTGTGCGTGCGTGTGAGTGTGTGTGTGTGTGTGTGTGTGTGTGTGTGTGTGTGTGTGTGTGTGTGTGTGCGTGCGTGCGTGTGAGTGTGTGTGTGTGTGTGTGTGTGTGTGTGTGTGTGTGTGTGTGTGTGTGTGTGTGTGTGTGTGTGTGTGTGTGTGTACTCACCTAATTGTGTCTGCAGGATCGAGCAGGAATTTCGCGAGCCTATACCATTTTCTAGAACAACAATTTTTTGGCCTAAGGTTGAGAATACGTCAAAATGCGACGGTCAATTAGGCGGTCGAGTTAGTGAGAATATGTAGCTGAGTACATATATACAAGAGAATAAAACCTACATATTGCATTAAATTACATTTTGACAACGTTACATTTTTCTTCTAAAAAACGTTGTTCATATACCATTAACCCATCCACTTAGGCTGGACGGTAGAGCGACGGTCTCACGTCATGCAGGTCGGCGTTCAATCCCCAAAGGTCCAAGTGGCTGTGCATCATTCCTTCCCCCCTCCCCCCCCCCCCCACCGTCCCATCCCAAATCCTTATATTCTGAACCCTTCCAAATGCTATATAGTCGTCATATACGGGCTATGGTGAGCCCGTAGTGGACTTACCTGGCACAGGAGCGGGGCAAGTAGCACGGGCTATGGTGAGCCCGTAGTGGACTTACTTGGCACAGGAGCGGGGCAAGTAGCACGGGCTATGGTGAGCCCGTAGTGGACTTACCTGGAACAGGAGCGGGGCAAGTAGCACGGGCTATGGTGAGCCCGTAGTGGACTTACCTGGCACAGGAGCGGGGCAAGTAGCACGGGCTATGGTGAGCCCGTAGTGGACTTACCTGGCACAGGAGCGGGGCAAGTAGCACGGGCTATGGTGAGCCCGTAGTGGACTTACCTGGCACAGGAGCGGGGCAAGTAGCACAGGCTATGGTGAGCCCGTAGCGGTGCCTGCGTGTGTCCCGGTATACTTCCCTTCCCTCATATACCCTCAGGCTATCCTATATAATGAGGGGTTATTAGTGAGCAATGAGGAACAGTTGCGAGCATATTATTAATATAATAAAAAATATATATAAAATAATAATATAATATATAATAAAATATATAATTACAATAATATATAAAAAATAATACTGTTGCGTAAGAATCTTGCATAATATTCCCCCTCTCTGAACCCCCAGTTTTCTAACTCCTTATAGCCACTCTGGCTTATTATGTCTACAGTGGGAGGGGGTACTTGTGTAGCTCCAGGATCTACCACTTTGGTCTCTCCTTCCACCCCCTTCTGTAGTCACCCCCACACACACACACACACGCCCTTGTAGTCCTTCTACACTCCCTGTAGTCCTGTCACCCCCTGTAGTATGTGTACCCTGTAGTATGTGTACCATGTAGCCCTGTCACCCTGTAGTATGTGCACCCTGTAGTATGTGTACCATGTAGCCCTGTCACCCTGTAGTATGTGTACCATGTAGCCCTGTCACCCTGTAGTATGTGCACCCTGTAGTATGTGTACCATGTAGCCCTGTCACCCTGTAGTATGTGTACCATGTAGCCCTGTCACCCTGTAGTATGTGTACCATGTAGCCCTGTCACCCTGTAGTATGTGTACCATGTAGCCCTGTCACCCTGTAGTATGTGTACCATGTAGCCCTGTCACCCTGTAGTATGTGCACCCTTGTAGCCCTGTCACCCCTGTAGCTCTGTAGCCCTGTCACCCCTGTAGCCCTGTCACCCCTGTAGCTCTGTAGCCCTGTCACCCCTGTAGCCCTGTCACCCCTGTAGCCCTGTCACCCCTATAGCCCTGTCACCCCTGTCACCCCTGTAGCCCTGTCACCCCTGTAGTCTATGTACCCTTTAGTCGTTTCTACCCGCCACAGCGTGTAGCCCACTCAGCCCATACTAGCCAGCCCCAGGCCACTCAGCCCATACTAGCCAGCCCCAGGCCACTCAGCCCATACTAGCCAGCCCCAGGCCACTCAGCCCATACTAGCCAGCCCCAGGCCACTCAGCCCATACTAGCCAGCCCCAGGCCACTCAGCCCATACTAGCCAGCCCCAGGCCACTCAGCCCATACTAGCCAGCCCCAGGCCACTCAGCCCATACTAGCCAGCCCCAGGCCACTCATCCCATACTAGCCAGCCCCAGGCCAGTCATCCCATACTAGCCAGCCCCAGGCCACTCAGCCCATACTAGCCAGCCCCAGGCCAGTCATCCCATACTAGCCAGCCCCAGGCCAGTCATCCCATACTAGCCAGCCCCAGGCCACTCAGCCCATACTAGCCAGCCCCAGGCCACTCAGCCCATACTAGCCAGCCCCAGGCCACTCAGCCCATACTAGCCAGCCCCAGGCCACTCAGCCCATACTAGCCAGCCCCAGGCCACTCAGCCCATACTAGCCAGCCCCAGGCCAGTCAGGCCATACTAGCCAGCCCCAGGCCACTCAGCCCATACTTATGGTCCATTTTCTTACCTTTAGTACCGCCTAAAACAATCCTTAGTACAGGGGGGGGGGTCCCTATTAAGACGCCTGCATAACGCCTTCAAAGGAGCTCACAATGACCAGTCGTTATCATACCAACGCTATCGTTATCATACCAACGCTATCGTTGTTGTTGTTAAAGATTCGCTGCTTGGAACAATGAGTTTCCAAGCAGCACTGGCTATGGTGAGCCCGTAGAACCAACGCTATCATACCAACGCCATCGACCCAACATTCACCGTACAGTAGAACGATGAAAACCGAGCCGTTTGGGCATCTTTCCAGGCTCGCTGCGCACCCTGTGTGCTCAAATGGTACAGCGCAATTTAACGTCTAAAATCTCCCTCCCCCCCCTACCATTCCTTTCCCCCCCCGTCCCATCCCAAATCTATATATCCTGACCCCTTCCCAGTGCTATATAGTCTAATGGCTTGGCGCTTTCCCATGATAATTCCCTCCCCCCTCCCTTCCCCCCCCCCGTAAGGCCAGACTGATGGTTTGCAAAATTGACGTGATATATCCCCGTTTTCTATTGGTGGATCTGCGGTTAGGTTAGGTTCGGGTAATTTAATACATCAGTTTAGTGACGTTGTGAACGCTCCAGAGGATGGGGGCTGGCGTTGACCATAAACGTTATATCAACGTTTATTCAACGTTTACAGTGTCGTTATTTACCCAGGTACGTCAAGAGGAGGTAGGCCATGCCAAAGCAAACTAAACTGTCAACTGCATCATACTCCATAACGACGAAGAATACTAAGGATCAATAACAATAAACTGCCAAGAAACCTGCGGACTCCTTGACAAGTTTACAACTGACAAACACAAGAGGTTGACCAATCCACACACTAGAAAATGAAGTGACGACGACGACGTTTCGGTCCGTCCTGGACCGAAATCAAGTCGAAATCAAGGCAATCAAGTCGATTATCTGTCTCACAATCGACTTGAGAATGGTCCAGGACGGACCGAAACGTCGTCGTCATCCTGGACCGAAATCAAGTCGAAATCAAGGCAATCAAGTCGATTATCTGTCTCACAATCGACTTGAGAATGGTCCCAGGACGGACCGAAACGTCGTCGTCGTCGTCGTCCCTTCACTTTCTAGTATGTGGTCTGGTCAACATACTTCAGCCACGTTATTGTGACTCCTCGCCTACAAACACACAAGAGGTCATAACTGGGTATATTAAGGTCGCTTCAACAACACAAGCTCAAACGACGTATGTGTAACACAAGGGACCAAAGTCGCAATACCGGTGTGTGAAGGCAAACAGCCCCCGAACCCTCCACACATGATAATGGCTCAGTCGATTAAGGCAGTGTCTGGGATGCTCCCGGTTCGAATCCTCGTCACGGCCCTTGTGGATTTGTTCATGATAATGGGGGTTTATGACGCGTTTCCGTCCGGCCTTGTCGACCCCTTTCTGGACTCATAGAGGACAAGAAGAGGACCTAGAAGAAAGAAGAGGACCTGGGAGAAAGAAGAGGACCTGGAAGAAAGAAGAGGACCTGGAAGAAAGAAGAGGACCTGGAAGAAAGAAGAGGACCTGGAAGAAAGAAGAGGACCTGGAAGAAAGAAGAGGACCTGGAAGAGAATATAATTAGGCTTCTACTCCTGGGGCCAGATTCACGAAGCAGTTACGCAAGCACTTACGAACGTGTACATGTTTCCTCAATCTTTGACGGCTTTGGTTACATTTATTAAACAGTTTACAAGCATGAAAACTTCCCAATCAACTGTTGTTATTGTTATAAACAGCCTCCTGGTGACTCGGAGCTCATTAACTGTTTAATAATTGTAAACAAAACCGCCAAAGATTGAGAAAAGATGTACATGTTCGTAAGTGCTTGCGTAACTACTTCGTGAATCTGGCCCCAGACCCTGAAAATATTAAATTAATAATCCTAAAAAAAAAAAACATTACAGAAAAAGTACCAAATAACGGATATCTTCGCAGCGTTGCCATAGAGAATACAGCACAATTACACAAAATAGGATAACCACACTATGGGTGATGTAGAGGTTAAGGCAAGAACTATTCATCACTTTCCGGGCTATTCATGCCCGTGCCACCTTCTCTTGGGGTGACTAAATCTTCACCACTCATCCTTCAACAGACTATAATATCCTGCTATCTGGCCGGTGCTGTTGTTTCACGGGAGACATCTCCCGTCACGCAGGGTGCAGTCGCACCTCCACAGATCTCCAGTATCATCTATTGACACTGGTAATGGCTCAAAAGGGCCACCACTTACGGGCTATTCATGCCTGTGCCACCTTTTGGGTGGCTTCATCTTCATCTTCATCTTCTTCCGGTGCTGTTGACCAGTGCACAGAGGGCTAAGTATACACTACGGGATCACCATAGCCCGTGCTGCTTGGAACTTTTTGTTCCAGGTAGCGAATCTTAAACAACAACAGAGGGTTAAGAACACACCAATGCTTCTGGAAAGTTAAAAAATGGTTGTTAAAGATCCTATATAACCTACCTCAGTACAGTTATACGACGCAGGCGGACCGAATGCACGCACGCACGCACAACCGGACGCACGCACACGCACACACACCAGGACAAGCATACTAGCCAGGCTTTCGTCACTGGTAGTATGGACGAGGTTGAAGGTTATATCCACAAGCTAACTGTCCCGGGATGTTTGGGATACTCCTCCTCTCAGGATAAACATTCTTGTTTTTCCAATTTCAGGATATGTGAGCAAGTGAAATGATGGAGGCCTGATAGCTGAGTGGATAGCGCTCGGGATTCGTAGTCCTGAGGTTCCGGGTTTCGATCTCCGGTGGAGGCGGAAACTAATGGGTAGAGTTTCTTTTAACCTAGATGCTTCCTGTTCACCTAGAGGTAAATAGGTACCTGGGAGTTAGACAGCTGCTACGGGCTGCTTCCCGGGAGGGGGGGGGGGGTGTAACAAAAAGGAGGCCTGGTTGAGGACCGGGCCGCGGGGATGCTAAGCCCCGAAATCATGACAAGATAACCTCAAGATATGGAGGCCAACTCACAGCTTTGTACATAGATATGTTGGAGCCAAATAGATCCAAGAGATTTGGCTCATTCACCGCAAACGCAAACTAATGGAACACACACACACACACACACACACACACACACACACACACACACACACACACACACACACACACGTACGGACAAATAATAACGACAAGAAACAATGTTCTTATTAAGAATAACGCTCGACACTCCATATTAACTTACGTAATTACTTTCATAATTACTTCCGAAATTACCAGTCCCAAAAAAAAAATAGAAATTAATATCCACGATCGTTATATATTTAGCAACCGTTCAAAGTCCTTGAAGATAACAGGTCTTATACCTCATTAGACGTTATCAATATAACATTGATATCAATATATCAATTGATATCATATAACTCACATATGGACAAAATATACCTAAATGTGTTAATTAATACCAAAGGAAACCAAAAAAGTAATTCTGTAGTCATTTTGAAGCCTTTCTTGGGAGTGGAAAAGTGTCCTTGCGAAATTGACAAGTGGCGGCTATCTGGCCCGAGAGTGCGTGCAGGTGAACACTTAGAGTAGTGCTGAGAGTGCGCGGGGGGGGGGGGGGGGGAAGGCGTGGGTGGAGTGTTTACTGCCTCGTGAGTGCCACCACCGCTAAGCCCTTGAGTGCATCGCTTTCTTCTTACTCATCCTCGAGTGCATAGTGTGCAACGCACTCAGCCACCGCGTGTGGCTCGTTCACACACTCTGCACCGCACTCAGCTACTGTATAACTCACGCACTCTGCTCAGCACTCAGGCAGTGTGCATTTTGCGGGGGGGGGGGGATAAAAGAGAGGCACAGGTGAAGGGAAAA
Source organism: Procambarus clarkii (assembly GCF_040958095.1). Taxonomy (NCBI): domain Eukaryota; kingdom Metazoa; phylum Arthropoda; class Malacostraca; order Decapoda; family Cambaridae; genus Procambarus; species Procambarus clarkii. Next base: position 26,658,565 of record NC_091216.1, on the reverse strand, counting down.
GTTTAGAAATGGGAAATATAGTGTGGGTGTAGATAGCAGGCGGGCTTTACGGGCTATTCATGCCCGTGCCACCTCTTGGGTGGCTTAATCTTCATCAATCAGCAGGCGGGCTGTCCGCCTTGCTGACACGAAGTGTGGGTGTAGATAGCAGGCGGGCTGTCCGCCTTGCTGACACGATGTGTGGGTGTAGATAGCAGGCGGCGTAATACTCCTCAATCCAAGTATATAATTCCCTGTGTCGGGGGGACAGGGAGCCAGGGTGTGGTCACATACGTTAGGCTTAGATAGAGGTCCTTCCCCAACCCCCCACCCCCTTCCAGGATGCAACCCCACCACCAGTTGACAAACCCCTGGGTGAACAGGCCCATTAGGTGATAGAAAATGCGCCCAACCATTTCTGTCACGCCATGGATTCGAACCCGGAATTCTTTACTGTTTGTCGGAAACGAACCCGACTGTAACTAGCGGGAATATCTAAGATATAAGATATTATTAAGGGATATTATTATCAATATATAAGGATATCATGATATTAAGTAGATATTATGATAGCATGCCCCCCGCCCCCCCTAGCAAGGTATTTAGGACACGTGGTATCGTCTCTCACTAACCCTTCTGAGGTATTTACAGACTATGCCTAGTTAGGGTGTGTGTGTAGATATACTGAGAGCTCTAAACGAGGCAAACACCTGGTTAAGAGTGGACAGCTTGTGTGTGTGTGTGTGTGTGTGTGTGTGTGTGTGTGTGTGTGTGTGTGTGTGTGTGTGTGTGTGTGTGTGTGTGTGTGTGTGTGTGTGTGTGTGTGTGTATGCTAATGATAAGCACCACACACATACGAGAGAGAGAGAGAGAGAGAGAGAGAGAGAGAGAGAGAGAGAGAGAGAGAGAGAGAGAGAGAGAGAGAGAGAGAGAGAGAGAGAGAGAGAGAGAGAGGGGAAATGATCACTTCATCCATAGTTCCTGCCCCACTATCTGAGGAGCTGCAGGAACTCCACAACCTGTGACTATCATGTCTTCCACACACACATCCCGCCGAGCTCAGTCTCCCATGGTATTCCTAACATAAATTTTATAACCTCATCATAGCTTTTCCTTAGGTATTCCAGCCTTTTTACTTTTCGCTCCTTGGATGGGTCATTCCTACTTCCATCAAGAAAGAAGTCCACTACGGGATCACCATAGCCCGTGCTACTTGGAACTTTTTGTTCCAGGTAGCGAATCTTAAACAACAACATACAGACTGGTTCATCATTCCCTTTCATTCTAGTGCCCCCTCCCCCCCCCCCCGATATCATTCCGGGATGATTTTCCCTGGCGGAACAAGGCGTTTGAACAACATTTCCTTCCACCTGATGCACCTGTTCACCTAGCAGTAAATAGCCATCCCTCTCCCTTGAGTTATGGAACTATCGTGGGTTGCCTCCTAGGGGGGGGCAGGGGAAGGGGAGGAGGTGGCCCTGGAAGGTCTTGATAAGCCTAACAGGCTTCCGGTGCCAGGCATAACTAGAGAAGTTGGGGGGGGGCAAGGTGGGGGGGGGCAAGGTGGGGGGGGGGGGAAGGGGGTGTGTATAGGTATGTATAGCTCGTTGTATGTCTTACTTTCTCTCAACCTACATTCTGTATACCAGCGTCTTCCTGGTGTGTGTGTGTGTGTGTGTGTGTGTGTGTGTGTGTGTGTGTGTGTGTGTGTGTGTGTGTGTGTGTGTGTGTGTGTGTGTGTGTGTGTGTGTGCGTGCGTGCGTGCCCCCATTCCCACGTGCGGGTATACTACCCCTCCTCCCCTCCCCCCCTCCTCCTCCCCCTCACCTCTCCCCCTCACACCTTTCGGGCCACGACCTTGGGAGTGCCTGCGCCTGGTACCTGGTTCGAGGGTTAAGACAGGCTGCCTCACCGTCACCCTCGGGTGAGGTACTGGTGCCGCCCTGATCTTCTCCTCCCTCATACCTAATATTGTGATGTGTGGCACATAATGTGATATATGCACCTGAGGCACTCTAATGTGTTTGTCTGTCTGGCGGGCTGGCTGGCTGGCTGGGGGCTGGCTGGCTGGTTGGTTGGCTAGCTGGCTGGTTGGTTGGTTGGCTGGCTGGCTGGCTGGCTGGCTGGTTGGTTGGTTGGCTGGCTGGCTGGCTAGCTGCCTGCCTGCCTGGCTGCCTGCCTGCCTGGCTGCCTGCCTGCCTGCCTGGCTGGCTGGCTGGTTGGTTGGCTAGCTGGCTGGTTGGTTGGTTGGCTGGCTGGCTGGCTGGCTGGCTGACTGGTTGGTTGGTTGGCTGGCTGGCTGGCTGGCTGGCTGGCTGGCTGGCTGGCTGACTGGTTGGTTGGCTGGCTGGCTGGCTGGCTGGCTGGCTGGCTGGCTGCCTGCCTGGCTGCCTGCCTGCCTGGCTGCCTGCCTGCCTGGCTGGCTGGCTGGTTGGTTGGCTAGCTGGCTGGTTGGTTGGTTGGCTGGCTGGCTGGTTGGCTGGCTGGCTGGCTGGCTGGCTGGCTGGTTGGTTGGCTGGCTGGCTGGCTGCCTGCCTGCCTGGCTGCCTGCCTGCCTGGCTGGCTGGCTGGGGGCTGGCTGGCTGGTTGGTTGGCTAGCTGGCTGGCTGGTTGGTTGGTTGGTTGGTTGGTTGGCTGGCTGGCTGGCTGGCTGGCTGGCTGGCTGGCTGGCTGGCTGGCTGGCTGACTGGCTGGCTGGCTGGCTGGCTGGCTGGCTGGTTGGTTGGCTGGCTGGCTGGCTGGCTGCCTGCCTGCCTGCCTACCATACTGCTTGCATTTCAGTACTTTCCTTAATATGATCTTAGATTTGTTGGTTTGGCTACTCGCAACAATCTAGTTGGTTTCAGTGCATCTTGAAGAAATCCCCACCAGGAGTGCCCAGTAATCTGATCCATGTAGCAGTCTCTCTCTTTGGGTGTTCTTAACAGTCCTGTCAACTTATATTGTGGTTGAAATCCACAAGAACTGGGAATTTTGTTCTTTTCAACGGCTATCATCGCTGCGTTCCACGTGGCCTCTAAGATGTATCTGTTGGCTTTCGTCATACACTTCCTCAAGTATCCTGCTATCAGCATGCAGGTTTTTTTATGACTGCAACACTATATCTTACATTCCTGTTGATATCATGCATATTAATAGTCATATGGGTTGGTCACTTCTTCCTTGAATATTTCCTCAAAGCTCCGTGTGGTTGCATCACCGGTGTTGCGCACCCTCGTCCTAATTGCTTCCCATTTCTCTTTGCTTGGTAGCCACTCGGGACGACAGTATTCCAAATTAGTTACGTGAGTTTTGTCTCTATGATTGCAATAATTTAAAGATACAGCTCCAATACCCTCTCTCGGAGTTCTCCTGTTTTGTTTGTGTGTCCATCAGCATTTGTATATATTACTGCGGGGGTTTAGGTTCCAGCTGCTGGGACGGTATGGGGGCCTCGTAGCCTGGTGGATAGCGCGCAGGACTCGTAATTCTGTGGCGCGGGTTCGATTCCCGCACGAGGCAGAAACAAATGGGCAAAGTTTCTTTCACCCTGAATGCCCCTGTTACCTAGCAGTAAATAGGTACCTGGGTATTAGTCAGCTGTCACGGGCTGCTTCCTGGGGGTGGAGGCCTGGTCGAGGACCGGGCCGCGGGGACACTAAAACACCGAAATCATCTCAATAACCTCAAGATAACCTCAAGGTTCTTCCTGCTCTAGGTCCACGAGGCAGGACAAAGCGTCGCGAAAGTAAGTTCTGATGAATCTTCTCTGGTGGAAGGTTGTTGTTATTGTTAAAGATTCGCCACCTGGAACAAAAAGTTCCAAGTAGCACGGGCTATGGCGAGCCCGTAGATAGTTATGGTGGATGGTGACGGGTGAGGACGCGGCGAGATAGCGGGGTAAACCCCAGTGTCCTTTTGTTTACGTCTGCTTGTGTAATCCCCCGAGATATGGGCATCCTGGGGCCTCCATTATCTGATTAGGATGTCTGTGCCAGTGCCACACTCCCTGCTGTAACTTGGCTTTGACCTTTAATACAGCTGCATACTGCACATCCATCACCACCACTAGCACCCATCACTACCACCATCACTACCATCACTACCACCACTACCACCATCACTACCACCACTACCACCATCACTACTACCACTACCATCCTTCAACACCACTCTGCCGTCAAATCACTATACCCTCACACACAGTTACGAGGTTACTATAGAGTTAGTTTAGTCATTTCTTATGCACCCAATACCCATCCTGTGGGCGGTGGTGGAGAGGGTTGCAGAGTCACATAATGGGTTCAGGGACTGAACCCCATAGTTCGTTTAGCTAAGTAAGTGACAATCTTATGAAGCAAGTTACACAATTTTCAACCACACACACACACACACACACACACACATCAGCTGTTGATTGACGGTTGAGAGGCGGGACCAAAGAGCCAGAGCTCAACCCCCGCAAACACAACTAGGTGAGAACTAGGTGAGTACACACACACACACACACACACACACACACACACACACACACACACACACACACACACACATACACACACACACACACACACACACACACACATACACACACACATACACACAGGGTGTCCCCAAATCCTGGCCCCATTGACAAAGTATAAAACACCTCCCAATAACCTTGAAACAATCAAAGCTCTTATGAACGGTTATGTAGTCGATTGGTACTCTTGTGGGGGGGAGGGGGGGGGGTGTTTAGCATTGTATGCATCTGCAACGGAACCTCAAGTTGCAACACATCTTTGCGTGCACGAGCACCAGCCCTGCACTCATGTGTGCGTTAACTACAGCGGGACCCAAGAGCCAGAGCTCAACCCCCGCGAGCACAAATAGATGAGTACAGTCAATACGAAGCACTTTCTCACTTCCATCGGCCCTGTGTTAAGTGTATATTTAGAGTACATGTACATTAAATATGTACCAAATATGTACTTTGTACACATAGATGTTGTCCTTGGTTTCTTTAGGGCTACTGGCCCTCATTATCCTGAGGCATGGATTAGGGGGGGGGCATATATGGGGCAAATGCTAAATAACACGTGATGAGGTGTTCTGAAGGCGTGAGTGAGTGAGTGAGCGAGTGAGCGAGTGAGTGAGTGAGTGAGTGAGTGAGTGAGTGAGTGTGTGTATGTGTGTGAGTGAGTGAGTGAGTGAGTGTGTGTGTGTGAGTGAGTGAGTGAGTGAGTGAGTGAGTGAGTGAGTGAGTGAGTGTGTGAGTGTGTGTATGTGTGTGAGTGAGTGAGTGAGTGAGTGAGTGAGTGAGTGAGTAAGTGAGTGAGTGAGTGAGTAAGTGAGTGAGTGAGTGAGTGAGTGAGTGAGTGAGTGAGCGAGCGAGCGAGCGAGTGAGTGAGTGAGTGAGTGTGTGTGTGTGTGTGTGTTAGTGAGTGAGTGAGGAGCTGCCTCCAGCCACTCATAACATTGCCCAACCACCTCCTCACACACATTTTCCTCCCCCTTCACTTAAGATTGTTGCGACTCCTCTACCCTAGTGCTTGTGCCTCTTGTCTCCAGTACAACTGTGTTGGCCCCGAGTTGGCGTCTGAGATGACCTGGAAGAGTATGGGGGCTGTGCTGAACTGTGCTGAGCTGTGCTGAGCTGTGCTGAGCTGCGCTGAGCTGCGCTGAGCTGCGCTGAGCTGCGCTGAGCTGCGCTGAGCTGTGCTGAGCTGCGCTGAGCTGCGCTGAGCTGCGCTGAGCTGCGCTGAGCTAACAACCAATCAACTGGCTCCACATTAACACACAATCGACCGTTTCTAAGAAATTTTATGTTTCTCAAGACGTAAAACATTCCCGTAAATAACACTTGGTGGCACCACACCTGCCTGAGGCCACACCTGTCTGTGGCCACACCTACCCGTGGCCACACCTGCCCGTGGCCACACCTGTCTGTGGCCACACCTGCCCGTGGCCACACCTGCCCGTGGTCACACCTGCCTGTGGCCACACCTACCCGTGGCCACACCTGCCCGTGGCCACACCTGCCTGTGGCCACACCTACCCGTGGCCACACCTGCCCGTGGCCACACCTGCCTGAGGCCACACCTGTCTGTGGCCACACCTACCCGTGGCCACACCTGCCCGTGGCCACACCTGTCTGTGGCCACACCTGCCCGTGGCCACACCTGCCCGTGGTCACACCTGTCTGTGGCCACACCTACCCGTGGCCACACCTGCCCGTGGCCACACCTGCCCGTGGCCACACCTGTCTGTGGCCACACTTGTCTGTGGCTACACCTGCCCGTGGCCACACCTGTCCGTGGCCATACCTACCCGTGGCCACACCTGTCCGTGGCCACACCTGCCCGTGGCCACACCTGCCCGTGGCCATACCTACCCGTGGCCACACCTGTCCGTGGCCACACCTGTCCGTGGCCACACCTGTCCGTGGCCACACCTGTCCGTGGCCACACCTGTCTGTGGCCACACTTGTCTGTGGCTACACCTGCCTGTGGCCACACCTGTCCTCTCACCTAATACGTCACATTTTGTACGCAATTGACCAATCCGTTAACAATGCGACGCATTTGAAAACAAAAAATCAAACACCGTAAAACTGACGCTTCCTGTGGCTTGGCCTCGAGAGGTTAGGTGGGTTGGTTGGGGTTGTCCACTTCTGGTTAGGCAAAACAGTCGTATTTTTAACGGAGTGGCGAAGTCCAGCGAAGGTGTGATTTGTATATGTCAGTATGTCTTCCTTTGTGGAGGAAGATTGGCCTAAGACCCTTCGTCCCATAAGAGCCATATTCAGCCTTGTAATGTGAGAGTTTCACCCTTAGGGGGTTAGTTGTATTAGAGAACCCCCCCCCCCCGCCTTAAGCCCACCAGTCGATCCTAGCAACGGAAGGGGTCAGGATATAAGGATTAGGGATGGGACGGGGGAAAGGAATGGTGCCCAACCACTTGGACGGTCGGGGGATTGAACGCCGACCTGCATGAAGCGAGACCGTCGCTCTACCGTCCACCCCACGTGGTTGGAGCCCTGACAAGAGAAATGTTGAATAAAAACACTTGTATAATAGACAAAACCCAAGATGTAAGAAGATTAGAAATTCTTGAAGCAATCCACATAAGAATAGAACAACCTACCATAAATACCCCAATTACAGAACTATTCACTCTACCCACCATGAGAGTAAGAACAAGACCGGAACCGGTCCAAGACGTGAAGATGCCAAGCATAGAAGACACTGCCCAACATGTCACGCCCACTACACCTGATTACTGATTACCTGATTGGAAACTTAGTACCCAGATGAGCCACAGAGACGTTAGAAAGAATTTTTTCAGTGTCAGAGTAGTTAATAAATGGAATGCACTAGGAAGTGATGTGGTGGAGGCTGACTCCATACACAGTTTCAAATGTAGGATATGATAGAGCCCAGTAGGCTCAGGAATCTGTACACCAGTTGATTGACAGTTGAGAGGCGGGACCAAAGAGCCAAAGCTCAACCCCCGCAAGCACAATTAGGTGAGTACAATTAGGTGAGTACATGACTCCACCCTCAACACCTGCCACCCACACACATGACTCCACCTGCCACACACACACACACACACATGACTCCACCTTCAACACCTGCCACACACACACACACACACACACACACACACACACACACACACACACACACACACACACACACACACACACACACACACACCTGCCACACACACATGACTCCACCTTCAACACCTGCCACACACACACACACACCTGCCACACACATGACTCCACCTTCACCTCTACATAACTTTATAAAGTTCATTTTTTACCACACCTGTAGTTTACCTGTAACTGCTGCTGTCGATTCGCGAGTTATTCTCGTCTCCAAGTAAGAGTCAGCAGGGGTCAGCGGTCAGGGGTCAGGACTCCTAATTTACCATAGCAAGTCACTGCGCATATCCTAGCTCAAAATAGCTATACCAAACAAACAAATGATAGATATATTGAAACAAACAAATGATAGATATATTGAAAACAGAACACAGCAATACCTTCCAAGATGTTTGATTGGTCCCGCAAGACAAACAAGGCCTTGTTTGGCCATTCCCAAATCACCAGGATCCATTTCAGACTTATTTTAAGACTTAACGCAATCCCACCACGACGCAATTGTTACGGAATCGAACACTACGTTACAAATGCGATGTATTAATACAAATTCAAACACCGCAAATTTGACGTTTTATACGCACGGGCCTTGGCAGGTTAGGGGGGTTGTTTGGGTTGGTACGCCTCACGGCCAGGTGTTAATTTGCTTTTAAACGCATCTGCTTATGAAACCTCTACATCTTTTCTCTGGAGAGAAGGCACTCTAGAGCGGGGGGGGGGGAGGACGCTGGCACATCCTGCTTCTCCCAAAATTGTCTTAAGAAACAAACAAGACTTCAATTATTCAAAAGTTATTTCCTGAGGATTTGACATTCTTGCCACCATACTCTACACCCACGACACGCCCACAACACACCCACGACACGCCCACAACACACCCACGACACGCCCACAACACACCCACGACACGCCCACAACACACCCACGACACGCCCACAACACACCCACGGCACGCCCACGACACACCCACGACACGCCCACAACACACCCACGGCACGCCCACGACACACCCACGACACGCCCACAACACACCCACGGCACGCCCACAACACACCCACGGCACGCCCACGACACACCCACGGCACGCCCACGACACCCGTAGGCAAGTGTACGACACCCACATTGTGACACAAGTGTACTCTACGACACGACACACTAAAGGACACAGAGACGTTACACAGAACTTTTTCAGTGTCAGAGTAGTTAACAGGTGGAATGCATTAGGCAGTGATGTGGTGGAGGCTGACTCCATACACAGCTTCAAGTGTAGATATGATAGAGCCCAGTAGGCTCAGGAACCTGTACACCAGTTGAGAGGCAGGACCAAAGAGCCAGAGCTCAACCCCCGCAAGCACAACTAGGCGAGTATAATCAAATCTGCCCATAGTAGGAAAACAGCATGTAATGGATTTGGGAATAATGATGTCTGACGACCTAACGTTTAGGGAGCATAACCAAGCAAATATTGCGACAGCCAGAAAAATGATCGGATGGATTACGAGAACTTTCAAGTCCAGAGATCCCATCACAATGGTTGTACTATTCAAGTCACTTGTGTTGTCCCGTCTCGAGTACTGCTCAGTACTCACTTCCCCCTTCAGAGCAGGAGAGATTGCTGAAATAGAGGGAATACAGAGAACATATACGGCACGCATAGACGAGATAAAGCACCTAAATTATTGGGATCGTCTCAAAGCTCTCCAAATGTACTCACTAGAAAGGAAACGAGAGAGATATCAAATAATATACACCTGGAAAATACTGGAGGGTCAGGTCCCAAATCTACACTGTAAAATAACAACATACTGGAGTGAACGACATGGAAGAAAATGCAGAATAGAACCAGTGAAGAGCAGGGGTGCCATAGGCACAATCAGAGAACACTATAAACATCAGAGGTCCGCGGTTGTTCAACGTCTTCCCAGCGACTATAAGAAATATTGCCGGAACAACCGTGGACATCTTCAAGAGAAAACTAGATAGTTTTCTAAAGGAAGTGGCGGACCAACCGGGCTGTGATGGGTATGTGGGCCTGCGGGCCGCTCCAAGCAACAGCCTGGTGGACCAAACTCTCACAAGTCAAGCCTGGCCTCGGGCCGGGCTTGGGGAGTAGAACAACTCCCAGAACCCCATCAACCAGGTATCAACCAGGTATCAACCAGGTATCAACCAGGTATCAAGCAGGTATCAACCAGGTATCAAGCAGGTATCAACCAGGTATCAAGCAGGTATCAAGCAGGTATCAACCAGGTATCAAGCAGGTATCAACCAGGACACTCACCTTGCGACACCCACACACCACAAGCACACTCTCATTATCTCGTCAAACACACAATGAAGACAGAAAAAAGGCCAGAAGTATGGCACTCGACTGGTCCCGGAGCTGAGAGGCATGAGTCACAAGATAACACTAAAGGAATTGAGCATTGCTTCACTTGCAGATAAAATTTATGGGGGAAGACATGATTACCACATACAGATACAGCAGTCCGCTCTCTTCATTGGCCGCTCCGTCAAAAATCCAACTTGCTAACCTAACCAGAAAACGAACCCAAGCAACCCACCACACCTATTGAGTCCGATGCATAGAAAACGTAGATATTTGTACGTCGTGGCTTATCCCTCTAGGCTGTATTTGCTTTTAAAATGCGGTGCATCCCGGTGATATTAATTCTTACCAATACTTTACACAGTGAAGAGATTGGTCGACTCCGTAAAAAATGTGACGTATTAGGGGGGATAGGACAGGCCTGGAGCCCACACCTGTCTCCACTGTCTGACGGCTGAGTAAGAGGGGGCCTGACAGCTGAGTGAACAGCGCTCGGGATTCGTAATGCTAAGGTTCCGGGTTCGATCCCCGGCGGAGGCGGAAACAAATGGGCAGTTTCTTTCACCCTGATACCCCCTGTTCACCTAGCAGTAAATAGGTACCTGGGAGTTTAGACAGTTTCTACGAGGCTGCTTCCTGGGGATGTGTAACAAAAAAAGGCGCTCGACCGGTCGAGGACCGGGCCGCGGGGACGCTAAGCCCCGAAATCATCTCAAGATAGCCTCAAGATAACTCCCCACAACACTGAGTCACAGCCACTATTGGAATGCAGAGTTACACGTGTCTGAAACACGTAACAATATGACTCTCTCTCAATGTTTACATTTCAAAACATTGGCCGCCATGTCTGTTTCAACGGTCACATGCAGCCATCTGAAATGTTGTAGCATTAAAATTTTTGTGGTAACTTGTGGCAGCCGAGATAAAGATCGTAAGTGAACGGAAAGCAAATATTAAATATACTTCCTCGCTGCCACCACCATGCGCAGCGCGACCTTCAAGTTTTACCCGCCAGCTGACTCACTCAACTGCACGCCGCAGCTCAAAATGGCGCGCGTGACGTCAAAATTACACCAGGGACGTTAAAATGACACGTATGACGTCTCCTGCTTCAACCTTGACGACGGCAGGAGGTCTGGACGCCTCCTCCGCCTGGGGGCCGCCGGATCACGTTCTGCTTTCGCGTTTTGGGTTTGATACTGCCGTTTGGCCTTCCTGTTCAACGGTCCGGATTGTCCGACGCCTGGCGCGCATGTCGCCTTGAGTCACGGGACTGTTGATAGATTTTGCACGCTTTCTGGCGGGGTGATGGTGTCCGGCGCCGGCTTGGCCGAGAGGTGCCGGGGGTTGGTGGGTCTTAGTGGGCTCCTGGTGTGTCCTCAGCCGTGGTGGGCTCCTGGTGTGTCCTCAGCCGTGGTGGGCTCCTGGTGTGTCCTCAGCCGTGGTGGGCTCCTGGTGTGCCCTCAGCCGTGGTGGGCTCCTGGTGTGTCCTCGGCCGTGGTGGGCTCCTGGTGTGCCCTCAGCTGTGGTGGGCTCCTAGTGTGCCCTCAGCCGTGGTGGGCTCCCGGTGTGCCCTCAGCTGTGGTGGGCTCCTAGTGTGCCGTCAGCCGAGTTCGACGGCCGGTTTCTGCTCTGCCGGAGAGCACTGGATGAATTTTGTGTTTTAATTCGGGATGAATTTAAGGTTTTGCTCCCCAGTGTTCTCTGTGTGGGGCTGAGGGCCGGTGCTTGTCACTCTCAGGGACTCCTGGGGCTCCCCAAGCATCAGCCTGTCTGTGTGTTTCTTCGCCGCGAGGCATATTAGTTTCCAGCGATAAGCGTCACTCGTTTCGCGATTAGGCTTGGCGAAACTCCAAATGCGAAACACCTACCCGGGCTTAGCGTTTGACCCTCCACAGGTATGCCGGGGCCCATTCGATCCCATGATCGTTGTTGTCCCTTAAATCAACAACATGTGTGACGTCAAAACTATATATGTAATGTTGCAAATTAGACGAGTAACGTCAAAATTGTACAGGTGGCGTCAGAGTGACGCAAGTAACGTGTTAGGCAGGCGATGAGTCACAATAACGTGGCTGAAGTATGTTGACCAGACCACACACTAGAAGTTGATAGATGACTAGACGACGTTTCGGTCCGTCCTGGACCATTCTCAAGTCGACTTGAGAATGGTCCAGGACGGACCGAAACGTCGTCGTTCCTTCAACTTCTAGTGTGTGGTCTGGTCAACGTGTTAGGCTTGGTGTTGTGGTCTGATGTTGTGGGAAGTTGAGAGCTTCGTGGGCTTCCCGATCTCTCAATGGTGTTTCCTCATGTGCTTGCGTACTGTGCTTGCGTACAGTACTTTCCTGGTGTCCGACGTAAGTCATTTCTTACATGCCAACAACCAGTTCTACGGCGTGTCTGGTATTTTCCTATCATTATTGACTTTCGTATAAATAGTCATATAAATGTTGAAAATTGGTGGCTGTATAGAAATCCTTTGTGAAGAATATGACTTAAGACTTCAGTGAGAATCCACAAGGTCTTCTCTGAATACTCTTTAGTTTCTTTTTTGAGGCTATGGGTCCCTCCAACTTGCACCAGAGGTGGAGGGAGGGGGAGAGAGAGAGAGAGAGAGAGACACAGAGAGAGAGAGAGAGAGAGAGAGAGAGAGAGAGAGAGAGAGAGAGAGAGAGAGAGAGAGAGAGAGAGAGAGAGAGAGAGAGAGAGAGAGAGAGAGAGAGAGAAACATTAGTATGCAATTCCATTCCATTTTCACATATTTTCATACTGACACGAACTCTCCTGGCCTCAGTGGCGTCACCAGAAACATTTAACATGAGCGTAACGTACCATACACTGTCGAGACGGCCATACATCCTAGATAGATAAATGGTGATTATCTATCCCCCCCCCCACCCCATGCGTATGCTGTGACGTCACATTTGCGTCACCCCCACCCCGACACATGCGCTGACGTCACAGCTGCCTTACAATGGGGGGAGGGGGGATAAACCGGCTCAGGTTTTCCTAGAGGAACTTCGTTCTTCGCCAACCTCCCTCCCCCCCCCTGGGCCCCCTCCCTCCCCCCCTTAAATCCTTCGTCATATAACAAAAAAATTTTCCCAGAGTTTCTTCCGTCATTCACATCCGCCGCATGTCATTACCGTTGGAGATCCAAGTCATGGCTCTCTGTCAGGAGCCAGAGGGGCCCCCTGTCAGGAGCCAGAGGGCCCCCCCCCTGTCAGGAGCCAGAGGGCCCCCCCTGTCAGGAGCCAGAGGGCCCCCCCTGTCAGGAGCCAGAGGGCCCCCTGTCAGGAGCCAGAGGGGCCCCCTGTCAGGAGCCAGAGGGCCCCCCCCTGTCAGGAGCCAGAGGGCCCCCTGTCAGGAGCCAGAGGGGCCCTGAGCTCCCCCTATACTCTCCCCTCAGCACTTACACTGGCAGCTCCCGCAGCCAGGGACCTCACATGGTCTATACTTAGCAATAATATCTGCCCTCTCGACCACTTACGAGTTGTTTATCTCGTATCTCGGTATTTATGACACAGTTTGCGAGCTCCGATACGCTAGAGACTTACCTGAAGCAGCACCATCTTTGTGTATCCGGACACAGGCCTACCTGAAGCCTGACACAGCCTGACACAGCCTGACACAGCCTGGCACAGCCTGACACAGCCTGACACAGCGCTTACCTGCCGAGAAAACTGAATGTTAATGTAGGAATTAACAAAGATACATATTGCAATTTTTTGTTATTAGCACATTTAGGCACATGTGCGATTGTGCAGCTGTCCTAGACTATGTGGAGGGGAGTACAGTGTGTGTCAAGAACTAGCTGTCCTAGACTATGTGAAGGGGAGTACAGTGTGTGTCAAGAACTAGCTGTCCTAGACTATGTGAAGGGGAGTACAGTGTGTGTGTCAAGAACTAGCTGTCCTAGACTCTATGAAGGGGAGTACAGTGTGTGTCAAGAACTAGCTGCCCTAGACTATATGAAGGGGAGTACAGTGTGTGTGTCAAGAACTAGCTGTCCTAGACTCTATGAAGGGGAGTACAGTGTGTGTCAAGAACTAGCTGTCCTAGACTATATGAAGGGGAGTACAGTGTGTGTCAAGAACTAGCTGTCCTAGACTCTATGAAGGGGAGTACAGTGTGTGTCAAGAACTAGCTGTCCTAGACTCTATGAAGGGGAGTACAGTGTGTGTCAAGAACTAGCTGTCCTAGACTATATGAAGGGGAGTACAGTGTGTGTCAAGAACTAGCTGCCCTAGACTATATGAAGGGGAGTACAGAGTGTGTCAAGAACTAGCTGTCCTAGACTATATGAAGGGGAGTACAGTGTGTGTCAAGAACTAGCTGCCCTAGACTATATGAAGGGGAGTACAGTGTGTGTGTCAAGAACTAGCTGTCCTAGACTCTATGAAGGGGAGTACAGTGTGTGTCAAGAACTAGCTGTCCTAGACTCTATGAAGGGGAGTACAGTGTGTGTCAAGAACTAGCTGTCCTAGACTATATGAAGGGGAGTACAGTGTGTGTCAAGAACTAGCTGCCCTAGACTATATGAAGGGGAGTACAGAGTGTGTCAAGAACTAGCTGTCCTAGACTATATGAAGGGGAGTACAGTGTGTGTCAAGAACTAGCTGCCCTAGACTATATGAAGGGGAGTACAGTGTGTGTCAAGAACTAGCTGCCCTAGACTATATGAAGGGTGAGTACAGTGTGTGTCAAGAACTAGCTGTCCTAGACTATATGAAGGGGAGTACAGTGTGTGTCAAGAACTAGCTGTCCTAGACTCTATGAAGGGGAGTACAGTGTGTGTCAAGAACTAGCTGCCCTAGACTATATGAAGGGGAGTACAGTGTGTGTCAAGAACTAGCTGCCCTAGACTATATGAAGGGGAGTACAGTGTGTGTGTCAAGAACTAGCTGTCCTAGACTCTATGAAGGGGAGTACAGTGTGTGTCAAGAACTAGCTGCCCTAGACTATATGAAGGGGGAGTACAGTGTGTGTCAAGAACTAGCTGCCCTAGACTATATGAAGGGGGAGTACAGTGTGTGTCAAGAACTAGCTGCCCTAGATTATATGAAGGGGAGTACAGTGTGTGTCAAGAACTAGCTGCCCTAGACTATATGAAGGGGAGTACAGTGTGTGTCAAGAACTAGCTGCCCTAGACTATATGAAGGGGAGTACAGTGTGTGTCAAGAACTAGCTGCCCTAGACCGGCTCCCATAATCTAGTGTTACAAACACAGGGCCACGGACAGTGGGTCAACACACAGGCCAGCCAATACCAAGTTCAATTATCAGAATTACAACCCAGATATAAGGACCCATAAGGACCCAGGGAGCCGGTCGGCCGAGCGGACAGCACACTAGACTTGTGATCCTGTGGTCCCGGATTCGATCCCGGGCGCCGGCGAGAAACAATGGGCAGAGTTTCTTTCACCCTATGCCCCTGTTACCTAGCAGTAAAATAGGTACCTAGGTGTTAGTAAGCTGTCACGGGCTGCTTCCTGGGGGTGGAGGCATGGTCGAGGACTGGGCCGCGGGGACACTAAAGCCCCGAAATCATC
>NC_091216.1:26598073-26638073 GCF_040958095.1 Procambarus clarkii | reverse complement strand
GTGTGTGTGTGTGTGTGTGTGTGTGTGTGTGTGTGTGTGTACCTCAGGGCTTGTATTGTGGCCGTTGTTGGTAATTGGTCGATCTTTTTGTGTTGCATCATGCTGCAAAACCTGACGTTGCAGACTGCTGGGGTTCGTGGTCAACTGTGTATCTTGTGCATTGCAATGGGTTTACCTGTTTAATCCGTCCTGGACTCTGGTGTGTAAATGTACACTCCACCAGTGGGTACATTTACACACTGGTGGTGTGTACATGTCTACATTACATCTTTACATATGTGTGTTGCAATTGTTGCATCTTCATCTGCATCTTCATCTGCATCTTCATCTGCATCTTCATCTGCATCTTCATCTGCAATGTGACGGCCTGACATTCCTTCATGACTTGGAGGCTAATTGATAAGGCTTCGTCGACCTTGAGGTGGGAATGCTTGCAATAAGCCAATCATTGTGTCATCAGATGGATGTTGTCACGTCTGAGTCATTGTTCCAACGTTTCAATGACAGTTGTTGAATATGAATAACGTGTCGTTGGTGTTCAACGGACGTGTTTTAAACGTTTTAGGATGGCTATTATCTCTAAAAAAAAAATTATATACATTAACTAAACAGTAAAAAAAATTATAATATACATATCTTTATTAAACTGAGGATAAACATTGATATACATTAACTGAAGGACACTAAAAGAAAAATGGTTTTGATAATTAAATATACATTACAGATAAATTCCCTAAATATAATATGTGGACATATGCATGAGGAGAGTCACGCAACACAACGCAACACACGCTCTTTGACCGCACGCACTGCGGTTCACGCCGGTTAAACCAGTTTGCAACACACACGCGAACCGCAACACCTGCTAATTATTACGCCTTGCTAGAAAACCTAATCATAGAAAAACAAGAATTCCGGCCATTAAACCCCCCCCCCCCCCCGTAGCGTACGCGGGGAACCACACACACACACACACACACACACACACACACACACACACACACACACACACACACACACACACATACACACACAGCTTTCTGAATAGGATTGATAGGGTAGATAAAGACAGTCTATTTAACACAAGGGGAACACGCACAAGGGGACACAGGTGGAAACTGAGTGCCCAAATGAGCCACAGAGATATTAGAAAGAACTTTTTTAGTGTCAGAGTGGTTGACAAATGGAATGCATTAGGGGGTGATGTGGTGGAGGCTCACTCCATACACAGTTTCAAGTGTAGATATGACAGAGCCCGATAGGCTCAGGAATCTGTACACCTGTTGATTGACGGTTGAGAGGCGGGACCAAAGAGCCAGAGCTCAACCCCCGCAAACACAACTAGGTGAGTACAACTAGGTGAGTACACACACCCGCGTTCGTGTAAGACACCCAGGTATCCGGCAACGACTTTCCCGTCGTCGCTCGCCCGCGCTAAATAGCCAGATTAAATAGCTTCAAATGAAAGACAATTTTAAACTCAAAAAGGAAGCCACACACACAAAAAATCGTCACTTCATTTCATGGTTGAGTGGGTTAAGGCAGGTGTGTCTGGGAACCACTAGGACGCGAGTTCGAGTCACTCCAATGACTCTAAATTACCTTTATAGATATATCACGCCATTGTAATTTCATTGATATATATATATATATATATATATATATATATATATATATATATATATATATATATATATATATATATATATATATGTCGTACCTAGTAGCCAGAACGCACTTCTCAGCCTACTATGCAAGGCCCGATTTGCCTAATAAGCCAAGTTTTACTGAAATAATATATTTTCTCTAATTTTTTTCTTATGAAATGATAAAGCTACCCATTACATTATGTATGAGGTCAATTTGTTTTTATTGGAGTTAAAATTAACGTAGACATATGACTGAACCTAACCAACCCTACCTAACCTAACCTAACCTATCTTTATAGGTTAGGTTAGGTTAGGTCGCAGAAAAAGTTAGGTTAAGTTAGGTTAGGTAGGTTAGGTAGTCGAAAAAACATTAATTCACGAAAACTTGGCTTATTAGGCAAATCGGGCCTTGCATAGTAGGCTGTGAAGTGCGTTCTGGCTACTAGGTACGACATATATATATATATATATATATATATATATATATATATATATATATATGCGGAAAATCGACGAAAGAAAAGATGAACGTTTCGGCCGATCTGGGCCTGTGTCAACACCTGACTGAATATCACACGAATCGACGTTTCAATCCCCTCTCCAGTTCCAGTTTCGGTTTGATAACTTCATAACGAGGAAGGAAATAACGTAATTCGGTCGTTACCAATGTGTAGCGTTAGTTGTTGCCCGCCTGTCAATACCCCCCCCCCCCGCCTGGAGCACCTCAGGCAGCGCCGCTCTATATATTTAAAAACAATTTATACAAAGCGTTCTGGTTCTCAGATATTCCCGGGGCGGGCTGGGGGCAGAGGTCAGGGCGACTCTACAAGCCGGGGCGGGCTGGGGTCAGAGGTCAGGAGAGACTCTACAAGCCGGGGCGGGCTGGGGGCAGAGGTCAGGGCGACTCTACAAGCCGGGGCGGGCTGGGTCAGAGGTCAGAGAGACTCTACAAGCCGGGGCGGGCTGGGGCAGAGGTCAGGGCGACTCTACAAGCCGGAGCGGGCTGGGTCAGAGGTCAGAGAGACTCTACAAGCCGGGGCGGGCTGGGGGCAGAGGTCAGGGCGACTCTACAAGCCGGGGCGGGCTGGGGGCAGAGGTCAGAGAGACTCTACAAGCCGGGGCGGGCTGGGGGCAGAGGTCAGGGCGACTCTACAAGCCGGGGCGGTAAGCATCAATCACCTAGGGCCCTGGTCTATAACTGCATGACCCTCTTCGCCCAGCAGTAATGAGAGGCGTGGTTGTAAACGAATTTGCGGATTGTGTTCCAGGGAAATCTAGTACATTAAGGCTCAATATGACAATAAGGGGCAGCTTTACGCCTGCCAGCGACCTGCTCTTGCACTCAACTGTAAATAGATAAAAAGAGTTATCTCAACAGATAGAGTAGCCTCTTAAAGCAACTTCTCACACAAAAAATGACACCAATTGATATGGCTCGAGTAGATAAGAGATAGATATCCCTCATACAGGCACGAATTTGTTGCATTAAAGTCATAAGATAACCTTTCCAGCACCCGTTTAGGGTTCAATAACTATGTGCTTTCAGAAGGCCAGCTGTATACCCGACACATCAACACCATCTTCAAATCAAACACATATTTAAAAGTAACTTACATGTCAGTGACCTCCCCACCTCTCAATATACAACGGGCTCACCATAGCCCGTGCTACTTGGAACTTTTTCTTCTGGGTAGCGAATCTTTAACAACAATAACAATCTCACCTCTCCACTGGGCCTAAACACTCACACATCACCAAGCATCATGATCCAATTGGCAAAGAAAATATTATCTTGGAAGGGAAACCAACAGATGCGCAGTACTGCAGAATCTGTGGTGAGAGTGATGGACACAGCCATGACCACTACCTGAGAGATTGTCAACATCTGAGAGACATTAGGAAGCTGAATACCTTAGAAGATCTCACATTGCTTACGTTAGGAAAACATTATTTGTCATATCTTCTGTTCTTAAAAGATTCCCCCATTTTGCACCCGCAAGATAACTTATTTTAAGGGTTGACGAATGTTTAATCTTATTGTTTGATAAGATGTTTATTTGAGATAGTTAAGCAAGTCGCAGCTGTGTCTGGGTACAAGTGACAGGATGAACAACCCAGCGGGTTTTCTTCCTATTGGGGAGTGTTGTACATGCTGCTATGGCGGTGTGTCCACTCACAGGATGAGTGGCGCTGCCCAATACTGTCACTATGGCGGTGTGTCCACCCACAGGATGAGTGACGCTGCCCAATACTGTCACTATGGCGGTGTGTCCACTCACAGGATGAGTGGCGCTGCCCAATACTGTCACTATGGCGGTGTGTCCACCCACAGGATGAGTGACGCTGCCCAATACTGTCACTATGGCGGTGTGTCCACTCACAGGATGAGTGGCGCTGCCCAATACTGTCACTATGGCGATGTGTCCACTCACAGGATGAGTGGCGCTGCCCAATACTGTCACTATGGCGGTGTGTCCACTCACAGGATGAGTGGCGCTGCCCAATACTGTCACTATGGCGGTGTGTCCACTCACAGGATGAGTGACGCTGCCCAATACTGTCACTATGGCGATGTGTCCACTCACAGGATGAGTGGCGCTGCCCAATACTGTCACTATGGCGGTGTGTCCACTCACAGGATGAGTGGCGCTGCCCAATACTGTCACTATGGCGGTGTGTCCACTCACAGGACGAGTGCCGCTGCCCAATATTGTCACTATGGCGGTGTGTCCACTTACAGGATGAGTGACGCTGCCCAATACTGTCACTATGGCGGTGTGTCCACTCACAGGATGAGTGACGCTGCCCAATACTGTCACTATGGCGGTGTGTCCATTCACAGGATGAGTGGCGCTGCCCAATACTGTCACTATGGCGGTGTGTCCACTCACAGGATGAGTGGCGCTGCCCAATACTGTCACTATGGCGGTGTGTCCACCCACAGGATGAGCGACGCTGCCCAATACCGTCACTATGGCGGTGTGTCCACTCACAGGATGAGTGGCGCTGCCCAATACTGTCACTATGGCGGTGTGTCCACTCACAGGATGAATGACGCTGCCCAATACTGTCACTATGGCGGTGTGTCCACTCACAGGATGAGTGACGCTGCCCAATACTGTCACTATGGCGGTGTGTCCACTCACAGGACGAGTGCCGCTGCCCAATACTGTCACTATGGCGGTGTGTCCACTCACAGGATGAGTGACGCTGCCCAATACTGTCACTATGGCGGTGTGTCCACCCACAGGATGAGTGGCGCTGCCCAATACTGTCACTATGGCGGTGTGTCCACCCACAGGATGAGTGACGCTGCCCAATACTGTCACTATGGTGGTGTGTCCACCCACAGGATGAGTGGCGCTGCCCAATACTGTCACTATGGCGGTGTGTCCACCCACAGGATGAGTGACGCTGCCCAATACTGTCACTATGGCGGTGTGTCCACCCACAGGATGAGTGGCGCTGCCCAATACTGTCACTATGGCGGTGTGTCCACCCACAGGATGAGTGGCGCTGCCCAATACTGTCACTATGGCGGTGTGTCCACCCACAGGATGAGTGACGCTGCCCAATACTTAATCACCATCCCCCAGAGAGGAAATCTTTCTAGCTATGTACCAGCCCCCGGATCACCAGTACGGAGCCTCGGTTCTAAGCTACACGATAAGGATCCCTTGTCAGTTATATATATATAACCTGTTCACAGAACAAAGAGAGTTCTGAATAAGAATTCAGACGCAACTCGCCATGCAGATAACGAGTCACAACAACGCGCTTGAACGCAACTAATCCAACCTATACATACACATATACATGAAGTGAATACGGGTGCAGAATATGTGGTTATACATAGTGCATTTACATATCTTCCTGTGGCGGAATCTTCCACGGAACAAGACTTATCTGTGGGGTTGAGTGAGTTACAACTCATGCAAGACACAGCAGGTAAATGAGCAAGTGACACATGACACATTGCTATTATCGCCTGTGTCCTTCGCGATAAACACACACACACACACGCACTTTCTCTCAGGCGATATTTGTGAACTAATTTTTGTATTGGTGATGAGGGGGGGGGGG
This sequence comes from Procambarus clarkii, assembly GCF_040958095.1. Taxonomy (NCBI): domain Eukaryota; kingdom Metazoa; phylum Arthropoda; class Malacostraca; order Decapoda; family Cambaridae; genus Procambarus; species Procambarus clarkii. The sequence goes on along the minus strand of NC_091216.1, from coordinate 26,632,341 downwards.
AGAGGGTTGAACCTAGAGTCTCTAGCCGGGATAACCTATGACCCACGATAGCCGGACTACGATAGCCGGACTACGATAGCTGGACTACGATAGCTGGACTACGATAGCCGGACTACGATAGCTGGACTACGATAGCTGGACTACGATAGCAGTCCAGGTCCTACCGACCTGGGAGGGGGAATGGGCGAGACATATCGCAGAAAATCGCACTCAGAAGGGGGGAGGGGGTATATATATATATATATATATATATATATATATATATATATATATATATATATATATATATATATATATATATATATATTGTCTATTACCATTATCAATAATTCCCTTTCAGAACGAGTGTGAATGGGTTAGAATGGGTGTAATTGGGGTTAGGTTGGGTAGGGATGAGTTGGGTTAGGTTAGGTTAGGCTCGGGGACGGTTATGTGGGCTTTACACCCATCTTGGGATACGAACCGCCGTACATTTGAGACACACACACAACACCTCCACACAGCCACCCGGAGGCCGGCCCCCTTCACCACCTTCAAGTCGCCGCGCACATTCTAAGACATTCCTCACCGCTCGTTTAAAGATAAATGAAAATACCCGATAAAAGCCCCTCTTAAGAAGCTCTTTATCGTGAAACCTCAGAGAGTACCGCCTCGAGACGTCCTCCACCGCGGACAAAAACTTCCCCCCAAGATCACGGAATGAGATAGCGACAATTACATGTGGAGATGATGGTTATCTGTGCCATCTGGGCTTTTCCAAGGAGCTGTTATCGAGGACGTCTTGAGATAGCACAACTTGGGTCCAGGGTGCACTAGGAGGCGGGCACTCCTCCCTCCCACCCCCTCCTCTCTCTCGGTAACTATGTCAACACACCATGAACACGACGTCAATAATCCCTTCGTGGGTCAGAGAGAGAGAGAGAGAGAGACAGAGACAGAGAGAGAGAGAGAGAGAGAGAGAGAGAGAGAGAGAGAGAGAGAGAGAGAGAGAGAGAGAGAGAGAGAGAGAGAGAGACAGAGACAGAGACAGAGACAGAGAGAGAGAGAGAGAGAGAGAGAGAGAGAGAGAGAGAGAGAGAGAGAGAGAGACAGCCCCACACACACCCGCACAGCCCCACACACACCCGCACAGCCCCACACACACCCGCATAGCCCCAGACACCCGCACAGCCCCACACACACCCGCACAGCCCCACACACACCCGCACAGCCACACACCTGAACGATCACACACCCTAGCAACTGAGAGCACAAGAGAACTGTACAAACGCTACTCACCAGAAGGTCGACGCAAGAGTCAATTTGTAGAGAAAGCCTTAAGAGGCGACAGTCGGCAACCCTCCTTGCTCTTGGACGGGATGCGAAAACAAAGAGCCTAGGATAGGAGGATAAAGAGCTGGGATACGAGGGCAGAGAGCTGGGATACAAGGGCAGAGCTGGGATACAAGGGCAGAGAGCTGGGATACAAGGGCAGAGAGCTGGGATACGAGGACAGAGAGCTGGGATACAAGGACAGAGCTGGGATATGAGAACAAAGAGCTGGGTGGGATACGAGGACGGGATGGAGGAACGATGCCCCCACCCCCCCTTGGGGTGACTTTGGGTAATTAGACGGACCGACCGCCATGGATCATCGGGGAATCGAACGCCGACCCAGCAACGAGACCATCGCTCTACACACCAAGCCACGTGACCCCGATAAGTAAACATGATATAAACCCATGATTACACAAGACCTCTCTCTCTCTCTCTCTCTCTCTCTCTCTCTCTCTCTCTCTCTCTCTCTCTCTCTCTCTCTCTCTCTCTCTCTCTCTCTCTCACCTCCAAACACCCCAAGCCCATTACCATAAACAAATACACACACACACAAGCCTAATACCTCTCAGTCCTCCCTAACCAAAAAAATCAGTTAAAGCAACATTGGTCTTGACCCACTACCCTTAAAATCTGCCCGTGTTATCTTATCTCCGTGACCTCATGCATAAGATGCTCTCATATGAGGACAAGGAGCTGGGGTATGAGGACAAGGAGCTGGGGTATGAGGACAAGGAGCTGGGGTATGAGGACAAGGAGCTGGGATATGAGGACAAGGAGCTGGGATATGAGGACAAGGAGCTGGGGTATGAGGACAAGGAGCTGGGGGTATGAGGACAAAGAGCTGGGGTATGAGGACAAGGAGCTGGGGTATGAGGACAAGGAGCTGGGATATGAGGACAAGGAGCTGGGATATGAGGACAATGAGCTGGGATATGAGGACAAGGAGCTGGGATATGAGGACAAGGAGCTGGGATATGAGGACAAGGAGCTGGGGTATGAGGACAAGGAGCTGGGATATGAGGACAAGGAGCTGGGATATGAGGACAAGGAGCTGGGATATGAGGACAAGGAGCTGGGATATGAGGACAAGGAGCTGGGGTATGAGGACAAGGAGCTGGGATATAAGGATGAGGGATAAAGGAACAATACTCAACCACTTAGACCACTAAGCCTGAACACCAAACCCTACATAAGTAAGGCTCACAACACAATTCAGATCTGATAAAGACCTTTCATACCCTCTGTAAGCCTTTTTGCGCTACCGCTCACAGGATGAATATAGGGGTACACAATAAATTATCTTACAATCTTACAATCCACCCCCCACACACCCCCTACCCATCCATACCCCATCTTCCCCATATCTTCAGCCGTATCTCCCTCAGCCCCACAGATGCTTATCACAGCTCTTGATAGCGTATCTCCCAGCATCAACCTCTCAACACACACCACCAACATCACAATATCCACCTCCTCCCCCCAACGTGAAAATTGAGGTGCTTTGGGGAGATTATAAACACAGCAAATTTGACGCTCCTTGGGGCTTACAAGAGCTTTGATCACGATAAGATTTCAGGGGGGGGGGGGGGGGATAATGTCTTAAGTTTGTAAGGTTCTGGTTAAAAGATAGGTACTTCAAATTTGACGGTAGTTAGGTGGTGAGGGTTCGAGATAGTCTTAATGGCTTCCGTGTCTCGTGAAACTGTTTGGATGTCTTTAGCTATCTATCGACCTATCTGGCTACCTGTTTCATGTCTTCTGATAGACATTAAATTTTGATTTCCTCAAGGGGCATGTAGCACAGTGATCTCTATCGTCTGTGTCGTCTTGTTTGTGTGTGTGTGTGTGTGTGTGTGTGTGTGTGTGTGTGTGTGTGTGTGTGTGTGTGTGTGTGTGTGTGTGTGTGTGTGTGTGTGTGTGTTTTTACTCTAAAAGATGAGAGGAAATGTCAGTACTGTGCCCGACAGACCACTGGAACATTATCTAACACAGTGCACAGTTACAGCCACTACAGCCTCTCTCCCCCCACTCTCTCTCTCTCTCTCTCTCTCTCTCTCTCTCTCTCTCTCTCTCTCTCTCTCTCTCTCTCTCTCTCTCTCTCTCTCTCTCTCTCTCTCTCTCTCTCTCTCTCACGGACCATAATAAGAGAGAAACAAGTAAGCCAAGGACAAGTGCTCCGAACACCACAATGGACCACTAAGGTCACTCTGGCCCACAATGGACCATTAAGGTCACTCTGGCCCACAATGGACCACTAAGGTCACTCTGGCCCACAATGGACCATTAAGGTCACTCTGGCCCACAATGGACCATTAAGGTCACTCTGGCCCACAATGGACCACTAAGGTCACTCTGGCCCACAATGGACCATTAAGGTCACTCTGGCCCACAATGACCTTCACCAACAGGTTCAAGACATGGGGGGCAACAATGACACCTTCGTCAGTACAGCTTCAACAGAGAGTCACGAAGAACAGCTTCACCAGAAATTCATCAGACAATAAGATTCAACGAAGATTCACCAAGTATAGAGCCACGTTAAACCAGCATGTTGGCAGCTCTTCAACTCCGCATCACCATCCTCACTTCTCTAACACTTATCTGTCTAATAGACAGGTTCCTCCCTGTCCACGGATTACCTTTAAGGATCCCAAGGGCTCTCCCTTCACAAATTCTCACAAAAGTTCCATTGCTCACCAAATTGTGCTTCCGGGGGGGCCGAGCTCTGGCTCTTTGCTCCCGCCTCTCAACTGTCAATCAACTGGTGTACAGGTTCAGGTATAGAATCCTGGGCACTCCTGCGCCCCAGGAGTGCCCAGTGGTAGAGTGGCGAGGGGGGGGGGGGTATGTACCTTTTTATGATATAAGTTAGAATAGGTAATAGAGAAGACTGAGAAAATTGTTTTCCCAGTCAGTCTGACACAAGATTGAAGTCTCCCAATACTAACAGCTTCGCCCTCAGTCTAAGGGTCGGTGAACATTGGTTTGGGAATATGGTTGTAGATTTATGGAGGCCTTGTCCAGCAGCTTTGGGAAAGATAAAGGTGAAACAAGAGTGCCTCGTTTAGCAAGGTCAGGACAGGTCAAACAAGAGTGCCGCCTCGTTTAGCAAGGTCAGGACAGGTCAAACAAGAGTACCGCCTCGTTTAGCAAGGTCAGGACAGGTCAAACGAGTGCCGCCTCGTTTAGCAAGGTCAGGACAGGTCAAACGAGTGCCGCCTCGTTTAGCAAGATCAGGACAGGTCAAACAAGAGTGCCGCCTCGTTTAGCAAGATCACGACAGGTCAAACAAGAGTGCCGCCTCGTTTAGCAAGGTCAGGACAGGTCAAACAAGAGGGTGCCAGGAGTGCCAGGAGTGCCAGGGCGGTGTTATCTGAGAGGCAGGCACTAGAGGGCCAGCGTCGCGCTGTCTGGGCGCTCCGAGGCCACTCAGGTTGAAACACTGTACCGGCACTCACCTGATCGTTGGCACACTCTCTGCGTGCCACATCTGGTTGCTGGCACTATCCTGATTACGGGGGGGAGGGGGGGAAGGGGGGCGGGGGGTTGAAGGGGGGGGGGCAAGAGGATCATTTCTTCAAGTCTCGAAAAACAGCAAAAATGGAAAGGAACTGTGATATAAAAATGGTGCGTGACACGTGTGTCCCCCAGTGTCCTAGTGCCAGGAAACATGTATCCCCAGCGTCATAGTGCCAGGACACATGTATCCCCAGCGTCCTAGTGCCAGTAAACATGTATCCCCAGTGTCCTAGTGCCAGGAAACATGTATCCCCAGTGTCCTAGTGCCAGGAAACATGTATCCCCAGCGTCCTAGTGCCAGGAAACATGTATCCCCAGCGTCATAGTGCCAGGACACATGTATCCCCAGCGTCCTAGTGCCAGGAAACATGTATCCCCAGCGTCATAGTGCCAGGAAACATGTATCCACAAGGCCTGAGTGCCAGGAAACATGTATCCCCCAGTGTCCTAGTGCCAGGAAACATGTATCCCCAGCGTCATAGTGCCAGGAAACATGTATCCCCAGCGTCATAGTGCCAGGAAACACGTATCCCCAGTGTCATAGTGCCAGGAAACATGTATCCCCAGCGTCATAGTGCCAGGAAACATGTATCCACAAGGCCTGAGTGCCAGGAAACATGTATCCCCAGCGTCATAGTGCCAGGAAACATGTATCCACAAGGCCTGAGTGCCAGGAAACATGTATCCCCCAGTGTCCTAGTGCCAGGAAACATGTATCCACAAGGCCTGAGTGCCAGCGGATACAAGCACTAATTTGAGGGCCAAGGTAAGCGCTCACACTTATATAGTTAGTGCCACTTAGTGGGGCTGGCACCGTGCCAAGTGTTTGTTTACATCGCCCACGTGGCACGCCTGGCAGAGTCACTCGAGGAGGTAAACAAGGTAGATAGGTAAACAATGTAGGTAGTTAACCGGGCAAGCAGGTAATCAAGGATATGTAGGTAAACCCAGAAAGTTAGGCAAGCAAGCCAGCTAGTTAAACAAGTATGACATAGGTAGTTAAACAGGGTAAGGTAGGTGGGTAAGTAGGTGAGGAAGATAGGTAGTTCCCATAAGGTAAATAGGTAAGCAAGAAGTCAACCCATGTAGGTAAGCCAGGCAAGAGAGTATACATAAGTGGATATACACACACACACACACACACACACACACACACACACACACACACACACACACACACACACACACACACACACACACCTGGAGCGAAAGAACTTTGTAACACAGCATCAACATGGATTCAGGGATGGCAGGTCCTGCCTCACAGGGTTACTTGAATTCTACGACCAGGCAACAAAAATAAGGCAAGAAAGAGAAGGGTGGGCAGACTGCATATTTTTGGATTGTCAGAAAGCCTTTGATACAGTGCCACACAAGAGGCTAGTGAAAAAGCTGGAGACGCAGGCTGGAGTGAAAGGGAAGGTACTCCGGTGGATACAGGAGTACCTAAGTAACAGGAGACAACGAGTCAGTGTGAGGGGTGAGGTCTCAGACTGGCGAGACGTTACGAGTGGAGTCCCGCAGGGGTCAGTCCTTGGACCTATACTGTTTCTGATATATGTCAATGATCTCCCAGAGGGTATAGAATCGTTTCTCTCAATGTTTGCCGATGATGCAAAAATTATGAGGAGGATTGAAACTGAGGACGATAGTAAGAGGCTACAAGATGACCTAGACAGACTGAGTGAATGGTCCAACAAATAGCTGTTGAAGTTCAACCCGAGTAAATGCAAAGTAATGAAACTAGGCAGTGGAAATAGGAGGTCAGACACAGGATACCGAATAGGAGATGAAGTACTTAATGAAACGAACAGAGAGAAAGATCTAGGAGTTGATATCACACCAAACCTGTCTCCTGAAGCCCACATAAAAAGAATAACGTCTGCGGCATATGCGAGGCTGGCTAACATCAGAACAGCGTTCAGGAACCTATGTAAGGAATCATTCAGAATCTTGTACACCACATATGTAAGACCAATCCTGGAGTATGCGGCCCCAGCATGGAGCCCGTACCTTGTCAAGCACAAGACGAAGCTGGAAAAAGTACAAAGGTATGCCACTAGACTAGTCCCAGAACTGAGAGGCATGAGTTACGAGGAAAGGCTGCGGGAAATGCACCTTACGACACTGGAAGACAGAAGAGTAAGGGGGGACATGATCACAACCTACAAAATCCTCAGAGGAATCGATCGGGTAAACAAGGATAAACTATTCAACACTGATGGGACGCGAACAAGGGGATACAGGTGGAAAGTGAGTACCCACATGAGCCACAGAGACGTTAGAAGGAACTTTTTCAGTGTCAGAGTAGTTAACGGATGGAATGCATTAGGCAGTGATGTGGTGGAGGCTGACTCCATACACAGTTTTAAATGTAGATATGATAGAGCCCAGTAGGCTCAGGAATCTGTACACCAGTTGATTGACGGTTGAGAGGCGGGACCAAAGAGCCAGAGCTCAACTCCCGCAAGCACAAATAGGTGAGAACTAGGTAAGCACACACACACACACAGGTAGGATGAGGCACGCCGGTATGAACCGGTTGAGAGACCTTGATACCGAGGGGAGGAGGGAGGGGGGTTCGATTCCCCTCGACTGCTCGACTACAAGGCGGCTCCTGTCCCTCCCCCCCCCCCTACGCGCACTTATTACATAGGGCGCAGGGTCTCCACTTTCCTTGATAACCTTGACTGATTAACAGTCTCCGTGGTGTAGTGGTAAGACACTCGCCTGGCGTTCCGCGAGCGCTATGTCATGGGTTCGTATCCTGGCCGGGGAGGATTTACTGGGCGCAATTCCTTAACTGTAGCCTCTGTTTAACGCAACAGTAAAATGTGTACTTGGATGAAAAAACGATTCTTCGCGGCGGGGGATCGTATTCCAGGGACCATAGGATTAAGGACTTGCCCGAAACGCTACGCGTACTAGTGGCTGTACAAGAATGTAACAACTCTTGTATATATCTCAAAAAAAAAAAAAAAAAAAAAAAAAAACCCACCCCCCGAACCCTTTAGGGGGGAGGGGGGGAAGGGGGTGGCTGGAGGTGGGAGGCTGGCAGCTTCGTCTATATATTCCTGGCGACGATTGGGCTTTGGCTCTTCTGGCTCTCAACTACCGCCCACAAGATGGGTATGGGGTGCATAATAAATGAACTGGCTATCAACATCCAATCATTAATTGATAGGGTATTCAACAACATATGTTGTTGGAGCGAAAGGGGTAAGATTAATGATTCTAACACCAATCTTCTCAATATTTCTTACGTTTTCTTCACTGTCGGGGGGTAATTGAAAAATTAACTCTCCAAAGTTCATTGTCTCATTTTTTTTTTTTATGATCTGACGCCTAAAAGCGTTTCGCAAGGACTAATCACATTTTCAAAAGACATGTTTACACATCATTTCATGCTTATATTCGTTTTGGATGAGGTGATATGACACTAATGTTTTTGGCTGAGGTGACAAATCAAAGGGGAATGAATTGCATATGAGAACATAAGAATGAAAGTAACTACAGAAGGCCTATTGGCCCATATTTTCTCTTGCTGCTTCTATGTGGGTTCAGGGTCTTGAAGTGAAGTCTTGAAGTGAAGTCTTGAAGTGAAGCCTTGAAGTGAAGCCTTGAAGTGAAGCCTTGAAGTGAAGTCTTGAAGTGAAGTCTTGAAGTGAAGCCTTGAAGTGAAGCCTTGAAGTGAAGCCTTGAAGTGAAGTCTTGAAGTGAAGCCTTGAAGTGAAGTCTTGAAGTGAAGCCTTGAAGTGAAGTCTTGAAGTGAAGTCTTGAAGTGAAGCCTTGAAGTGAAGCCTTGAAGTGAAGTCTTGAAGTGAAGTCTTGAAGTGAAGCCTTCAAGTGAAGTCTTGAAGTGAAGCCTTGAAGTGAAGCCTTGAAGTGAAGTCTTGAAGTGAAGTCTTGAAGTGAAGCCTTGAAGTGAAGCCTTGAAGTGAAGCCTTGAAGTGAAGCCTTGAAGTGAAGTCTTGAAGTGAAGTCTTGAAGTGAAGCCTTGAAGTGAAGCCTTGAAGTGAAGTCTTGAAGTGAAGCCTTGAAGTGAAGTCTTGAAGTTAAGCCTTGAAGTGAAGTCTTGAAGTGAAGCCTTGAAGTGAAGCCTTGAAGTGAAGTCTTGAAGTGAAGCCTTGAAGTGAAGTCTTGAAGTGAAGCCTTGAAGTAAAGCCTTGAAGTGAAGCCTTGAAGTGAAGCCTTGAAGTGAAGTCTTGAAGTGAAGCCTTGAAGTGAAGTCTTGAAGTGAAGCCTTGAAGTGAAGCCTTGAAGTGAAGCCTTGAAGTGAAGCCTTGAAGTGAAGCCTTGAAGTGAAGCCTTGAAGTGAAGTCTTGAAGTGAAGTCTTGAAGTGAAGCCTTGAAGTGAAGCCTTGAAGTGAAGCCTTGAAGTGAAGCCTTGAAGTGAAGCCTTGAAGCGAAGCCTTGAAGTGAAGCCTTGAAGTGCTGCCTTGAAGTGAAGCCTTGAAGTGCTGCCTTGAAGTGAAGCCTTGAAGTACTGCCTTGAAGTGAAGCCTTGAAGTGAAGCCTTGAAGTGAAGCCTTGAAGTGAAGCCTTGAAGTGAAGCCTTGAAGTGAAGCACCCACTTTACACCGTTAGTGTAAAACTTCGTAACTAGTCATTGCTTAGTTAAATATATCGCAGCTTAGTTATACTTAACTAGCTGGATATATATATCCAGTTTAGTTATACTTAACAAGCTGGATATCCTGCTTATCCAACTTAGTTATTTTCATCGCTCACGATGTAACTGCGATGATTAGCGCTCTCTGAAGGATGAATAGCGCCTCGCGTCCTATACTCCCCTATTACCATTCATCACTGATTTAGTAATTGGCTGAGAGCGTAATTGGTGGATGTGGTAGTTAGGGCGGGGAACGGGTTTAATGGGTCAACACAAGTGGATTGAGAGAAGGGCGAGTGCCAGGCAGGATTACTTAACAGGATTATCCTGTGATCAAGGATGATAATCAGAGGATTACAAGCCTGTGATAACAGGATTATCCTGTGATCAAGGATGATAATCAGAGGATTATAAGCCTGTGATAACAGGATTATCCGCTATCCCGCTTGGTTTGCCGTTTCCTGTAGCACTCTAATTGTTCCAGAAATAATTAAGACACATTGGTGCAGGATGTGCCCGACCGTCCTTCCGGGTTATAATGAATGTATTGGCCAACGGGCCGCTAGAAGCCACAGCCTTTTAGATCAAGTTATGACTAGCTCTTGAGGGGGGGAGTAGACCTCTCAACCATAGGATTTGCTATGACGGTATGTCCACTCACAGGATGAGTGCCGCTGCCCCCAATAAACTCGCCCCTCGGGGTCCAAATGTAAACATTTGTAAATTGTAAATTCCCAGAATTCCCCCGAATTGTAAACAATTCCCCGAACCTCCTCCAGCTATACTGCAGGTCTCCGAAACCTGTGGAGCGACCTTCCAAACACACACCGAAACTACGACGTTGGTACAACGTTCGAACAAGTTTTAACACCTCCTAACCAGTTATAACAACCAATATAGCAAGTTGTAACAACGTTCTAATACGTCATAAACACGTTAAGCCAAGATGTAACAACTTTATTACAAGTTGTAACAAGCGGAAAATAGAGACAGTTTCGGTTTGTGTTTCCAGGGAAGTTGCCTGTTGTGGGCGGCAGACATGTGGAGACACACACCTCTTTACTGATCAGAAGTCTCCGGCAGGCACTTGGCGCTTGAGAGATCTGTCATGCCTCACACTTGACCTCTGAAGGTGGACCTCCAGTCATTGCCTTGAATAATCTCGAGTGTGTGTGTTGGGAAGGTCGACTCGAGACCTTCGGGTTTGCGGGCCGCTCCAAGCAACGGCCTGGTGGACCAAACTCTCACAAGTCAAGCCTGGCCTCGGGCTGGGCTTGGGGAGTAGAAGAACTCCCAGAATCCCATCAAGCAGGTATCAACCAAGCTGCCTCTCCATCTATCCCTTCCATGGGGTCGCCACCACCACACACACTCAAAGAGATGCAAAGGGACAAGACTCGTCTATACGGAGACCGGCACCAGTGTGGCTGAGATGAACCAGTGAGGCGTGAGGTGTTATGGAACCTGTGTGTGTGTGTGTGTGTGTGTGTGTGTGTGTGTGTGTGTGTGTGTGTGTGTGTGTGTGTGTGTGTGTGTGTGTGTGTGTGTGTGTGTGTGTGTGTGTGTGTACACGAGGAAATAACAGAAGGTGGAGGAAATGACTATATATATATATATATATATATATATATATATATATATATATATATATATATATATATATATATATATAACTGACAGTGTCACGTGACAACAACACCAACTGGAACACTTAAGACTGACAATTAAGACAGTTGTCTACTAAGATGACTGGCTCGAGAGAGAGAGAGAGAGAGAGAGAGAGAGAGAGAGAGAGAGAGAGAGAGAGAGAATGAGGCAAATAAAGAGATTACAGAGACTGCCTCATAATCTTCCTGATCCTGGAGAGTCACTGTTTTTTGCTGTTGCTTCTGCTGTTCTTGGTCTGTGTGTACAGCTGCTGTTGCTGGTAATGTCTTAGCAACATTCGGCACCGACTTTCTAGACAAGAACCATACCAGTGACGCACTAAACAATGACCTTTTTGGGGGGGAGCCACGACGGTCTTGGGGTATATAAATCCTCGACAGTTTGGACACAGTTATGAATCCTGGACGATGAATTGACGTGATTGTGAAGGATTGTATTGTCACTTGTATCAGAGTGCTCGCTACATGGTTAGGACCAACGGGGAGTTTATAATACTAGGGACTCTATTGTGTGCTTCACACACACACACACACACACACACACACACATACACACACACACAGGCATACACACACACACAGGCATACACACACACACAGGCATACACACACACACACTCATTAGGAAGTGATGTGGTGGAGGCTGACTCCATACACAGTTTCAAGTGTAGATATGATAAGAGCCCACAGTTGAGAGGCGGGACCAAAGAGCCAGAGCTCAACCCCCGCAAGCACAATTAGGTGACTACACACACACACACACACACACACACACACACACACACACACACACACACACACACACACACACACACACACATCCTCGTAGGGGCCTCGTAGCCTGGTGGATAGCGCGCAGGACTCGTAATTCTGTGGCGCGGGTTCGATTCCCGCACGAGGCAGCAACAAATGGGCAAAGTTTCTTTCACCCTAAGTGCCGCTGTTACCTAGCAGTAAATAGGTACCTGGGAGTTAGTCAGCTGTCACGGGCTGCTTCCTGGGGTGTGTGTGTGTGGTGTGGAAAAAAAAATAGTAGTTAGTAAACAGTTGATTGACAGTTGAGAGGCGGGCCGAAAGAGCAAAGCTCAACCCCCGCAAAAACACAACTAGTAAACACAACTAGTAAACACACACACACAGTATAGGTGAGTACAACTAGGTGACTACACACACACACACACACACACACACACACACACACACACACACACACACACACACACACACACACACACACACACACACTTGCATTTAAATACATGGATGGCGATATACTAAAGAAATTGTTCATGACTTTTGTTAGGCCAAAGCTAGAATATGCAGTTGTTGTGTGGTGCCCATATCTTAAGAAGCACAACAAACTGGAAAAGGTGCAAAGACATGCTACGAAGTGGCTCCCAGAACTGAAGGGCAAGAGCTACGAGGAGAGGTTGGAAGCATTAAACATGCCAAAACTAGAAGACAGAAGAAAAAGAGGTGATATGATCACTACGTACAAAATAGTAACAGGAATTGATAAAATCGACAGGGAAGGATTCCTGAGACCTGGCACTTCAAGAACAAGAGGTCATAGATTTAAACTAGCTAAACACAGATGCCGAAGAAATATAAGAAAATTCACCTTCGCAAATAGAGTGGTAGACGGTTGGAACAAGTTAAGTGAGAAGGTGGTGGAGGCCAAGACCGTCAGTAGTTTCAAAGCGTTATATGACAAAGAGTGCTGGGAAGACGGGACACCACGAGCGTAGCTCTCATCCTGTAACTACACTTAGGTAATTACACTTAGGTAATTACACACACACACAGTATAGGTGAGTACAACTAGGTGAGTACACACACACACACACACACACACACACACACACACACACACACACACACACACACACACACAGTATAGGTGAGTACAACTAGGTGAGTACACACACACACACACACACACACACACACACACACACACACACACACACACACACACACACACACAGTATAGGTGAGTACAACTAGGTGAGTACACACACACACACACACACACAGTATAGGTGAGTACAACTAGGTGACTACACACACACACACACACACACACACACACACACACACACACACACACACACACACACACAGTATAGGTGAGTACAACTAGGTGAGTACACACACACACACACACACACACACACAGTATAGGTGAGTACAACTAGGTGAGTACACACACACACACACACACACAGTATAGGTGAGTACAACTAGGTGACTACACACACACACACACACACACACACAGTATAGGTAAGTACAACTAGGTGAGTACACACACACTGGGAAACAGTAGAGGACACTCACTTATAATACCCTTAACCTCTGACGGCTCTACACCTCACACTTCTCAGGCAGTAAAGCAGTGACTCGCCCCATCAGAACAACAGTTCAACGACCCCTTAATACACTCTTGTTAACGAGTACTTACATCGTTGCTCTATGTGTGTAACTACCCATTAATCGAGGTATCCACCGTTATCTTGAGGTTATCTTGAGACGATTTCGGGGCTTTAGTGTCCCCGCGGCCCGGTCCTCGACCAGGCCTCCACCCCTAGGAAGCAGCCCGTGACAGCTGACCCGGTTTACCCCCCAGGAGACAGTAAAGGCCAACCGGTTTACCCCCCAGGAGACATTAAAGGCCAACCGGTTTACCCCCCAGGAGACAGTAAAGGCCAACCGGTTTACCCCCCAGGAGACAGTATACCAACTCAATCCTTGGCTGTCGTAATCCTCAGGAATGGGAGTCCCCTCACTCAAGACTACTGATGGACGAGATAATAATGTGTACCTCTGACACACACATCATCCCTGGAAACACAAACCGAAACTCTCTCTATTTTCCGCTTGTTACAACTTGTAATAAAGTTGTTACATCTTGGCTTAACGTGTTTATGACGTATTGGAACGTTGTTACAACTTGTAATAAAGTTGTTACATCTTGGCTTAACGTGTTTATGACGTATTAGAACGTTGTTACAACTTGTAATAAAGTTGTTACATCTTGGCTTAACGTGTTTATGACGTATTGGAACGTTGTTACAACTTGTAATAAAGTTGTTACATCTTGGCTTAACGTGTTTATGACGTATTGGAACGTTGTTACAACGTGTAATAAAGTTGTTACATCTTGGCTTAACGTGTTTATGACGTATTAGAACGTTGTTACAACTTGCTATATTGGTTGTTATAACTGGTTAGGAGGTGTTAAAACTTGTTCGAACGTTGTACCAACGTCGTAGTTTCGGTGTGTGTGTTTGGCGGGATCCCCCCTACCCCATCCCCCCCCCCTCCTCCCTCCTTGGCACTTCCACATATCTCACTGGCACTTCTCATGATGTATTTACGTATGTAGGTTAACTTAGCATTTTAAAAGCACCGAATCACCTTCTGTGGTTGAGTGTTCAATAAACCCTTTGAACTATATGTTTAACCACATCTTTAACCCTGTCCATGGAGGACAGAAGAAAATGTATATATGCTGGTTAGCATTGTAAATGTGTGGCCACGTCTGTGGTAGAAAATAATAATAATAAAAAAAAACTTCTCATTCCCTCCCTCCCCCCCCCCGTAGCCATTCCCAGGCTACGGGGGGCCTCGTAGCCTGGTGGATAGCGCGCAGGACTCGTAATTCTGTGGCGCGGGTTCGATTCCCGCACGAGGCAGAAACAAATGGGCAAAGTTTCTTTCACCCTGAATGCCCCTGTTACCTAGCAGTAAATAGGTACCTGGGTGTTAGTCAGCTGTCACGGGCTGCTTCCTGGGGGTGGAGGCCTGGTCAAGGACCGGGCCGCGGGGACACTAAAGCCCCGAAATCAACTCAAGATAACCTCAAGATAACCCCCTCACCCCCTCTGCCTCCACGAGAGGGGTGGTACCCTTGGACACTCCTGAGAGGTCAGGCAAATGTCAGAAAGGTAACTGCTCTTGGTAACATTTGTTAATGACTTCAGGTGAAGTCTTCAGGTGAAGTCTTCAGGTGAAGTCATTAGATCGGGACATCAACCGCCCTCTCGGACCAATAGGATATTCCTGATGGTCTGAAAGCACGTTATGGTTCTAATAATAGTCGACTGGTATACCGGGAATCGATCTCCGTCCTAAACAGAGAATATTCTCAAGTTATAACTGTATTGCATTATAAATCCTGAGTTTAAGTTATGAAAAGTGTACAGAAAACTCGTTTTCTGTGAAAAGACCTGAAACATACGTTTTCTTTATTCTCAAATTCGTAGGGGATACTCTTGACAGTTTTTCAGAACCTGTGTATTGATTACTCTTTGTGAATTGAACAGTGTTTAATGAAATATCTCACATGTTTGAGAATAATACAGTTTTAAACCTAACGTAACTAAACCTTAACCTACCCTAATCTAATAAAACCCTAACCTAACCGTGGATAGGGAGATTATCCTAAGATGATTTCGGGGCTTTTTAGTGTCCCCGCGGCCCGGTCCTCGACCAGGCCTCCACCCCCAGGAAGCAGCCCGTGACAGCTGACTAACACCCAGGTACCTATTTTACTGCTAGGTAACAGGGACATAGGGTGAAAGAAACTCTGCTCATTGTTTCTCATCGGCGCCTGGGATCGAACCCGGGACCACAGGATCAGAAGTCCTGCGTGCTGTCCGCTCGGCCGACCGGCTCCCGGAATCGACAATAGCAGTAAATACGAAATTGGTTTGGTAATCTGATAGTGTGATCAAGTCTACCATATACTGACAAGCACGTGGTGACAACATCAGTCAGAATTATACGTCTATTGACGTATAATTCCCATTGTCCGGGACAGGAAGCCTGTATTTTGGCTTATCGACGACCAACCCCCCCCCCCTCTTCACACCCCCCCCTTATTGACCTTGACCGGGATGTAGGCCACACAACAATTGACTCACTTCCGGGTACCTATATACTGCTAGGAGGACAGAGGCACCAGGTGAAAAAAAAACAGGTAACGTGCCCAATCGTTTCTGACTTGAAATCGGGTCCTTCGACGCTGAGTCGAGGACGTAGAATATAGCTGCGCTACAGGACCCTCGTGTACACACTGTCGCCACATGTGGACACACATATAAATCCTCCAGCAACATGTAGGTAACATGCCGTATGAACACATAGCCAAGGAAGACCCCGAAATGATCATTTTAGCCATGACACATTTTGTTCAACACTGTAGCAACAGGGTGTTGTTAAAGATTCGCTACCTGGAACAAAGTTCCAAGTAGCACGGGCTATGGCGAGCCCGTGTGAGGTTATGAAGAGGCTCTTAAGAAACCCACTGTAGCACTATCACCCTTATATTTCTTATCGTCGAAAAACACACTTTGAAATACTAAGATAAACAGCGAGCTAACCAGAGCTGAGCTACTCTGAGAGAGAACCTACCTGATTCACCACGCTGTTGGTGTTGGGTGGCCCTCGTGCCTGCAGGTCCTCCTCCACGCCCACGCACAAGCACCATCCTAACATGTCCTCCAACACTGCCATACTGCCAGCGCTAAGCCAAAGCAATCACAGTCTCGACCAAAATCTTCAGCAGTTACCTTTCATTGAACCAGGTCAAGCCTGGCTGGCGCCTCCCGCGTTAAAAGTGTCTCCGTGGTGTAGTGGTAAGACACTCGCCTGGCGTTCCGCGAGCGCTATGTCATGGGTTCGTATCCTGGCCGGGGAGGATTTACTGGGCGCAATTCCTTAACTGTAGCCTCTGTTTAACGCAACAGTAAAATGTGTACTTGGATGAAAAAACGATTCTTCGCGGCGGGGATCGTATTCCAGGGACCATAGGATTAAGGACTTGCCCGAATCGCTACGCGGACTAGTGGCTGTACAAGAATGTAACAACTCTTGTATATATCTCAAAAAAAAAGTCTCTCTCGTGTAGCGTCATCGTGTTATTATAGTTTAAACGCGCCCGCGGAGGGTGAGCGCCATCATGGTCTTCGGGTCGTTGGTTCGAGCGAAGAAGTGAATAAACTGTTGCTAAGTATGAGGAGAGAGGAGTCGTCCTTGAAGGAGTAACCTCCCTTCCCAAGCACTCTCTCCTTCACCACAAATACCTACAGCATCACACAATTTCAGTCGATAAAGGCAGTGTGTCTGGGATGCTCCCGGACGCAGGTTCGAATCCTCGTCACGGCCCTTGTGGATTTGTTTACCTACAGCAACACTTACCGTCTTAAACTGCGCCAATAATCATCGCCCAACAGTTCCATAAGATAAAGGGAATGGTTTACCTCCATGCACGAGGAAAACTGTGGGAGGTATTACCGAGTGCGTCACACCGGAGGCTTGGGGGAGCGAGGCGCCACAAGAACGGTCCACTCACCACTCACTCACCAACTCGTCATCCTCACATTCTGGCCAATTGAGGCTCCTGAACATAAATCATGGCCAAGACAAGTCGAGCAGGACACGGAGACTACGTGCAGTCTTCACTCGTTTTCACACCTCTTGCCGCTCCGGGTATCTTGAGGTTATCTTGAGATAATTTCGGGGCTTTTTAGTGTCCCCGCGGCCCGGTCGTCGTGGTTATCTTATCTTGAGGTTATCTTGAGACGATTTCGGGGCTTTTTAGTGTCCCCGCGGCCCGGTCCTCGACCAGGCCTCCACCCCCAGGAAGCAGCCCGTGACAGCTGACTAACACCCAGGTACCTATTTCACTGCTAGGTAACAGGGGCATAGGGTGAAAGAAACTCTGCCCATTGTTTCTCGCCGGCGCCTGGGATCGAACCCAGGACCACAGGATCACAAGTCCAGCATGCTGTCCGCTCGGCCGACCGGCTCCGCAGCCGGGTATCAGCCGGATGGTCCGTAATCCCCTTTCATCACCGCTGATTTTGGCTCTCTTCGTTAACAAGTGTCTCTAAACGACGCTGATTTAAGATAGTTCAAAGCGAGGAACTTGACAGTAAAAGCCAACATGTTATCCAATGAGCTTGAGGCAGGCAGGTACAGGTGAGGCAGGCAGTACCTGCTTGAGGCAGGTACTGTACCTCGGGGGGGACCAAGGTACAGTAATCACTGTATTGACTGTATTCAGAGTCAGTGTGTACTCACAGCAAGCGTAGAGGCCAGTGAGCACTCTACTCTACTCTCTCGCCTACACCGGCCTGATCTCTCTACTGGAAACAATCTAAACTACGGTAGAATATTGGGGCCCTAACACCTGTCTCAAAGCATGTCTCGTTTTTAAAGGTATTCTATGTGTATCCGCCCGCACCACTCTAGTCCTCGAAAACTTGAAGAAGTTGTGTTAAGAAGTAGAATATATATAAGGAACCCTATGTACTGCACTTTACAAGAATAAAGTGTAGTAGGGCGCATATATATATATATATATATATATATATATATATATATATATATATATATATATATATATATATATATATATATATAATATATATATATATATATATATATATATATATATATATGACAATGTCAGGCCACGGAGGAAAAATGAAACAGGAATTTCCTTTTTCATTTTTCCTCCGTGGTCTGACATTGTCACATTTTTAATCACGTGTTTACTTTCGTGATACACACACACACACACACATATATATATATATATATATATATATATATATATATATATATATATATATATATATATATATATATATATATATATATATATATATATATATATATGCAATAATAACCCACAAATATATTTAGGAAACGCAAGACATGTAGACTGTATACTTGGGTGCCAGGCCGGGACGGTCTTCAACAGATAATGGATAAAGATTGATGGATAAAGATTGATGGATAAAGATCCAGCTCCCCCCCCCCCCCAAGAGGTGGGGGGAGCTGGATCTTGACACCTGTTACTCACTCAGTCACTCACCCACTCTGGGATAACCGCGGTCCTCACGAGAGATTCAACATTGGAGAACTATTTATAAAAGCAGATTGTATTTTTGTTTACCCCCTTTGCCGCCTGTAATATTGAGGACACATGACACAAGAATCATCCCAATAATTTTTTTAATGATCACTCTTACGTCTTTGTAGTGGTTTGTTGACTGTATCTGACGGTCTTGGCCTCCAGTAATGTCTGTCTGTCTGGCCGTTGGAAGTCCTACTGCAATCTTTGCAAAGCAATCTTGCAGACACTCGCGCCCCCTCATCAGCACCTCTTTTTTTTCTCATAAACGTAGGCTAATTTATTACTAAATTCATTGAGGTAACTGAAAATCAATTTAGTTTTTGTTGTATCTACATTGTTAGCGGCGGGGTCCATGTTAGAAGTCATAGGTAATGTCTTCTAACTTCCTTAGAAGTTAGGTGGTGGCTGATGTATAGATGTAGCTTCCTGTTCTTGGCTTAGGAGAGAAATTAGGTGTTCTAAGCTTCCTGGTTTAGGTGGCTTCCTGGTTTAGGTGGCTTCCTGTTCCTGAAAGCCACCACGACCTCCTCCTTCTCCTGCTGCCGCCTGGTCGGCTCAGTCTGGTAGAAATTGACTTCGGCAACTCCTAAAAGCCGGTCCATTTGCTCCACGGGAGACATCTCCTGTCACGCAGGGTGCAGTCGCACCTCCACAGATCTCCAGTATCAGCTCTTGATACTGGTAATGGCCCAAAAGGGCTACCACTTACGGGCTATTCATGCACGTGCCACCTTTTGGCTGGCTTAATCTTCATCAATCAATCAATTCTAAAAGCTTTGCCCAGGAAGTAGTTAGGCTACAAGGCCCTACAGGTTCGAAATGTTCTCAGAAAATGACCCAATGCTCTTTTCCTAACAGCATTGAGTACAAACATCAAATACAAAATACAAAACGCGAGGCTTCTTGAGGTTATCTTGAGATGATTTCGGGGCTTTAGTGTCCCCGCGGCCCGGTCCTCGACCAGGCCTCCACCCCCAGGAAGCAGCCTGTGACAGTTGACTAACACCCAGGTACCTATTTTACTGCTAGGTAACAGGGGCATAGGGTGAAAGAAACTGTGCCCATTGTTTCTCGCCGGCGCCTGGGATCGAACCCAGGACCACAGGTTCACATATCCAGCGTGCTGTCCGCTCGGCCGACCGGCTCCGGTCGGTCAGGCTCCTGTAACAACACCAGCACTTAAAAAAAACGGTAGATACCGGCTTTTTTAAGTGTTAATTGATGACTGTTGTCACGAACACGTGATCACTGATGGTCTAGACGTGTACAGGTAAGTGACTGATGGCCGCACTCAGGGTGATCTGATGGCTGGTTGACCCTCCGCATCATCTCTGTCTGTCTCACTGATGGTCTAGACGTGTACAGGTAAGTGACTGATGGCCGCACTCAGGGTGATCTGATGGCTGGTTGACCCTCCGCATCATCTCTGTCTGTCTCACTGATGGTCTAGACGTGTACAGGTAAGTGACTGATGGCCGCACTCAGGGTGATCTGATGGCTGGTTGACCCTCCGCATCATCTCTGTCTGTCTCAACTGATGACAGACAAGACAGTCACTCATCCAGTCGACGGCGTCAGGTCAGGTGTCTTCTCACACCCGTCTATCACACTCGATTGTAATTGTATCACTGAATTGGTGATTGTATCACTGAACTGGTGATTGTAACATGATATATATATATATATATGTGATCGTTTAGACCTATTGTCTGGTGTATGACCCTCTGTCCTGCGTGACAGTGAATACCAACATTATCCTCACTTTAATAAGACTGAATTGAAATCCTCAGATCAGGCAAAATTGTAATTCATTTTGTCAATAAAGATGGTAATAATAATACTGTTTAGTTTGGTTTTGACAGGTGGGTACAGGGGTAGACTACTTGAGACTCCTGTTAGCTAGCAGAGATCTACCTTCCTCCCCTTACCTTTTTACCATGTCGTAGCTCAGTCGATTAAGGCAGCGTCTGGGATGCTCTGGGACGTAGGTTCGAATGCTCGTCACGGCCCTTGTGGATTTGTTCATTTGATTCATCACGCTATTATGTGTAACGTTACTCTTGTATAATGTGGCCATTTTATGTGTGTGTGTATGAGAGAGAGAGAGAGAGAGAGAGAGAGAGAGAGAGAGAGAGAGAGAGAGAGAGAGAGAGAGAGAGAGAGAGAGAGAGAGAGAGAGAGAGAGAGAGAGAGAGAGAGAGAGAGAGAGAGAGGTGAAGGGTCACCAGCCTGAGGTAAGCGAGCACACACCTGGGGATACCAGATACCCCACAATATCTCTCTCATCAGCGACCGTTCTCCGCCCACCGTCACCATGGCAACACCCGCCAAAACCCCCGCCAACACCCGCCAACCCCCGGTAACCCCCAGCAACCCCCGCCAACTTCCGGCAACACCCCGCCATTACCCAGAGCGGTTGCGTCACCACCCACAAATAACACCACGACAAGAACACTGAAACATAGAAAAACTTGCAGAGTGAGTTAATCCTCTGCCGTGACGAGCCAATTTTAGCGTCTGGGAGAGGGGGGGGGGGGGAGAGGGATAGACTCCCCCCTTCCTTCTCCTGGGGCATCCATTCCCTCCCTCCCCCCCAAGAGACCACCACCAAACTCTTCGTCCTCCTCACACTTCTCACCCCTCACAATACTCTATGTCAATACCCGCCGCCGCCTTCCTCATCTGCTCCTCACCACCACCACCACTAACCCCCAACAACAATCCCCTACCACCATCACACCCACCAATACCACTACCAGTAACATCACCCCCCCCCCCCCCCATCAACACAATCCACAACACCATCACCCATGATATTATCCCTGCCACCAATATATAACTAGAGGGAGGGGGGTGAAACAAAGCCCAGCCCCACCACTGGCAGGTGCAACCCGTCCTCTTAAAAATAACGTCACTTTTCGCTGGTATGCGCGGCACTATGGCCAAATTTGGACGTAATTTGAAATGAAATCGACTCACAAAAGTGACGTTCTGTTCCGTTTTCTGTTTGAGTCGTCCGGCGTACGCGCAGAGGTTATGAGAGGACATTTTAAATTCACGTTTTTCATAACGTTTTGAAACTTTATGAGAATTTCCTGAAAAATGAAAATTTATTTTCATTTTTTTTTCATTTTCAAATTACGTCCAAATTCGGCCATACGGGCAAACGGCCAAAAGCGACGTACTTTTTAAGAGGACAGAGTGGGCAGATTGGCCAGCCCCAGGGTTGCCAGATCCAAATTGCTAAAAGTAGCGAGCTGATGGTCAAAAAGTAGCGAATTTGCCAGTAGCAGCCCAATTTTTTGTTTAGTCAAAAATTAAATCAAATGTTTATTCAGGTAAAAGTACATACATACAAGATGAGTTACAAACATAATGTTAGATTTCTAGATAGCGACAGTACATACAAGACAGACGAGTCTCCGTGGTGTAGTGGTAAGACACTCGCCTGGCGTTCCGCGAGCGCTATGTCATGGGTTCGTATCCTGGCCGGGGAGGATTTACTGGGCGCAATTCCTTAACTGTAGCCTCTGTTTAACTCAACAGTAAAATGTGTACTTGGATGAAAAAACGATTCTTCGCGGCAGGGGATCGTATTCCAGGGACCATAGGATTAAGGACTTGCCCGAAACGCTACGCGTACTAGTGGCTGTACAAGAATGTAACAACTCTTGTAACGACATTCAAATTGAGTAAGTTTATCTTCCTTTTTTGAATAGAACAGACTTGATGCTCATCTGCTGATGACTTACCTCCGATATATTTTGTCTGTGTTTTAATGTTTCACTGTGTTTCATTAAACCACTTCTATGAGCTCTTATCTCAGTTCTACACACTTTACAATATGCCTTATTTCCATCTTCTGTCACTTCAGCCAACCACTTTCCAAACACGGGATCCTTAAGCCAGGACATCTGAAACACTTCCTGGTATGTAGACCACTTCTCCACTTTACACTTCTTTATCTTAACACTTAAGCAAATTCTAAAAGTAACAGCGGCAACTTCTTTTCTATATACGGTAACTTGTGTCGAACTATCCTTCTGGAGGTCAGAGCCACACTAACAATGCAAGCACAGATGAAGCTGCCAAGTTCACTGTATGCTAATCCGCTCTAACGACAGTCATCTGATTCTTGGAAACACCTAAAGATTTAAAGATCTTTAAGACCTAAAGACCTAAAGATCTACTATTTACAGTAGGCAACAGTGGGAGGTCACTTAGCATAGACAGTACCCGGGATGAAGTATTATTGACAATTAAGGTTGGGAAGTCTATATAGCCCCTGGGGAGGATTATCTTGCCTTGTGGTTACTTTTTCTTTGGGAAGTTCCTAGGATCAACGTCCCCAGGGGGTCGGTCTCTGACCTGGCCTCCTGCGGTAAGTGGTCTATTCAATCAAGCTGTTGGACGCGGCTGTGATTTGTACACATATTATAAAAAGCATAAAAATCATCATTGAGTTTCTTAACATTAATAGCCCAACTTGTTTTTAAAGTAGCCCAAAAAGTCGCAAGTAGCGAAATAAAAAATTTGGGAGGGCGGGGCTCTGAAAAGAAGCCCAATTCGCTACTTGTAGCCCAATCAGGCATCCCTGGACCAGCCCCAGGCCCGGCCACCAGGGTCTAATCTGTCCCACAAGGACCTATAATAGGAGCATAATGTGACCTATAATAGGAACAGCAGTGCCAGACCCAACCCCTTCCCACAAACTCCCATTCCGTAAAAACAAAAAACTGTTTAACCTTCTCAGGAAACGTACGAACCGATGGGAATAAAACGTCCATATTACGTTGTTTCAGTGTGTACTAATCCGTCGTATTTTTTAACCGGTCCGTCTAATTACCACAAGCTACCACAAACTACACAAACTTCAGAAAGCTTCCTGGCAATACGTTAGTAATGAATAAATATGATATATTTACTCATTATAATGTTGGTGCTGAATGTACAACACGAAAAAACATAATTTCAATCTGAAAAAGTATCTTTTTATAAAGAAATTAGACGAAAATAAAAAGCTGGTGACGCCAAATCAAGTCGACGATCCAAGCTTCGGTTAGGTTAGGTTTGGTTAAGTTAGGTTAGGTTAGGTTAGGTTAGGTTAGGTTAGGATAGGTTAGGATAGGTTAGGTTAGGTTAGGTTAGGTCAGCCTAACTTAATATATCATATTTATTCATTACTAACGTATTGCCAGGAAGCTTTCTGAAGTTTGTGTAGTTTGTGGTAGCTTGTGGTAATTAGACGGACCCTTTTTTAACGGATTGGTCGAATCCGTATGAATTGCAACGCATTGGGTGGGACCACACCAATACTAGAGGTACGCTACACTTAATCTAGTCCTCGACCAGGCCTTCACCCCCCAGGAAGCAGCCTGTGACAGCTGACTAACACCCAGGTACCTATTTTACTGCTAGGTAACAGGGGCATAGGATGAAAGAAACTCTACCCATTGTTTCTCGCCGGCGCCTGGGATCGAACCCAGGACCACAGGATCACAAGTCCAGCGTGCTGTCCGCTCGGCCGACCCCTCCTGCAGCTCGGCTCCCACACCCACACCGTCTTCTCTAGGTCCCTTGAGACGTCCACAGAGAACACTCACAGGTTTCTGGCCTCCGGTGCGTACCGGACCAAGCCAGAAAGCACCGAACCAGATCCAGGAAGGCGAAACTGGCGTCTCAAATCTCTCCCTTCCTCTTACGTACAAGACAGGCTAAAAATAGTGAAGTGATCATTGTACAATTGAGGGCGAAGATTCTTTATGATGTACGTGTTCACCTTTTCACCTAGTTGTGCTTGCTGGGGGGGGGGGGGGGAAGAGTTAAGCTTCGGCTCTTTGGTCCCGGCTCTCGACCGTCAATCAACTGGTGTACAGGTTCCTGAGGTTATTAGGCTCTTGTCATATTTACATGTGAAACTGTGTATGGAGTCTGCCTCCACCACATTACTCACGACACACTCACCCATGTGTGAGTGTGTGTGTGAGTGTGTGAGTGTGTGTCGTGGTCATAGCTCACCTGCGTTACCGACCATCTAACGTCGCATAACTTCTCATCAAGTGCGTAGATTCCACAAGGAAAATACTGGCGAATAATGAGCCATCAAGTTGTTAGCGCGAACCGTCGTTGTAGGCTGATAGTTGCTCACGGGAAGACTTGCCATGGCTGCTTCGGATCTTCTTGTTGTGTATTATTCAACCCGTCCTCGACTCAAAGTCCATTCCATCCAGCGGTCGACCCCACACACGCATTCATAAACTTTTACATGATGTTCAGTCAAACGGGAATTTTCTCAAATATAAATTAATATTATAATATATTAGCATAGGTTAGGTTAGGTGTTTAGGTATTATATATATATATATATATATATATATATATATATATATATATATATATATATATATATATATATATAAAGTTTGTGAGGGTACCACCTCTGGTGCCAATGTGGGGACCCATAGCCTCGGAGAAGAAAATAAAAAGTATTCAGAGGAGACCTTGTGGTTTCTCACTGAACACTAATATTATCTTCTCCTACCACCCCCATTCTTTTGTATGTACACATATATACTTACTTGAACTTTGTTACAAAAAAGAGTTACATATATATATATATATATATATATATATATATATATATATATATATATATATATATATATATATATATATATATATATATATATTCAGTTGCATATTGTCCTGGGGACCATTCAGGCTTGTTCGCATATATATATATATATATATATATATATATATATATATATATATGTATATATATATATATATATATATATATATATATATATATATATATATATATTTTTTTTAACATTCCAGCGGGGTGCCACTTTGGCATATAATTATTCTGGTGACCCCCCCCCCCCCCCTTCCCCAGCTTCATCCCAATTTCCCCCCTTCTTTCAGAAAATATATTATTAGGAAGCAACGAAACTATAATGTATGATCATACACAAAAAAAATATCTGAATTTTTGTTTACTGTCACAGAAACTCTTGGGACAACACAACCAATATTTCACGCTTGACCATCTTTGTCTCTATGAAAATAGGATGTCAGGGTGTTACGTTGTTGTTATAGATTCAGCTACTCGGAACAAGTTGCAAGTAGCACGGGCTATGGTGAGCCCGTAACTTTCCTGGCACAGGAGCGGAGCAAGTAGCACGGGCTATGGTGAGCCCGTAACTTTCCTGGCACAGGAGCGGAGCAAGTAGCACGGGCTATGGTGAGCCCGTAGTGGACTTACCTGGCACAGGAGCGGTGTTGTATATGCGGAGTGTTGATTGATTGATGAAGATTAAGCCACCCAAAAGGTGGCACGGGCATGAATAGCCCGTAAGTGGTGGCCCTTTTGAGCCATTACCAGTATCAAGAGCTGATATTGGAGATCTGCGGAGGTGCGACTGCACCCTGCGTGACGGGAGACGTCTCCCGTGGGGAACAGGGGGTGGGTGAGCATGGAAGGAGGAATTGCAAGAAGGGATAGAAGGAAGGAAGAGAAGGAACAAGCTGAGAATGAAAGAAGATCAGTGATAAAGGAGGGAGGAGGCGACAGGGTAAACAACAACATTAAGTAGATCACATGCTATAGTCACCAGGTGGCGTTTTTTACCCGAGCACAACAAGGTTATAGAAGCAGGAAGACCAGTCTTTGTTTACCTGGGTATACCCTCTCACCTCTGAGTATACCCCACCACAACACCCCCAGGGGTGTACCCTCTCACCCCTGAGTATACCCCACCACAACACCCCCAAGGGTGTACCCTCTCACCCCTGAGTATACCCCCACCACAACACCCCCGGGGTGTACCCTCTCACCCCTGAGAATATACCCCACCACAACACTCCCCGGGGTATACCCTCTCACCTCTGAGTATACCCCACCACAACACCCCCAGGGGTGTACCCTCTCACCCCTGAGTATACCCCACCACAACACCCCCAGGGGTGTACCCTCTCACCCCTGAGTATACCCCCACCACAACACCCCCGGGGTGTACCCTCTCACCCCTGAGAATATACCCCACCACAACACTCCCCGGGGTATACCCTCTCACCTCTGAGTATATCCCACCACAACACCCCCGGGGTATACCCTCTCACCCCTGAGTATACCCCACCACAACACCCCCGGGGTATACCCTCTCACCCCTGAGTATACCCCACCACAACACCCCCGGGGTGTACCCTCTCACCCCTGAGAGGGTACACCCCGAATCTATCTACGTTTGTAGATAGATTTGTAGTCAGACTTTATAGACCAACCTCTGAAGGATTACTAAACTCACCTCAACTGCTGACCTGACCTAACCTAACCTAACCTAACCAACTCACAACAATACATGTCCTGAACGCAGTTCCTTCAAATCTAAACTAGCCAGAGTATATCCACCGAGAGGCAGGCGGGGGGGGAGGTATACACACACCTCTGGGTGTGTGTGTATATCCGCGAGCCACAGGCTGTGTTATACTCAAGACACAGACCGGAAAAATGACAAAACTGTTTGTTTTTTGGTTGGAGATAAAGAGCAATGTTGTTGGGTGTTGGTACTGACCTATTTTGTGGGGACCTGGTGGTGGTTCCTGGGATCACCTTCCGCCTGCGGCCCAGTCTCTTCACCATCCCTACTTCCCCTAGGGTTCCTCGAGCATTTAGGCAATCACTTTGCGAAACCTGTATATCATTCCTCACACTCGTGGCTGCTTTGTTTACATCTATTAAGGAGTTTACGAGCTCCGAAGCACAATATGAGGTTGTTTATAGCAATTTCCCTCCCCCCCCCACCCCTCCCCGGCACCTCCCGGGTCGCCCCACCTCAGGCCTCTACACTACGCATGTACGCACTTGAGCGCCGTGGTGAGGTGACGCACTGGGCCCCCTGTGATCACTTGAGCAGCTGTGATCACTTGAGCAGCTGTGATCACTTGTGATCACTTGAGCAGGTACGATCACCAGAACTCCAGTGTGTGTGTGTGTGTGTGTGTGTGTGTGTGTGTGTGTGTGTGTGTGTGTGTGTGTGTGTGTGTGTGTGTGTGTGTGTGTGTGTGTACTCACTTAGTTGTGCTTGCGGGGGTTGAGCTCTGGCTCTTTGGTCCCGCCTCTCACCCGTCAATCAACAGGTGTACAGATTCCTGAGCCTATTGGGCTCTATCATATCTACACTTGAAACTGTGTATGGAGTCAGCCTCCACACACAGCCAGCCTGTGTGTGTGTGTGTGTGTGTGTGTGTGTGTGTGTGTGTGTGTGTGTGTGTGTGTGTGTGTGTGTGTGTGTGTGTGTGTGTGTGTGTGTATGTGTGTGTACATCCTTGAGGTCTACGTTGGATTACATCCGCCTTAAGGTTGTGGTGTCACCAGGTCTCTGCCCATCATCCTTCCTTAACGACCCGTAATGCCTCCTCCAAAGCCATTCACTGCTCCGGCTTCGGCCCACTCTTGGCGGGCGCTTAGCGGGCCCTGCTGGCCAGCCTGCGTCAGCTCCTGCTGCGATTGGCTTCCGCCAGGCGCTGGTCATCATTTTGTATGGTCGCTCTGACGTCCTCACGCCCTGTACCACCACCTCCTGCTGCTGCTGCTGCTGCTGCTGCTGGTACAGCGTCGGTACACCCAGGTACGTGTACCGTCGCTGTCTCTTCCTCTGTACGTGTACCGTCGCTGTCTCTTCCTCTGTACGTGTACCGTCGCTGTCTCTTCCTCTGTACGTGTACCGTCGCTGTCTCTTCCTCTGTACGTGTACCGTCGCTGTCTCTTACTCTGTACGTGTACCGTCGCTGTCTCTTCCTCTGTACGTGTACCGTCGCTGTCTCTTCCTCTGTACGTGTACCGTCGCTGTCTCTTCCTCTGTACGTGTACCGTCGCTGTCTCTTCCTCTGTACGTGTACCGTCGCTGTCTCTTCCTCTGTACGTGTACCGTCGCTGACTCTTCCTCTGTAGTGTACCGTCGCTGACTCTTCCTCTGTACGTGTACCGTCGCTGTCTCTTCCTCTGTAGTGCACCGTCGCTGTCTCTTCCTCTGTACGTGTACCGTCGCTGTCTCTTCCTCTGTACGTGTACCGTCGCTGTCTCTTCCTCTGTAGTGTACCGTCGCTGACTCTTCCTCTGTAGTGTACCGTCGCTGACTCTTCCTCTGTAGTGTACCGTCGCTGTCTCTTCCTCTGTACGTGTACCGTCGCTGTCTCTTCCTCTGTACGTGTACCGTCGCTGTCTCTTCCTCTGTACGTGTACCGTCGCTGACTCCGCCTCTACCGTGTACACCTCAACCCGACCATCAACATGATAGTACAATATAGCAACTATGTGATTGAACATACAAAATTGGACTATTTTAAACAATTAACGTTTCCCTTTCTGTACCATTAATAGTGTAGAGAGCACCACAAACTACCCAACCCCTCCCCCCCCCTAATTTACCTAGGCCTATCAGAGCACACATATATATATGTTCTAGGCTTAAGATAGCGTATATAAGGCCTAGGAATGGTTATCGAGACTACTCAGGTGAGGTTCTTTAGTTTCATTTCAAGACATTTGTAGTGATATCATAGCTAGTTCACAAGTGACCAACCCACCAATGGATAACACCGATACGCAGACCCCAGAGAACGCAGACCCCCAGAGAACACAAGACCCCAGAGAACGCAGACCCACAGAGAACGCAGACCCCCAGAGAACGCAGACCCCCAGAGAACGCAGATCCCAGAGAACACAAGACTCCAGAGAACGCAGACCCCCAGAGAACGCAGTCCCCAGTGAACCCAGACCCCAGAGAACCCAGACCCCAGAGAACGCAGACCCCAGAGAACGCAGACCCCCAGAGAACGCAGACCCCCAGAGAACGCAGACCCCCAGAGAACGCAGACCCCCAGAGAACGCAAGACTCCAGAGAACGCAGACCCCAGAGAACGCAGACCCCCAGAGAACGCAAGACTCCAGAGAACGCAGACCCCAGACCCCAGAGAACGCAGACCCCCAGAGATTGCACAACAGAGACGTGTGAACGCCGGCGTAGAGACCGAGAATGTCGACAGGATACGCTCAAGTATTTTAAGACTGCGCTGCCTAGATAAGCTATCAGCGAATCCTGTTTGTTGTCACGGCCGTCCTCCAAAACACACACACACACACACACACACACACACACACACACACACACACACACACACACACACACACACACACACACACACACACACAGTGATGTGGTGGAGGCTGACTCCATACACAGCTTCAAGTGTAGATATGATAGAGCCCAATAGGCTCAGGAATCTGTACACCTGTTGATTGACAGTTGAGAGGCGGGACTAAAGAGCCAGAGCTTAACCCCCGCAAGCACAACTAGGTGAGTACACACACACACACACTAGGTCAAGAAGACCTAGACAAGCTGAAGGAATGGTCGAACAAATGGTTGTTAGAGTTTAACCCAACCAAATGTAATGTAATGAAGATAGGTGTAGGGAGCAGGAGGCCAGATACAAAGTATCATCTGGGAGAGGAAATTCTTCAGGAGTCAGAGAAGGAAAAAGACTTGGGGGTTGATATCACGCCAGACCTGTCTCCTGCAGCACATATCAAGCGGATAACATCAGCAGCATATGCCAGGCTGGCCAACATACGAACGACATTCAGAAACTTGTGTAAAGAATCATTCAGAACTTTGTATACCACATATGTCAGGCCAATCCTGGAGTATGCAGCCCCAGCATGGAGTCCATATCTAGTCAAGGATAAGACTAAACTGGACAAAGATTTGCCACCAGACTAGTACCCGAGCTGAGAGGTATGAGCTACGAGGAGAGACTACGAGAATTAAACCTCACTTCGCTAGAAGACAGAAGAGTTAGGGGGGGACATCACCGCATTCAAGATTCTGAAGGGAATTGATAGGGTAGATAAAGACAGTCTATTTAACACAAGGGGAACACGCACAAGGGGACACAGGTGGAAACTGAGTGCCCAAATGAGCCACAGAGATATCAGAAAGAACTTTTTTAGTGTCATAGTGGTTGACAAATGGAATGCATTAGGAAGTGATGTGGTGGAGGCTGACTCCATACACAGTTTCAAGTGTAGATATGATAGAGCCCGATAGGCTCAGGAATCTGTACACCTGTTGATTGACGGTTGAGAGGCGGGACCAAAGAGCAAGAGCTCAACCCCCGCAAACACAACTAGGTGAGTACACACACACACACACACACACACACACACACACACACACAAGGCGAGCCACTGGGACCATCTACAGCCTTGGGGCGGAGTACCAAGATATGTATCCAGAGACACAGGCCAAAATAGAAGTTTCTCTCCAGGCCCACTTTTTGTAGGCAACACCCTGCACTTTCCCTCCCACAACAGCCGCACTTGACGCGTTTGCTAACCTTCGTGCCTCACTCCTCAACGACAAAGCTTTCTTGTGTATCTGCTACGAACAATATGCCGGAGAAGTTGATAGATAGTGCACCACTGAGGTCCGGTGTCAGCCTCGTGTGGTGGTGGTCCAGCTGCGTCACGTCAACTGCCCAGCTGCGTCACGTCAACTGCCCAGCTGCGTCAAACACGAGAACCACAACAATTACCGTATGTTACCTGCCACATCCAACAATCACTAAACTATGAACAAGCAGGACGGCAACAATCACCAGCAGAGTGCTGATGTCATCAAACTATTAACACCCAAAATTGTGTAATCAAAATACTTACACTCATAATCCATGTAAAGTGACATTCATCAAGTGTTATCAAAATTCCTTGTGCTGACGTTGATGTTCTATTTTAAGAACAGGCGGGGTGTTGGGTGTTCGCTGGAGCGGGTGTTTGGTGTTCGCTGGAGCGGATGTTTGCCAGAGAGGGTGTTTACTGTTCGCTGCAGCGGGTGTTTAGTATTCGCTGGAGCGGGTGTTCAGGGTTCACTGGAGCGAGAGTTCGCTGGAGTGGGTGTTTGATATTCGTTGGAGCGGGTGTTCGCTGGAGCGAATATGGTTATATTTGAATCCGTCACAGTGGGGGCTTTGTTTGATTTTTGAGAAAGTGGAAATACGTCACAGGCGGCCTTCACGGCCCTGCGGAAGGGATGGGGGGTTTAAGCAATGCATGTGTGATTCCTGTGTTGATAGTGTAGTGATGGGTGGGTGCTCTGGGTCGCCCACACCTCACTATACTCATCCCTCCGACCTCTCCCCCATTACCCCTTCCACCTAGACCATGGAACTGGCAGCATCACCAAGGCTTTGTCACGGACACACAATATGTCATTCGTGTCCGGCATCCCTGTGGAGCTTAAAAGATGTACATACATACAGCCTTTCACTGCTTTCCATATTAATAAAAAGTCGTGAATGTATAATATAGAGCAAGATCTCAAATAAGAAATCCCATATGGAAGACAGAAGACGCTCTGTACGCGGGGCTTGACACGGTTCCCTCCAATACCAGTTGTTCTCTTCACCATGGCAAAGGGTCCTCACTCGCTGAACCAGAGGTAGTGTAGCTAGCTCTCTCTCTCTCTCTCTCTCTCTCTCTCTCTCTCTCTCTCTCTCTCTCTCGATCGGCAGCCAACATACATATAATCATTTAGTGTTTTCACGTCAAATATAATTCCAAATCTTGAGAAAATCACATGAGCTGTCATGAGGATTCGAACCTATGCGCTGGGTGTTCCTAGATCTAAATCATTTCCTCGCTGATATATCACGATAATGGGATTTCTCTGTGCATTAAAAATCTCAATGACAGTGCAACTAACAAACTTTATGGCCAGGTTTGGAAGACATGTCTTAGCTAGGCCCAGCAGCTGGGTCTTAGCTAGGCCCAGCAGCTGGGTCTTGGCTAGGCCCAGCAGCTGGGTCTTAGCTAGGCCCAGCAGCTGGGTCTTGGCTAGGCCCAGCAGCTGGGTCTTAGCTAGGCCCAGCAACTAGGCCTCTGCTAGGCTCAGCAGCTGGGTCTTAGCTAGACTCAGCAACTAGGCCTCTGCTAGGCTCAGCAGCTGGGCATGAAGAAGGGAAGACGGTGAGTGACAGCTATACTCTACGGTGGGCCCGTGGCGTCGCTACAATATCCTACCTTCCGGACCACCAAGGATCCCACAGGCAGCAGCTCGGGCAGTGTGAGGTGACCAGGCATCAAGGACCTCCCAGTATAAGGTCACGGAGCAGTCACCAGCCCAGTTAGAGACGGGAGAGACGGCACCACTCCCGTGCCAGGTAAGTCCACTACGGGCTCACCATAGCCCGTGCTACTTGCCCTGCTCCTGTGCCAGGTAAGTTACGGGCTCACCATAGCCCGTGCTACTTGGAACCTGTTCCGAGTAGCTGAATCTATAATAACAACACCAGCCCAAGGCAGCCAGAAAGGAAGATAGATAAACCTACGAACATTTCCTTAAAAAGATTATAAAAAGGGAAAAATTCGACGGGGGCCCAGGAGCTAATACTCGCCCTGATACGCATACACAAGCGAATACATGTAGGTGAGCTTGTGATGTTAGGAGTGAGGACTCAGACGTATTAACAAGCAGGTCAAGATGTTTACGCATTTCCTTGGGATATCTCTGGTGTAGTCTTCTGTCTCGGGTCTGGGGCACCTCTTGGGTATGGCCGCTCCGTGCCCCTGTGGGGTAGGTGGGAGTGTACTCACCTATTTGTGCTTGCGGAGGTCGAGCTTTGGCTCTTGGATCCTGCCTTACTAGTCGCCGGTTGTTTAGAGCAATGACTCCTGTCCTATTTCCCTATCATATCTACTTTTAAAAATGTGTGTGTGTGTGTGTGTGTGTGTGTGTGTGTGTGTGTGTGTGTGTGTGTGTGTGTGTGTGTGCTTACCTATTTGTGCTTGCGGAGGTTGAGCTTTGGCTCTTTGGTCCCGCCTCTCAACCGTCAATCAACTGGACTCAACTGTGTGTGTGTGTGTGTGTCAAGTCAATCAACTGTGTGTGCGTGTGTGCGTGCGTTCACACGGATGTAGGTGTGAGCACACTGCGTATGTCGCGGTCACGTCTCCTAGAAGGTTAGGCTAGAGCTGTGCGTCAATGACGTATTTCCTGCGCTCGACCCGGCCTGACTAAATTCTTAAGGCATTGCTGTATGCTTCCCACAACCCTCATTACCAGTCCTCTTTAGTAGTATAATGCTCTACAGTATTCTAATAGAGGTGACAGAGGCGGTGTGAAAGCACTTGTGGAGCGGGGATTGTAAATATTCTCAA
>NC_091216.1:26589993-26597573 GCF_040958095.1 Procambarus clarkii | reverse complement strand
TTGTAGTTGTGTAGAGGTCAGGCAGTTGTTTATCCTGTCTTGAGGTTATCTTGAGGTTATCTTGAGGTTATCTTGAGATGATTTCGGGGCTTTTTAGTGTCCCTGAGGCCCGGTCGTCGTGGTTATCTTATCTTGAGGTTATCTTGAGATGATTTCGGGGCGTTTTAGTGTCCCCGCGGCCCGGTCCTCGACCAGGCCTCCACCCCCAGGAAGCAGCCCGTGACAGCTGACTAACACCCAGGTACCTATTTTACTGCTAGGTAACAGGGGCATAGGGTGAAAGAAACTCTGCCCATTGATTCTCGCCGGCGCCTGGGATCGAACCCAGGACCACAGGATCACAAGTCCCGCGTGCTGTCCGCTCGGCCGACCGGCTCCCTTCAGACAACATCTGTGTCTAAGTATTGTCTCTGTAACACCTGCAGGTTCCTGCTGTTGTCGACGCATGCACTAAGCCACAGACGAGGATACGATGCTTGCGAGATCTCAAGTTCCTGATGGAGTTGGCAATTGTTTCAAGTGTGACGGCTTCAAGAACTGCAAGATTTTCCATTACCTTTCTCGGTGACAGGGGCCAGATTCACGAAAGCACTTACGCAAGCACTTACGAACGTGTACATCTTTCCTCAATCTTTGACGGCTTTGGTTACACTTATTAAACAGTTTACAAGCATGAAAACTTTCCAATCAACTGTTGTTATTGTTATAAACAGCCTCCTGGTGCTTCGGAGCTCATTAACTGTTTAATAATTGTAAACAAAGCCGCCAAAGATTGAGAAAAGATGTACAGATTCGTAAGTGCTTTCGTGAATCTGGCTCCAGGAATGTACGATACTTGAGCAGCGGGGGAACAGATAAAACAGGGACATCACTGATAGGTAGATTACATTTAAAAGGCATTTTCTTCAATTTGATGAGATTACAGATATTTTTTTTTTTAGTCAGTTATCATACACGGAGCGAGCTGATGTGTTAGTGTTAATTGTTGGTGTAGTAAGCGAACAAAGCTGTCTTTGAACACCGCTGGAGATCATGGGTGTCTCATTACTTTAGTGCAAAACGTTGTATTCACATGAGTGATACCTGGTTGATACCTGGTTGATACCTGGTTGATACCTGGTTGATGGGGTTCTGGCAGTTCTACTCCCCAAGAGTTTGAGAGTTTGACTTGAGAGTTTGGTTCTGTTCTCTACTATGGTGGAGAAGCTTCAGCTCTTGTCTATGTTATGTGAAGAACACACAATCACATGCTTTCTCTCGGGGGAGGGGGGGGGTTCCTCGCTGTTCTATTTTAATGAGAATAACCAGTTGCAAGAGCTCCATTCTCCTGTCACTCCATCAATGTCTGCTACTGATTGATGGTTTCCTCCTGAGAAGGTCCGACAAGTCATGTGTGTAAGTGTCTCTTCCTTCATATACCTGACTCCTCAAGACCTCCCCCCCCCACACACACATAGCTGACTCCTCAAGACCTCCCCCCCCCACACACACATAGCTGACTCCTCAAGAACTACTCCCCCCACACACACACATAGCTGACTCCTCAAGACCTACTCCCCCCACACACACACATAGCTGACTCCTCAAGACCTACTCCCCCCCCCCACACACACACATAGCTGACTCCTCAAGACCTACTCCCCCCACACACACACATAGCTGACTCCTCAAGACCTCCCCCCCCCCCCCACACACACACATAGCTGACTCCTCAAGACCTCCCCCCCCACACACATATAGCTGACTCCTCAAGACCTCCCCCCACACACACACACATAGCTGACTCCTCAAGACCTCCCCCCCCACACACACATAGCTGACTCCTCAAGACCTCCCCCCCCCACACACACATAGCTGACTCCTCAAGACCTACTCCCCCCACACACACACATAGCTGACTCCTCAAGACCTCCCCCCCCACACACACACATAGCTGACTCCTCAAGACCTCCCCCCCCCACACACACATAGCTGACTCCTCAAGACCTCCCCCCCACACACACACATAGCTGACTCCTCAAGACCTCCCCCCCACACACACACATAGCTGACTCCTCAAGACCTCCCCCCCACACACACACATAGCTGACTCCTCAAGACCTACTCCCCCCACACACACATAGCTGACTCCTCAAGACCTCCCCCCCCCCCCACACACACATAGCTGACTCCTCAAGACCTCCCCCCCCCACACACACATAGCTGACTCCTCAAGACCTCCCCCCCCACACACACACATAGCTGACTCCTCAAGACCTCCCCCCCCCACACACACACATAGCTGACTCCTCAAGACCTCCCCCCCCACACACACATAGCTGACTCCTCAAGACCTCCCCCCCCCACACACACATAGCTGACTCCTCAAGACCTCCCCCCCCCCACACACACACATAGCTGACTCCTCAAGACCTCCCCCCCCACACACACACATAGCTGACTCCTCAAGACCTCCCCCCCACACACACACATAGCTGACTCCTCAAGACCTCCCCCCCACACACACACATAGCTGACTCCTCAAGACCTCCCCCCCACACACACACATAGCTGACTCCTCTAAGACCTACTCCCCCCACACACACATAGCTGACTCCTCAAGACCTCCCCCCCCCCCCACACACACATAGCTGACTCCTCAAGACCTCCCCCCCCCACACACACATAGCTGACTCCTCAAGACCTCCCCCCCCCACACACACATAGCTGACTCCTCAAGACCTCCCCCCCCACACACACACATAGCTGACTCCTCAAGACCTCCCCCCCCCCCACACACACACATAGCTGACTCCTCAAGACCTCCCCCACACACACACACACATAGCTGACTCCTCAAGACCTCCCCCCCCCACACACACATAGCTGACTCCTCAAGACCTCCCCCCCCACACACACACATAGCTGACTCCTCAAGACCTCCCCCCCCACACACACACATAGCTGACTCCTCAAGACCTCCCCCCCCACACACACATAGCTGACTCCTCAAGCCCCCCTTACCGCCGCCCACACACACATAGCTGACTCCTCAAGCCCCCCTTACCGCCGCCCACACACACATAGCTGACTCCTCAAGCCCCCCTTACCGCCGCCCACACACACATAGCTGACTCCTCAAGCCCCCCTTACCGCCGCCCACACACACATAGCTGACTCCTCAAGCCCCCCTTACCGCCGCCCACACACCTGACTGCTCTGGACTAACATCCCGGCACAATCACTTCCGCCTACCATGAACCCAGCCACCCTACCTCCTCCCCACCTGCCTTAGGGTGCGGCCAACAGGAGCACAAGCTGCTTCCAACCGTCTTGGGTACCTATGTGTCTTGCGTCCACGTCTCTCAGGGTGACATGTGACGCAGTAACACCAGAGGCAACACTCCCCCCCCTCCCCCACCCACCCATGTCCTTCCTCATAACTGATCTTCACCTCACACATCACTCATGTCTTAACCCCCCCCCCCCACCCCCCCCAAGTCGTGCCAAGTATGGCAAGTAAGGTCAGAGGTGCTCCACTTTCTTCTCCAATCACCTCTCCTCCTCCTCCAGTCACCCTGGTATGTCACACCACACTCCACCTCCTTCCTAACCCCATATGATCCGCGTTCAAACTGAAGCGGTTTGGCTACCCAGTAGAGCACGAACCTGGGCCACCAACCCACCAACCAGGTATAAAACAGGTATCAAACAGGTATCGACCAGGTATCAACCAGGTATCAACCAGGTATCGACCAGGTATCAACCAGGTATCAACCAGGTATCGACCAGGTATCAACCAGGTATCAACCAGGTATCGACCAGGTATCAACCAGGTATCGACCAGGTATCGACCAGGTATCGACCAGGTATCAACCAGGCATCACTCATTTGAATACAACGTTTTGCACTGACGGACCTAACATCTCCAGTGGTGTTCAAAGACAGCTTTGTTGACTTAACCTGCATGGCTCATTAGTCACAGGGAAGGGTCAATACTACTCACAACACCGTAATGTTGACCGTAAGGTCAAAAATGATCAGTAATAACTGAGAGAAGAAAGGCGTAGCAGAGCATCTCAAGAGAGGGGACAAGATGCCACCAGTAGCTCAAGGATGTCTCCCAGACAAATAGGAGAGAGTGTGTGATGGTTCAAACCCTCACTCTTAGCAGACAAATAGGAGAGTGTGTGTAATGGTTCAAACCCTCACTCTTAGCAGACAAATAGGAGAGTGTGTGTAATGGTTCAAACCCTCACTCTTAGCAGACAAATAGGAGAGAGTGTGATGGTTCAAACCCTCACTCTTAGCAGACAAATAGGAGAGTGTGTGATGGTTCAAACCCTCACTCTTAGCACACAAATAGGAGAGAGTGTGATGGTTCAAACCCTCACTCTTAGCACACGTGTTAGCGTGCAGGTGTTGAAGCTGTCTCACACTAGCTGAGGAGCTCTGAAGGAGCCCAAGGTCTCCGTCTCAAGGGTCTTATAAACACACGCCTCCACAAGGCTCAATTACTACAATATAACGCTATAGTAATATAATATATAAATGGATATAGACCCCAAGCGGGTGAATGAGTCTAGACGCCTTCTCGGGTCATCAGCTTATGGGTCACTTAATATACGATACACTGATACCAATGGAGACAAAGGTATGTCTGTGCTGGCAACTTTAGTTACCCCTGACACAGAAAACGGAGAGGTCTCCATGGTCAAGAGACACACATGTGACTCCATGGAGGCATATATATATATATATATATATATATATATCCTGTCTCTCACGGTGTAAGCCAGCTTCCAGGTGTATCTACACCTCATAGTTCAGGTGGAGAGTATACTAACTAGCTGGTTAGTCAGTGGACTAGTGTCACGGCCTTAACTATCCTGCAATGACGGGCAGGACCAGACACTGTGTGTGTGTGTGTGTGTGTGTGTGTGTGTGTGTGTGTGTGTGTGTGTGTGTGTGTGTGTGTGTGTGTGTGTGTGTTTACTAGTTGTGTTTTTGCGGGGGTTGAGCTTTGCTCTTTCGGCCCGCCTCTCAACTGTCAATCAACTGTTTACTAACTACTTTTTTTTTTCCCCACACCACACACACACACCCCAGGAAGCAGCCCGTGACAGCTGACTAACTCCCAGGTACCTATTTACTGCTAGGTAACAGGGGCACTTAGGGTGAAAGAAATTTTGCCCATTTTGTTTCTGCCTCGTGCGGGAATCGAACCCGCGCCACAGAATTACGAGTCCTGCGCGCTATCCACCAGGCTACGAGGCCCCTTTGTGTGTGTGTATATGTGTGTGTGTGTGTGTGTGTGTGTGTGTGTGTGTGTGTGTGTGTGTGTGTGTGTGTGTGTGTGTGTGTGTGTGTGTGTGTGTGTGTGTATGTGTGTGTGTGTGTTTATGTGTGTTAGAGAGAAATATATATATTAGCCATAATACCGAAAAAAAATAAATGGGTTAGAAAGGCGGGGTCCAAGAGCTAATAGCTCGTTCCTGCAAGCATTAGTCAACACGAACACACAACCAGCAATACAGGACACAGTCGAGTGAGTTTCTATTCCAATTCCCATTGCGAGCGTTACCACAACAAACCTAACCTTACTAGTACGGTCCATCCCCTTGTACCGCCCACCCAACCACCATGACGCCAGGGAAGACATTATGAAAAGAAAGTGCCAAGGACTTAAGACTACTTAAGATCCACGACCTTAACGTCAGCCCAGAACACCGAACAGGGACACCAAACTTGGTATCATACAGGGCACCAAACT
Organism: Procambarus clarkii; assembly: GCF_040958095.1. Classification (NCBI taxonomy): domain Eukaryota; kingdom Metazoa; phylum Arthropoda; class Malacostraca; order Decapoda; family Cambaridae; genus Procambarus; species Procambarus clarkii. The sequence continues at coordinate 26,591,821 of NC_091216.1, read as the reverse complement.
GGGTATCATACAGGGCACCAAACTGGTTATCATACAGGGCACCAAACTGGGTATCATACAGGGCACCAAACTGGGTATCATACAGGGCACCAAACTGGGTATCATACAGGGCACCAAACTGGGTATCATACAGGGCACCAAACTGGGTATCATACAGGGCACCAAACTGGGTATCATACAGGGCACCAAACTGGGTATCATACAGGGCACCAAACTGGTTATCATACAGGGCACCAAACTGGTTATCATACAGGGCACCAAACTGGTTATCATACAGGGCACCAAACTGGTTATCATACAGGGCACCAAACTGGGTATCATACAGGGCACCAAACTGGTTATCATACAGGGCACCAAACTGGGTATCATACAGGGCACCAAACTGGGTATCATACAGGGCACCAAACTGGGTATCATACAGGGCACCAAACTGGGTATCATACAGGGCATCAGAGCGCCCTGTCATGCCCCTTGGTTGATGCCTTGTTGATGGGGTTCTGGGGCCAGATTCACGAAGCAGTTACCTGTTCATCTTTCCTCAATCTTTGGCGGCTTTGTTTACATTTATTAAACAGTTTACAAGCATGAAAACTTGACATTCAACTGTTCTTATTGTTATAAACAGCCTCCTGGTGCTTAGGAGCTCATTAACTGTTTAATAATTGTAAACAAAGCCGCCAAAGATTGTGAAAAGATGGACAGGTTCGTAAGTGCGTGCGTAACTGCTTCGTGAATCTGGCCCCTGGGAGTTCTTCTACTCCCCCAAGCCCGGCCTGAGGCCACGCTTGACTTGTGAGAGTTTGTGGGGTTCTAGTTCATGGTCCAGAAGACCTACACCACTATAACACCCTAACACCTTCACACACACACATGTGTAATGCTCTCACACACACCTGTGTAATGCTCTCTCACACACCTGGCATGCTGGCATGTCAGCGAGATTAATGTAACCAAACACCACACTATGCCTTCCTCACACACCTTATTGGGTCACGCACAAAGTTCTCATCAGACGTGAACAATCATCGGTGTCAGAGACTGGACAGGCACACACTAGTGATCCCCGGAGGTTGTATCCTATAGTGCGGACGACCCCGACAGGTGTGCGGACGGGTGTGGCGACGACCCGGGCAGGTGTGCGGACGGGTGTGGCGACGACCCCGGCAGGTGTGTGGACGGGTGTGGCGACGACCCCGGCAGGTGTGGCGACGATCCGGCAGGTGTGCGGACGGGTGTGGCGACGACCCCGGCAGGTGTGTGGACGGGTGTGGCGACGACCCCGGCAGGTGTGCGGACAGGTGTGGCGACGACCCCGGCAGGTGACCCTCCACCGCGACACATGACCACGGCCGCTGCTAAAGAGCCACAATTAGCGTCTCGGCGCGGATTGTCAACAGTGGATTCAGCCAGTTATCTCCCCAAGTTAGGTGTCGCAGAGTGGACTTATCCAGTGAGCAATGAACTCTGCACAGGAATCCTGTTAATTCAAAACATATAATGTATGCATGCTTATGCAAAACACACACACACACACACACACACACACACACAAAACCAGTTTCCCTAGCTTGTATACCATGCAAGGTGATGGAGAAGATCGTGAGGAAAAGGCTCGTAGAGCATCTGGAGGGAAACATCTTTGTAACACACCACCAACATGGGTTCAGAGATGGTAAATCGTGCCTCACAGGTTTAATAGGATTCTATGATCAAGCAACAAAAATTAGACAGGAAAGAGAAGGGTGGGCCGACTGTATTTTCTTGGACTGTCAGAAAGCCTTTGACACAGTACCCCCATAAAAGGCTGTTATAAAAGTTGGAGCAACAG
>NC_091216.1:26559993-26587493 GCF_040958095.1 Procambarus clarkii | reverse complement strand
ACAGTGTACCACCACAGGTGTGACAGTGTACCACCACAGGTGTGACAGTGTACCACCACAGGTGTGACAGTGTACCACCACAGGTGTGACAGTGTACCACCACAGGTGTGACAGTGTACCACTACAGGTGTGACAGTGTACCACCACAGGTGTGACAGTGTACCACTACAGGTGTGACAGTGTACCACTACAGGTGCCACAGTATACCACCACAGGTGCCATAGTATACCACTACAGGTGCCACAGTATACCACCACAGGTGCCACAGTATACCACCACAGGTGCCACAGTATACAGGTGTCAAACATCAGGGGCATAACAACCCCCCAATGGTCCGCAGACACCTATAGTATACTGACATTCAAGCTCACCTAACCAGCATATATATATATATATATCTCCCTATTACACACTCTCTTTACAACATCGCAGATCACAGCACAATTGTGCAATACACCAACAGCAACAGCCTGTTAAAACATTCTCTATACTCAACTTACCATATTTTGCCACGTGGTTTCTAGTGGTCGCTCTGCATGACCTTAAAATCGTCTCTTCAAATGGGTCACAAACAGCCTGGTACTATAGCACAGTGGTCTACGCCCTGGGCTCACACTCGTAGAATGTGGGTTCAATCCCCCTCCCCACCCCCCACCCCCAGGGAGGTCAGAAATGGTTGGGAACGTTTCCTTTCACTTAACTTAAAATATGTATGACCAGGAGTTAGGCAACTGTCGTGGGTTGCATCCTGTGGTAGGTTAGTGCTTAACCTGGTTGATGGTGCGGTGATGGGTTGATGGTGCAGTGATGGGTTGATGCTGCAGTGATGGGTTGATGCTGCAGTGATGGGTTGATGGTGCAGTGATGGGTTGATGGTGCAGTGATGGGTTGATGGTGCAGTGATGGGTTGATGGTGCAGTGATGGGTTGATGGTGCAGTGATGGGTTGATGGTGCAGTGATGGGTTGATGGTGCAGTGATGGGTTGATGGTGCAGTGATGGGTTGATGGTGCGGTGATGGGTTGATGGTGCAGTGATGGGTTGATGGTGCGGTGATGGGTTGATGGTGCAGTGATGGGTTGATGGTGCAGTGATGGGTTGATGCTGCAGTGATGGGTTGATGGTGCAGTGATGGGTTGATGGTGCAGTGATGGGTTGATGGTGCAGTGATGGGTTGATGGTGCAGTGATGGGTTGATACTGCAGTGATGAGTTGATGGTGCAGTGATGGGTTGATGGTGCAGTGATGGGTTGATGGTGCAGTGATGGGTTGATGGTGCAGTGATGGGTTGATGGTGCGGTGATGGGTTGATGGTGCAGTGATGGGTTGATGGTGCAGTGATGGGTTGATGCTGCAGTGATGGGTTGATGGTGCAGTGATGGGTTGATGGTGCGGTGATGGGTTGATGGTGCAGTGATGGGTTGATGGTGCAGTGATGGGTTGATGGTGCAGTGATGGGTTGATGGTGCGGTGATGGGTTGATGGTGCAGTGATGGGTTGATGGTGCAGTGATGGGTTGATGCTGCAGTGATGGGTTGATGGTGCAGTGATGGGTTGATGGTGCAGTGATGGGTTGATGGTGCGGTGATGGGTTGATGGTGCAGTGATGGGTTGATGGTGCAGTGATGGGTTGATGGTGCAGTGATGGGTTGATGGTGCAGTGATGGGTTGATGCTGCAGTGATGGGTTGATGGTGCAGTGATGGGTTGATGGTGCAGTGATGGGTTGATGGTGCAGTGATGGGTTGATGCTGCAGTGATGGGTTGATGCTGCAGTGATGGGATGATGCTGCAGTGATGGGTTGATGCTGCAGTGATGGGTTGATGGTGCAGTGATGGGTTGATGCTGCAGTGATGGGTTGATGCTGCAGTGATGGGTTGATGGTACAGTGATGGGTTGATGCTGCAGTGATGGGTTGATGCTGCTGTGATGGGTTGATCTTGCTGTGATGGGTTGATGGTGCAGTGATGGGTTGATGGTGCAGTGATGGGTTGATGGTGCAGTGATGGGTTGATGATGCTGTGATGGGTTGATGGTGCAGTGATGGGTTGATGGTGCAGTGATGGGTTGATGGTGCAGTGATGGGTTGATGGTGCAGTGATGGGTTGATGGTGCAGTGATGGGTTGATCTTGCTGTGATGGGTTGATGGTGCAGTGATGGGTTGATGGTGCAGTGATGGGTTGATGCTGCAGTGATGGGTTGATGCTGCAGTGATGGGTTGATCTTGCTGTGATGGGTTGATGGTGCAGTGATGGGTTGATGCTGCAGTGATGGGTTGATGGTGCAGTGATGGGTTGATGGTGCAGTGATGGGTTGATGGTGCAGTGATGGGTTGATGGTGCAGTGATGGGTTGATGGTGCAGTGATGGGTTGATACTGCAGTGATGAGTTGATGGTGCAGTGATGGGTTGATGGTGCAGTGATGGGTTGATGGTGCAGTGATGGATTGATGCTACAGTGATGGGCAGGCAGCTGCCGCCATTTCAAATATAATAGTGGGCACCTTTGACAAGCCGCTGGCTTTCTGTTCCCCACCGAGGCACCACACAAGAAGCTGGCCCCTCAGGCATAAGGGGTCTCGGTAGCGCAGCTGGCTTCGTTGTCGACTCACAATAAGGGAACCCCACCTCCCCCCGGCCGGAACGGAAGTGGCCGGGCTCATATCCTTTCACCTAATGTCCCTGTCCACCTAGGGGTAAATAGGTACCCGGGAGCTAGGCCACTGTTGTGGGGGGGGAGGGAGGGGAGGGTCAGTACTTGATTGCTTGTTCCCTCATAAGAAAAATACCAATAATTAATTAAACTGCTTAAGGGCCTATTTACAACTGTCTTAAGCGAATGACAACAAACAGAAGGTTAATTCAGCTTCATATGTAGTCACCCACCTATTAAGACACATATTTGTGGCGGTGAGAGACAGGTTCAGCTCTTGGGCTCCGCTTTTGCAGCCGTCGCACGCAATGCGTGTGGTTGCGTGTGTGTGTTTTGTTTCAGGCTCCCGTGCGTGCTTTAATGGTCCATAGCATCTTAGCCAGTCAGAGCTGGCGTCACCATACCTGACTCACGGCAGAGCTGGCGTCACCATACCTGACTCATGGCAGAGCTGGCGTCACCACACCTGACTCACGGCAGAGCTGGCGTCACCATACCTGACTCACGGCAGAGCTGGCGTCACCACACCTGACTCACGGCAGAGCTGGCGTCACCACACCTGACTCACGGCAGAGCTGGCGTCACCACACCTGACTCATGGCAGAGCTGGCGTCACTATACCTGACTCACGGCAGAGCTGGCGTCACCACACCTGACTCACGGCAGAGCTAGCGTCACCACACCTGACTCACGGCAGAGCTAGCGTCACCACACCTGACTCACGGCAGAGCTAGCGTCACCACACCTGACTCACGGCAGAGCTGGCGTCACCACACCTGACTCACGGCAGAGCTGGCGTCACCACACCTGACTCACGGCAGAGCTGGCGTCACCACACCTGACTCACGGCAGAGCTGGCGTCACCACACCTGACTCACGGCAGAGCTAGCGTCACCACACCTGACTCACGGCAGAGCTGGCGTCACCACACCTGACTCACGGCAGAGCTGGCGTCACCACACCTGATTCATGGCAGAGCTGGCGTCACTACACCTGACTCACGGCAGACGCTGCTCAATCTCCTATTGCTGTAAATCGGCACGCCAGCACGCCAGCACGCCCGCGCGCCCGCACGCCCGCGCGCCCGCACGCCCGTGAGTGTCTATTTTTGGCCCCCAGCTCAAAATAACTCCACCTTTCGTTTCCAGAGATCCCAATGACCCTTACACAACTATTTATATAAATAATCAAATCACAATAGGAGTCAGTAGTGTGTGTGTGTGTGTGTGTGTGTGTGTGTGTGTGTGTGTGTGTGTGTGTGTGTGTGTGTGTGTGTGTGGGAGTGAGTTAAGGGGTGGGGGGGGGGATTCGGTCCCATATTGCATAGGCTCAATATATTCTCTACACGCCCTTACAACCACAGAAAATTACTCTACAGCCACACCTTACAAGTCAGTCAACATGTGGGTACCTACATTAATGTCTAAACATGTCAACACCTGTTTAAAACACGTGTGGCCGCTGTTTGTCAACTGTGAAGATACCCAGGTTGGTAGAGTTGACGTCAGGGTGTACTCCCCTACGTTGTGCTTGGAGGGGTTGGGCTTTGGCTCCTTGGTCTCGCCTCTCAACTGTCAATCTACTATGTGCATCCGTGACTGTGTGGGTTGTGGTCAACAGGCAGGTGACTTGTACTCACCTAGTTGTGTTTGCGGGGGTTGAGCTCTGGCTCTTTGGCTCCTGTACACAACTTTGTGAGAGCAAATGGCCTACGAGCAACATATTAACAGGGGGAACAAATCCACTTGGGGCCGTGAAGAGGGCTCGAATCTTTGTTCATTTGAAGCATCACGCTCGTCGTGATTTCTGTGTTTACCAGGGAACATGATCACTGGAGATTGAACGTGCACAAAATCTCGACAGAAGCCAAGTTGGCGAATTACCAGAGCAAGCTTCACCAACTAGGGAGCCGGTCGGCCGAGCGGACAGCACGCTGGATTTGTGATCCTGTGGTCCTGGATTCGATCCCAGGTGCCGGGGAGAAACAATGGGCAGAGTTTCTTTCACCGCATGCCCCTGTTACCTAGCAGTAAAATAGGTACCTGGGTGTTAGTCAGCTGTCACGGGCTGCTTCCTAGGGGTGGAGGCCTGGTCGAAGACCGGGCCGCAGGGACACTAAAGCCCCGAAATCATCTCAAGATAACCTCAAGATAACGTTGAGAAGGGCCTATACGAAGGTGTTTTCCCTGACTGTTGGACCAGAGTTACAGAGCCAGGCCCGGCCCTCAAGTCCCCCAAACTGAGAAACCAATGCTGGTTAGCATTGTAAATGTGTGGCCACGTCTGTGGTAGAATAAAAAAAACTGCTAGTATCTGATAGTCACAGGTAGTCACCGTTAGTCACGGATAGTCACTACTCTCTCTCTAGGGCAAGAGAAAGCACGCAGCAATGTAACATTTCGACACGGTGCTCGATTGTCTAAGCACATGTGTGTGTGTGTGTGTGTGTGTGTGTGTGTGTGTGTGTGTGTGTGTGTGTGTGTGTGTGTGTGTGTGTGTGTGTGTGTGTGTGTGTGTGTGTGTGTTGTGAGAAGGGGACCCGCGCGATATATCCCAACACAGAGTGACTAGAAGCACCACAGATATCACGCTCTCAGTTAAACTTTTCCCTGTTCAGGTTAAGACAATGGAGGTGGGATAAATTGATTGCTTCAAGCCTGGATTAGATATCCCTGCTTGAGATGATATCAACACTAATTACCATGCAAGGGGCCAACGGGCCTCCTGCAGTTCTCTATACCATTATGTGAGAGTAATAAACTTACTATAAGACTGTACATGCTGCTATGGCGGTGTGTCCACTCACAAGATGAGTGGCGCTGCCCAATAAACTCGCCCCTCGGGGCAAAATTTTAATTTAAATTTACTGTAATGACCACAATGAAGCCGACTTACTCGCAAAATGTGTAAAGTCTTGAGTGACATTTTTACCCTACCTGAGTACCTGGAATTTATCACTGTTAAACATCGCGTTATTTTCCTATGTGAATTATGTCAACCAAGAGCTCTTGTCCAACAGCTCTTGGTCGCTTTGGTGGCTAACACTCTTTATCTCTCTCTCTCTCTCTCTCTCTCTCTCTCTCTCTCTCTCTCTCTCTCTCTCTCTCTCTCTCTCTCTCTCTCTCTCTCTCTCCTTTGTACTACATGTAAGAAAACACATTTCGAACCCTGTCTATGTAGCACAGCCGAAGATGTATGAATGCTGGTTTTCATTGTAAAAAATATTAAAGCATGGCCACATCTTTGACAGAAAAAAATACAAAAAAATTAAAACACACACACACATTATATATATATATATATATATATATATATATATATATATATATATATATATATATATATATATATATATATATATATATATCAAAGAAAACCAAAAAGTGATCACGTCTCCATTACACACAATTCTCAGAAATCAAGAGCCAACTCTATGAATGATCAACTACACCTTAGATGACAAGGCCGGACCATTACCATTCAACTGTGGCCGTCTTCCTGAGGGCTCCGTGTGGCGCTGCTGGGTTAAGTATGGATACCATCACACACACACACAGGATATTGCGAAGATACTAGGAGAAAAGTTACCGCCCCACGTGACCAATGTTCTATCGTGGAATCTATAAGGCTATCAACCACGGGAAGGGTTAAGACTGAGAGATCCACCAGCATGTAAATAGGTTAAAAAATTATTCCTGGACTAAATACTGGTTCAGTAACAGGGTTGTTGATTTGTGGAACCAATTGCCGCGTAACGTGGTGGAGGTGGGGTCCCTCGATTGTTTCAAGCGCGGGTTGGACAAGTATATGAGGGGGATTGGGTGGTTATAGATAGGAGCTGCCTCGTATGGGCCAACAGGCCTTCTGCAGTTGCCTTTGTTCTTATGTTCTTATGTTCTTAAATACTTTAGTCCAGGATTCAAGTATACTTTCAATGTATACATAGCGCGTGACTGGGTATACCTCTCAAGTGTGTATAACCCCGTAATGTCCCCGTGAATGACAGGGGCCTAATAGATACTTGAAGATGTTACACGGCCATACATTCACTCCAAACATCTGAACCACCTGTAGGGGTTATTCATGCCCGTGCCACCTCTTGTGGTGGCTTAATCTTCATCAATCATCAACTCGTCAATGATGCACCGGACTCAAGCCTCTACCAACACGGCTTGGAAGAGGCTTCCCTTCCCCCCCCCCCCACACACACACCAACACTCACACATCCTAAAGTATTAATAACTATTTTCAGTTTCTTTGTAAAATTTGAAGATGAATGAAAAATATATAAGTGACTTTCCACTATCTCTTGTTAACCAAATATATAAGTGACTTTCCACTATCTCTTGTTAACCAAATTTATAAGTGACTTTCCACTATCTCTTGTTAATCAAATTTGGTGATATTGTTGGCTTTGTTCTCGACTCACACTCGGGGGATCCCGGATTCGATTCCCGGGTGGGACAGAAATGGTAGGGCATGTTGTCTTTCACCTAATAAGTCTGTTTACCTATAAGTACATAGGTACAAGAGCAAGTGTTTTGGGGTTGCATAGGGATGGGGGGGGAAGGGGGACCTCGATATAATTTTGTCTGCCTGTCCCGGACAAAATTAATTAAACATTAATTAATTTTTTTTTTAAATTTGGATCAATTTACCTAAAATTTTCTGTTTTGTTTTCTTGAGAAACAAAGAAAACGTAAATATGGGTAATTGTAGAAAAAATACCAAAAATGGTCTCAAGTTATCAGTGTTTGAAATATTATCGGACACAGTGATATCACTTGCTCTATAATTCTTCTCATTGTGGACCTTATTAGCATAATACAAATATTTGTAAATTAAGTAATTATACCCCAACCCGTCCTCTTAAAAATAACGTCACTTTATTTATTTTCATTTTTTTATTAATTTTCAAATTACGTCCATATTCGGCTATACGGACAAACGGCCAAATGCGACGATCTTTTTAAGAGGACAAATTGCAATGTCAAATGATGACAATTCTAAGGATTTATAAACAAAACTCTCTTTAAATTTCTATAATAATAAACGGCTTAAGACGCAGGCGACTCCCGTGAACCCTTACACGTCGTACGACGAGGCGCGCACGCAAAGGGTTAACATCATGAAATACATCCAAATTAAGCCTAAGCTCCTTGAGAATGCCTCGTACATAAATAAGACGGGGGGGGGGGGGGGGGGGGTCCCGGGAGTGCAGTCAAATCCGAGTTCAAATCCTGGGCGGGACGGAAATGTTTGGCCGCCTATCCTATCACCTAATGCACCTGTTCACCGGAATGATTATAAATTAGGAAGACACAACACAAATTATCACGCAGAAGAAAGAGGGTGAGTGGTTTCTCAGGAAGAAACCTGCGGAGTAATTTTCTTACAAGGAGCATTGGAAAAAAAAGACATTTCTCAGCCTCGTGAGAATGATAAATTAGAATGATACATGAATGATAAACTAGAGATACTAATCTTGAGGTTATCTTGAGATGATTTCGGGGCTTTAGTGTCCCTGTGGCCCGGTCCTCGACCAGGCCTCCACCCCCCCAGGAAGCAGCCCGTGACAGCTGACTAACACCCAGGTACCTATTTTACTGCTAGGTAACAGGGGCATAGGGTGAAAGAAACTCTGCCCATTGTTTCTCGCCGGCGCCTGGGATCGAACCCAGGACCACAGGATCACAAGCCCAGCGTGCTGTCCGCTCGGCCGACCGGCTCCTATGATAAACTAGAATGATACATGAATGATAAACTGGAATGATACATGAATGATAAACTAGAATGATACATGAATGATAAACTAGAATGATACATAAACTAGAGATACTAAAGGTAGGTGAGCGACGTCCCCCAAGCCTCAATCTTCCAATTCCCCTTCCGTATTTACATGCACACGCGGAGCCGAGGACTCTCTACACTACCAGTACACCACAGAGCTTCTCCCCATACCAAACACCTGCCTTGAATGACGGGGTTAGTTAGTGCCATGCTCCACCTGGCACTTCCTGGCACTATGACCCACTAGAGACCCCGGCGTGCCTCTCACACCCGGCACTGTCTCCTCTCTCATTTCCTCACACACACACACACACACACACACACACACACACACACACACACAGGTGGAAGCTGAGTACCCAAATGAGCCACAGAGACGTTAGAAAGAACTTTTTCAGTATCAGAGTAGTTAGAAAATGGAATGCACTAGGAAGTGATGTGGTGGAGGCTGACTCCATACACAGTTTCAAGTGTAGATATGATAGAGCCCAATAGGCTCAGGAACCTGTACACCAGTTGATTGACGGTTGAGAGGCGGAACCAAAGAGCCACAGCTCAACCCCCGCAAACACAACTAAGTGAGTACACACACACACACACACCCTCTATCCAAGTCTGTGAATATGTAGTACCAGTGAAAACTATATACCCAAAGAGGAATAAAGGCACATTGTAATACAAACACACCATAACTGCAACCACCAGAACGTCACATATAACTGTAAACAACAGCCAAGTAAAACAAAAATGCCTTAGAAGCAAATCAACACAAAATCATGGCCAACATAACCAGCAAACTCACATCAGAAGGTGACGGGAAAGCACCACCTTGGGTGACCCAATCAAGGTGAGCACACAGAGGGCTGGGCCGGGCCCCCCTTGCACCAGGTACGGTACCCCAGGTGTGTGTGTGTGTGTGTGTGTGTGCGCTGTGCCCCCTACCTGATGCACACTAAATAAACCCACCATCGACACACAGCTAAAAATACCCCAGCAGAAAGCTACCGTAACGATGCGGTGACCTAAAACCACTATATAGCTTTCTATATATATATAGTAAAACCACTATATAGCTTTCTATATATATAGTAAAACCACTATATAGCTTTCTATATATATAGTAAAACCACTATATAGCTTTCTATATATATAGTAAAACCACTATATAGCTTATCAGGCGAGATAGCCTTGGGCTATCTCGCCTGTCTCCTGCAACCTACTTCATATATATATATATATATATATATATATATATATATATATATATATATATATATATATATATATATATATATATTAACAATTTTGCCCAATTGGTTGAATTTGATTAGGTCATGTTGCATTGAGGGTGCTGAGCAGATCACACACTAGAAAGGTGAAGGGACGACGACGACGTTTCGGTCCGTCCTGGACCATTCTCAAGTCGACTTGAGAATGGTCCAGGACGGACCGAAGCGTCGTCGTCCCTTCACCTTCTAGTGTGTGGTCTGGTCAACTTACTTTAGCCCCGTTATTGTGACTCATCGCCTGTATATAAGGTGCTGCTTGTATCTCATGCTACACAGGGCTGAGGACTATGCTCATGCTACACAGGGCTGAGGACTATGCTCATGCTACACAGGGCTGAGGACTATGCTCATGCTACACAGGGCTGAGGACTATGCTCATGCTACACAGGGCTGAGGACTATGCTCATGCTACACAGGGCTGAGGACTATGCTCATGCTACACAGGGCTGAGGACTATGCTCATGCTACACAGGGCTGAGGACTATGCTCATGCTACACAGGGCTGAGGACTATGCTCATGCTACACAGGGCTGAGGACTATGCTCATGCTACACAGGACTGAGGACTATGCTCATGCTACACAGGGCTGAGGACTATGCTCATGCTACACAGGGCTGAGGACTATGCTCATGCTACACAGGGCTGAGGACTATGCTCATGCTACACAGGGCTGAGGACTATGCTCATGCTACACAGGGCTGAGGACTATGCTCATGCTACACAGGGCTGAGGACTATGCTCATGCTACACAGGGCTGAGGACTATGCTCATGCTACACAGGGCTGAGGACTATGCTCATGCTACACAGGACTGAGGACTATGCTCATGCTACACAGGACTGAGGACTATGCTCATGCTACACAGGACTGAGGACTATGCTCATGCTACACAGGACTGAGGACTATGCTCATGCTACACAGGGCTGAGGACTATGCTCATGCTACACAGGGCTGAGGACTATGCTCATGCTACACAGGACTGAGGACTATGCTCATGCTACACAGGGCTGAGGACTATGCTCATGCTACACAGGGCTGAGGACTATGCTCATGCTACACAGGACTGAGGACTATGCTCATGCTACACAGGGCTGAGGACTATGCACAAAACACCAAGACTAATTTATAGACTTAAATTATCACATCTCTCTCAGGAGACTGAAGCCTCCTTCAGAACTGGCGTCAACCCACTCCACACACACACACACACACACACACACACACACACACACACACACACACACACACACACACACACACACACCACATTCACCAATTAGTATTAAAACATTAAATAAGAAACAACATTTAAGAAAACGAGGAGATAGAAGGAAAAAAAAATTAAGAACAATAAGTCTGAAAACCCCCCAAAAAATGTCAAAACAAAACTATTTAATAGTCAAATATTGACATCATGGATGAAACACTACACAATACACTAACAATTACTTCTCGGATTGTTCTCAATATATTCCTAATCTACGTGAAATTTTTAAAGAACAAAAAAATGTTATTAACAAAAACTAATATAAATACATTTGTAGAGGTTCTATAGCATCTCCCCAACGGACACCCACTAACCAACCTGTCCTCTTAAAATAACGTCGCTTTTCGCTCCTATGCGCGCTATGGCCAAAAATGGACGTAATTGGAAATGAAATCGGCTGACGAGAGTGACGTACTCTGTCCCGTTTTCTGTTTTTTGGGTCCTCTGGCTTAGGCTATTAGGTTATGAGAGGAAACTTTCAATTAACAGTTTTCATGACGTTTTGAAACCTTAGGAGAACTTCCTGCCCTCCGTACCTACCAGAGGACCCTTAACTTGCTGCTTTGGAAACAAAAAATCAAAAATGTATTTTTCGTTATTCTTTATTTTCAAATTACGTCCATTTTCGGACAAATGGACAAATTCACACGTAATTTGTAACAAGACAGGTTGAATGCAAATCGGATCAAAAACTAACAAAACTTGACCATTTGAATACACAAAAAATAAGATTCTGATATAAGAATTCTCACTTTCTGGAATACATCCTAGGAAAGGTCGTAGGCTTAGGGGGGGGGGGGGAAGCTCGATTAGCTGAATATACTTTTAATTTTTCCGTCAATGGGAAGCAATAAATGAATAGGCATAGTTCGAAACTAGGCCTTCAAATGAGGCATGGGAAAATTTCAAACGTTACATACAGAACGTTTTCTGTGTCAGGGGTTATCATACAGAACGTTTTCTGTCACGGGTTATCATACAGAACGTTTTCTGTGTCAGAGGTTATCATACAGAACGTTTTCTGTGTCAGGGGTTATCACAAAGTACATTTTCTGTGTCAGAGGGAGGGAATTATCAGGGGAAAGCACCAAGCCATTAGCCTATATAGCACTGGGAAGGGGTCAGGATAAGAATTTGGGATGGGACGGGGGGAAGGAATGGTGCCCAACCACTTGGAACGGTCGGGGGATTGAACGCCGACCTGCATGAAGCTCTACCGTCGCTCTGCCGTCCATCCCAAGTGGTTGGGTTAATGATGATCAAATTACACAAGATGTTGAAGACCGTCAAGGTGTACAAGTTACCATGTAAGTGAGCACGACATACGATATTGTATTAAAGAGGAAGACTTCACACTACAAAGGTTCAAGGGGGACCTTGACCACTTGAGTCAACCACGTGAGGAGAGTGTGGAGGGCTTGGTGGAGCGAGGCTACTGCTGCTGCTGTTGTTGCTGCTGCTGTTGTTGCTGCTGGTGCTGCTGGTGCTGCTGCTGCTGCTGTTGCTGCTGCTGCTGCTGCTGCTGGTGCTGCTGCTGCCGCTGTTGCTGCTGCTGCTGTTACTGCTGCTACTGTTGCTGCTGCTGCTGCTGTTGCTGCTGTTACTGCTGCTACTGTTGCTGCTGCTGCTGCTGCTGTTGCTGCTGCTGCTGTTGCTGCTGCTGCTGCTGCTGCTGTTGCTGCTGCTGCAGGTGCTGCTGCTGCTGCTGCTGGTGTTACTGCTGCTACTGTTGCTGCTGTTACTGCTGCTACTGTTGCTGCTGCTGCTGCTGCTGCTGTTACTGCTGCTACTGTTGCTGCTGCTGTTACTGCTGCTACTGTTGCTGCAGGTGCTGCTGTTACTGCTGCTACTGTTGCTGCTGCTGCTGCTGCTGTTACTGCTGCTGCTGTTGCTGCTGCTGCTGCTGCTGCTGTTGCTGCTGTTACTGCTGTTGCTGCTGCTGCCGCTGTTGCTGTTGTTGCTGTTGCTGCTGCTGCCGCTGTTGCTGTTGTTGCTGTTGCTGCTACTGGTGTTGCTGCTGCTGCTGCTGCTGGTGCTGCTGCTGCCTCCACATCATATAGGGCAAGGACTCCTCCCAACACACAGCGTCAACAATAACATACCACATGACAACCTTTTATTGGACACAAGCATTACAAAAATTATTCATAATAATAACAAATTAATTATGAATGCAATGGGGATGATACAGGAAACTCCAGGGGCCAGGTTCACGAAGCAGTTACGCAAGCACTTACCAACGTGTACATCTTTCCTCAATATTTGACGGCTTTGGTTACATTTATTAAACAGTTTACAAGCATGAAAACTTGCCAATCAACTGTTGTTATTGTTATAAACAGCCTCCTGGTGCTTCAGAGCTCATTAACTGTTTAATAATTGTAAACAAAGCCGCCAAAGATTGAGAAAAGATGTACAGGTTCGTAAGTGCGTGCGAAACTGATTCGTGAATCTAGCCCTTGCTACTGAGGGGGGGGGGGATGTGTAGGGTTGGCACTAAGTGAGTTACTGGTTAGTTAAGTGAAGGCAAAATGGTTGGGTCCTTTGGGGACCTATTATGTTCAAGGTATTACATTAAATGACACTTTTTCTTAATAGTCCAACATACCTATCTCCCTATCCCTTCACACACCTTCCTCCTGCACACACATCTTCCCACACTCTCCCTCACTCTGCAACACACCTCATCTGCTTGATGGGGTTCTGGGAGTTCTTCTACTCCCCAAACCCCCGGCCCGGGGCCAGGCTTGACTTGTGAGATTTCAACCAGTCGGTTGAAATTCTTTTGTCGACTCTGGCCTTGAAGTTGTGGATGGAGGTGGCTTCCACATCTTCTTATTTTCCAGGTCTTATTGCAAATAAGAGGGTCTTTCTTATTTGCAGGTCTTATTGCAAATAAGAGGGTCTTTCTCATTTTCTGATACAAAAATTTATCTCCCCTTCATTCTATACTGATTTGAAGTGAATACATTCATCATCAGACATACAAGTATCTGCATTTAAAATGAAAGAAAAAACTGAATTAATACAATGGTTGCGCGTCTATAACTGACTTTGTTTACAAAATTCAGAGTGAATTATTCATTTATAGAAGGAGTAATGTTAATAGATCAAACACTGCTGACTATATGTCCAGAGCCACAAGTTGGATCCCATCACAGTGCCTCAATAGTGGCCCTAATAACTTACATATTCAATAATAAATACAATACGTCCCATCATAATATATATATATATATATATATATATATATATATATATATATATATATATATGTATATGTATATATATATATATATATATATATATATATATATATATATATATATATATATATATATATATATATATAGTGGGTATCACCTCTGGTGCAATTATAGGGACCCACAGCCTGAGAGAAGGGACACTTCATATATATATATATGTCGTACCTAGTAGCTAGAACGCACTTTTCAGCCTACTATGCAAGGCCCGATTTGCTTAATAAGCCAAGTTTTCCTGAATTAATATATTTTCTCTAATTTTTTTCTTATGAAATGATAAAGCTACCCATTTCATTATGTATGAGGTCAATTTTATTTTATTGGAGTTAAAATTAACGTAGATATATGACCGAACCTAACCAACCCTACCTAACCTAACCTAACCTAACCTATCTTTATAGGTTAGGTTAGGTTAGGTAGCCGAAAAAGTTAGGTTAGGTTAGGTTAGGTAGGTTAGGTAGTCGAAAAACAATTAATTCATGAAAACTTGGCTTATTGGGCAAATCGGGCCTTGCATAGTAGGCTGAGAAGTGCGTTCTGGCTACTAGGTACGACATATATATATATATATATATATATATATATATATATATATATATATATATATATATATATATATATATATATATATATATAGTGGGTATCACCTCTGGTGCAATTATAGGGACCCACAGCCTGAGAGAAGGGACACTTCATATATATATATATATATATATATATATATATATATATATATATATATATATATATATATATATATATATATAATGTTAATTTTAACCATATACAAATATAAAAGATAAGAGGCACCTAAAGCAGAAACTCACAAAGTTACGTAAATGTGAAAGATAATTCGCAAACTGATTATAACCGGAGATAAAAAGTGCGCGAGGAAAATGTGCCTTGGAGCTTGGAGCGCCACCAGTGACATCCAGATATTGCCAGATATGTAAAGAGGAGCACACACATGTGACACCTGTTGGTGTGGCCACAGGTGTGTGTGTCCCCACGATGCTCAGGTGTGCGTGTGTGTACTGAGGGGGAGGGGGGGTGGGAGGAGGGGGGGTTTAAGGACGAATGGAGAGAGAGAGAGAGAGAGAGAGAGAGAGAGAGAGAGAGAGAGAGAGAGAGAGAGAGAGAGAGAGAGAGAGAGAGAGAGAGACTGGGGAGGGGGTGGGGGTGGGGTGTTACCAATCACACCAATCACACAATCATCAGGAATAAATGAACGATATTAATAAATGCTAAAATAAACTAGTCCCCCCCATACAAATGACCTAAACGACAAGTGATCTCAGAAATCAATTCCACGCGTAATTGCAATCTCATAAACAAAACTCCCAAGTATGGTAACTCAAGTCCTTTTTTTATTTTTAATGAAGTGGAATACCGTCACTCACTGTCAATTGACGCAGCTTGCTTCGTCACTACACACATGGTCGCTCCTGAGGACGCATCAATGGCGCCCAAGATCATTGGGACCATTGGGACCATTGGGACCATTGGGACCATTGGGACCGATCATTACGCCAGTTTTCATATAGCGTCCTTATTAATCACTCCTTACACCCAGTATTCATTTTTTTTATTTACATAGGTGTGAGTTCGCTCCAGCAACTAGTGGTTAAGTCCCCCTTTACCCTCAGGTATGATAACACGTACACTGCCTCCCGGCCCGGACACACGTGCACGGAGCCACATACAGCACGTACACGTACTTGCGTTGTGCGAAACGTCTAAATGTGTAAAGTGGTTTCTGCGTTACCATTATCGTACAAACCTGAGGTCCAAAATCTACACAGTAAAATAACAACGTACTGGATTGAACGATATGGAAGAAAACGCAGAATAGAACCAGTGAAGAGCAGAGGTGCCATAGGCACAATCAGAGAACACTGTATAAACATCAGAGGTCCGCGGTTGTTCAACATCCTCCCAGCGAGCATCCGAAATATTGCCGGAACAACCGTGAACATCTTCAAGAGAAAACTAGATAGTTTTCTAAAAGAAGTGCCGGACCAACCGGGCTGTGGTGAGCATGTGGGCCTGCGGGCCGCTCCAAGCAACAGCCTGGTGGACCAAACTCTCACAAGTCAAGCCTGGACTCGGGCCGGGCTTGGGGAGTAGAAGAACTCCCAGAACCCCATCAAGCAGGTATCAACCAGAGGCAGATTCACGAAGCAGTTACGCAAGTACTAACTAACCTGTACATCTTTTCTCAATCATTGGCGGCTTTGTTTACAATTATTAAACGGTTAGTGAGCTCCGAAGCACCAGGAGGCTGTTTATAACAGTAACAACAGTTAATTGGGAAGTTTTGATGCTTGTAAACTGTTTAATAAATGTAACCAAAGCCGTCAAAGATTGAGGAAAGATGTATACGTTCGTAAGTGCTTGCGTAACCGCTTCGTGAATCTGGCCCCTGGGGACAATTAGAGGCGGAAGCCCACAAGACCCGGGCAGAAAAGAGAGGGAGAGAAAGAGAGAGAGAGAGAGAGAGAGAGAGACTCCAGCTTTGAAAGCATTAAGCCCTAACGTAGTCCAAAACAAGGTCAGCTACTCCTGGCTCTAAGGACCGACACTCAAGACCAATGCGTAATTCTTTGGGTGAAGTGAGGATGAAGACCCTCCCAAGGAAACGATTCGAATCCACGTAAATATCCAGCACTCCCGTGTACACACACAGGGCGCCAGGTAAGTCCACTGCGGGCTCACCCTAGCCCGTGCTACTTGGAACTTGTTCCGAGTACGCTGAATCTATAGCAACAACAAAGTGTACATACACTGCATTTTCCTGGATTGCCAAAAAGCCTTTGACACAGTACCCCATAAAAGGCTGTTAAAAAAGTTGGAGCAACAGGCAGGAGTAAAAGGGAAGGTGCTCCAGTGGATAAGGGAGTACTTAAGCAACAGGAAACAGCGAGTAACGGTGACGGGGGAGACATCAGAGTGGCGAGATGTCACCAGCGGAGTCCCACAGGGCTCAGTACTTGGACCCATCCTGTTTCTAATATATGTGAACGATCTTCCAGAGGGTATAGACTCATTCTTCTCGATGTTTGCTGATGATGCAAAAATTATGAGAAGAATCAAGACGGATGAAGATAGACAGAGACTACAGGATGACCTGGATAAACTGGAGGAATGGTCTAGAAAATGGCTGCTGAAGTTCAACTCGGGAAAGTGTAAGGAGATGAAATTACGCGAAAGGAGCAGGAGGCTGAACACAAGGTATCATCTGGGAGGTGAAATCCTGCAAGAGTCAAATAGAGAGAAGGATCTGGGGGTTGATATCACACCGAACCTGTCCCCAGAGGCCCACATCAAAAGAATATCATCAGCGGCATATGCTAGACTGGCCAACATAAGAACTGCCTTTAGAAACTTGTGTAAGGAATCTTTCAGAACCCTGTATACCACTTATGTAAGACCAATCCTGGAGTATGCAGCTCCAGCCTGGAGTCCATACCTAATTAAGCACAAGACAAAGTTAGAGAAGATTCAGCGGTATGCCACCAGGCTCGTCCCGGAACTGAGAGGATTGAGCTACGAGGAAAGGCTAAAGGAGCTGAACCTCACATCCCAGGAAAACAGAAGAGTAAGGGGAGACATGATAAGCACCTACAAAATTCTCAGGGGAATTGACAGGGTGGACAAAGACAAACTCTTCAGCACGGGTGGGACACGAACAAGGGGACACAGGTGGAAACTTAGTACCCAGATGAGCCACAGAGACGTTAGAAAGAATTTTTTCAGTGTCAGAGTAGTTAATAAATGGAATGCACTAGGAAGTGATGTGGTGGAGGCTGACTCCATACACAGTTTCAAATGTAGATATGATAGAGCCCAATAGGCTCAGGAATCTGTACACCAGTTGATTGACAGTTGAGAGGCGGCACCAAAGAGCCAAAGCTCAACCCCCGCAAGCACAATTAGGTGAGTACACAGTCTACGGGCGCGCCACACCCTGCCCAGCTCCAGACACAGTCTACGGGCGCGCCACACCCTGACCCAGCCCACGACACAGTCTACGGGCGGGCCACACCCTGACCCAGTCCAGGACACAGTCTACGGGCGCGCCACACCCTGACCCAGCCCACGACACAGTCTACGGGCGGGCCACACCCTGACCCAGTCCAGGACACAGTCTACGGGCGCGCCACACCCTGACCCAGCCCACGACACAGTCTACGGGCGCGCCACACCCTGACCCAGTCCAGGACACAGTCTACGGACGGGCCACTTTTTTTTTTTATTATTAACATATTAGGTACATCTGCATTAGTGCAGCTACCCTAGACTATATGAAGTGGAGTACAGTGTGTCAAAAAAGCTAACTAGGTGATGCTATAAAATCCCCATCACACAGGATGGTTAGTCATACAGAGGCATGTGATAAGCGGTCTGCACTGGCAGACTCCGGATGCATTTTGAGGATATCAACACCACAAGATTGAATAAGGTAGCAGTGGTAATACAAGTCCCCATCTCGCAGGATGGTTAGTCATACAGTGCCATGTGTTTAGTAGCCTGCACTGGCAAATTTTGGGTATACTGTGAGGATATCTTCAAGAATACGAGAGTGAATAAAGTAATTGCATAGCTCCAGGTACCTCATGCCAACTGGTCTGAAAGGTCTAATAACTGGGAATTCAGTGATGTAGTGCGGGAGATCATGCCGTAGTTCCTGCTCACAGAGTTTGCAACTGGAGTGCTCAGGATTGGGAGACCCGTCACCTGCAGCCACCTGCCACAGGTAACGGTAACCCAACCTGATCCTTGCAACCACTGTGTCGCACAGTCTAGTGGACGTTTTGTGCTGTCCATAGATGTAGGTTTCAGATCTGAACAAATCATAGCTTTTTATACTAGTACTTTCAGGTCGTTGGGAGTCAGTAAGTTCTTTCCTATCAGATCTGAATGTTTGGACCAATACAGTTTTGACAGCAGAGATGGGGATACCTAGATCTAATTCAACTTCAAACTTGTTACACGCTAATTTGGCTGCAATGTCTGTCTCATTATGATGGGTTATATTTATGTGTGAAGGTATCCATACAAAGGAGATTCGAGGCCCTTTACTCTGTGCATCAATTA
Organism: Procambarus clarkii; assembly: GCF_040958095.1. Classification (NCBI taxonomy): domain Eukaryota; kingdom Metazoa; phylum Arthropoda; class Malacostraca; order Decapoda; family Cambaridae; genus Procambarus; species Procambarus clarkii. The sequence goes on along the minus strand of NC_091216.1, from coordinate 26,568,136 downwards.
GGTCATTTATAATTGGGAGTATGAGGTTCTTGCTGTCGATCTTCCAAGAGCAGCACATTAAAAAACATTGGAGGAGGAATAATATTCTGCGATTCAAAGTCTGCTCTTCAAGCAATCGGGCGCGCCACACCCTGCCCAGCTCCAGACACAGTCTACGGGCGCGCCACACCCTGCCCAGCTCCAGACACAGTCTACGGGCGCGCCACACCCTGCCCAGCTCCAGACACAGTCTACGGGCGCGCCACACCCTGCCCAGCTCCAGACACAGTCTACGGGCGCGCCACACCCTGCCCAGCTCCAGACACAGTCTACGGGCGCGCCACACCCTGCCCAGCTCCAGACACAGTCTACGGGCGCCCCACACCCTGCCCAGCTCCAGACACAGTCTACGGGCGCCCCACACCCTGACCCAGTCCAGGACACAGTCTACGGGCGCCCCACACCCTGACCCAGTCCAGGACACAGTCTACGGGCGGGCCACACCCTGACCCAGTCCAGGACACAGTCTACGGGCGCGCCACACCCTGACCCAGTCCAGGACACAGTCTACGGGCGCGCCACACCCTGCCCAGCTTAAGACACAGTCTACGGGCGCGCCACACCCTGCCCAGCTTAAGACACAGTCTACGGGCGCGCCACACCCTGCCCAGCTTAAGACACAGTCTACGGGCGCGCCACACCCTGCCCAGCTTAAGACACAGTCTACGGGCGCGCCACACCCTGCCCAGCTTAAGACACAGTCTACGGGCGCGCCACACCCTGCCCAGCTTAAGACACAGTCTACGGGCGCGCCACACCCTGCCCAGCTTAAGACACAGTCTACGGGCGCGCCACACCCTGCCCAGCTTAAGACACAGTCTACGGGCGCGCCACACCCTGCCCAGCTTAAGACACAGTCTACGGGCGCGCCACACCCTGCCCAGCTTAAGACACAGTCTACGGGCGCGCCACACCCTGCCCAGCTTAAGACACAGTCTACGGGCGCGCCACACCCTGCCCAGCTTAAGACACAGTCTACGGGCGAGCCGCACCCTGCCCAGACCCTGTTTTATTCCTGCTCAGAGGAATAAAACAACATCTCGCTTCATGCAGGTCGGCGTTCAATCCCCGACCATCCAAGTGGTTGGGCACAATTCCTTCCCCCCGTCCCATCCCAAATCTTTATCCTGACCCCTTCCAAGTGCTATATAGTCTTAATGGCTTGGCGCTTCACACCCCCTCCCCCCTGATAATGGCCTTGGGCCATATTCACGAAGCAGTTACGCAAGCATTTACGAACCTGTACATCTTTTCTCAATCTATGGCGGCTTTGTTTACAATTATTAAACAGTTAATGAGCTCCGAAGCACCAGGAGGCTGTTTATAACAATAACAACAGTTGATTGGCAAGTTTTCATGCTTGTAAATTGTTTAATAATTGTAACCAAAGCCGTCAAAGATTGAGGAAAGATGTACACGTTCGTAAGTGGTTGCGTAACTGCTTCGTGAATCTGGCCCCTGGTCTTGTCCTTTTTCGTGGCAGAGACGGGGCCATATACCCGTACACGATGCTGGCCAACACTTTCTTTTGTCTAACGTGGTGAAGCAGTTCTTCTCCACGCAGACGGGCTCACCATAGCCCGTGCTACTTGGAACTTTTTGTTCCAAGTAGCAAATCTTAAACAACAACAATCCTCCAGACAGTGCTGCGGGTTATTGAGCTCACAACCACAGAAGTTGTTGGAGGTAATATTGGCAGTTTTGCTATGTACCGCCCTCGATGGAAATGTTCAGAATTCTCTTTGGAGTCTCTGTAAATCTCTTTCATTCTCTAAAGATTCTCTCTAAATCTCCTTCACCCTCTAAGGATTCTCTCTAAATCTCTTTCATTCTCTAAGGATTCTCTCTAAATCGCCTTCACTCTCTAAGGATTCTCTCTCAATAGCTCCTTCATTCTCTAAGGATTCTCTCTAAATCTCTTTCATTCCCTAAGGATTCTCTCTCTAAATCACCTTCATTCTCTAAGGATTCTCTCTAAATCTCTTTCATTCTCTAAGGATTCTCTCTAAATCTCTTTCATTCTCTAAGGATTCTCTCTAAATCGCCTTCACTCTCTAAGGATTCTCTCTCAATATCTCCTTCATTCTCTAAGGATTCTCTCTAAATCTCTTTCATTCCCTAAGGATTCTCTCTCTAAATCACCTTCATTCTCTAAGGATTTTCTCTCTAAATCTCCTTCATTCTCTAAGGATTCTCTCTAAGTGCAGGAACACTTGGGCAGATTCTTTCACCCTGATGCACCTATTCACCTAGCAATAAAAAAGGCAGCTGGGAGTTAGACAGCTGCTACGGGCTGCTTCCTGGGGTGTGTGTGTGTGTGTGTGTGTGTGTGCGAGTGTGTTAGAAAGGCTGGGCCCAAGAGCTAATAGCACGATTCTGCAGCCAAAAATAGTAAATAATGAATATTATTGCCAAGATACGGGAAAAAACTCTAGGGATTCCGCACGCCATGTTTCACCTTGACCTTTCACTTATGTCGTTAAATCATCGTTCAATTCCCCCTACTGTATCCTCGTCGCTAATGACTTTAAACTAGCGGACATGCCCAGGCTGGGTGACAGGGGTGAAGACTTTATTTCTACTAAAGAAATACATAATTTACAAAAATAATTCAGAGACAATTTGAAACATTTGACAGTTCCGTCTCAAAAATAATTCAGAGACAATTTGAAGCATTTGACAGTTCCGTCTCAAAAATAATTCAGAGACAATTTGAAGCATTTGACAGTTCCGTCTCAAAAATAATTCAAGAGACAATTTGAAGCATTTGACAGTTCCGTCTCAAAAATAATTCAAGAGACAATTTGAAGCATTTGACAGTTCCGTCTCAAAAATAATTCAAGAGACAATTTGAAGCATTTGACAGTTCCGTCTCAAAAATAATTCAAGAGACAATTTGAAGCATTTGACAGTTCCGTCTCAAAAATAATTCAAGAGACAATTTGAAGCATTTGACGGTTCCGTCTCAAAAATAATTCAAGAGACAATTTGAAGCATTTGACAGTTCCGTCTCAAAAATAATTCAAGAGACAATTTGAAGCATTTGACAGTTCCGTCTCAAAAATAATTCAGAGACAATTTGAAGCATTTGACAGTTCCGTCTCAAAAATAATTCAAGAGACAATTTGAAGCATTTGACAGTTCCGTCTCAAAAATAATTCAAGAGACAATTTGAAGCATTTGACAGTTCCGTCTCAAAAATAATTGAAGAGACAATTTGAAGCATTTGACAGTTCCGTCTCAAAATACAAATCTGGCCACATTAATGACAGTCATAAACAGTGCCTCTCCACCTGTCTCTTGACAGCTGCTCGGGTAGTTGTGGGGAGCAGTTGACAGGCCTTTTGACAGTTGACAGGCGTTGACAGATTTCAGTGACAGACAGGAGGAACAAAAACACGACTCCATTTGTCTCCGCCTCCACCGGGGATCGAGCCCGGAACCTCAGGACTACGAATCCGGAGCGCTGTCCACTCAGTCGTCAGGCCCCCTTGTTAAAAAGCGGTGACTTCATCACTTGGTTGATGATATCTGCGGTGACTTCACCTGGTTAATGAAGCTATCGAGCTATTTAGCTCTTGGACCCCGCCTTTCTAACCAATCTATTTTTCCTCTATTATGTCTACTACATATATATCTCTCTAACACACATCCCCAGGAAGCAGCCCGTAGCAGCTATCCAACTCCCAAGTACCTATTTACTGCTAGGTGAAGAGATGTATCAGGGTGAAAGAAACTCTGCCCATTTGTTTCCGCCTCCGCCGGGGATCGAACCCGGGCTCCTTGGGACTATATATACAATCCAATTATATATCACTAATCTTTAACTCACAATTACTAGAATTGAAATTATAATCATTTAATATCAATATATATATATATATATATATATATATATATATATATATATATATATATATATATATATATATATATATATATATATATATATATTATCTGCAAATGTTTAATTTTACAGTGTAGAATTATATACATTTATATTACTATTACAGGAAGCACCTTGTTCGATCCCCCTATACATGAATGTTGCAAATCTTACAGCAATGCAAGATTGAAGACTTGAGATGTCATCCAACCTCCTCCTTCCCCCCCCATGCAGAAACTCTTACATGGTCACACCCCAACCCCCCATAGACAGGCCGGTAGAGCGACGCCTTTACTTCTTGCAAGGCCGGAGTTCGATCCCCGATGTGTCAAGTGGTTGGGCATGTTGCTTCCCTCCGTCATCACATACTAGGTCCTTGTACTCATAATCCCAGCTCATTGTCCTCAAAATCCCAGCTCATTATCCTCATAATCCCAGCTCATTGTCCTCATAATCCCAGCTCATTGTCCTCATAATCCCAGCTCATTGTCCTCATAATCCCAGCTCATTATCCTCATAATCCCAGCTCATTGTCCTCATAATCCCAGCTCATTGTCCTCATAATCCCAGCTCATTGTCCTCATAATCCCAGCTCATTATCCTCATAATCCCAGCTCATTCTCCTCAAATTCCCAGCTCATTGTCCTCATAATCCCAGCTCATTGTCCTCATAATCCCAGCTCATTATCCTCATAATCCCAGCTCATTGTCCTCATAATCCCAGCTCATTGTCCTCATAATCCCAGCTCATTCTCCTCAAATTCCCAGCTCATTGTCCTCATAATCCCAGCTCATTGTCCTCATAATCCCAGCTCATTCTCCTCAAATTCCCAGCTCATTGTCCTCATAATCCCAGCTCATTGTCCTCATAATCCCAGCTCATTGTCCTCATAATCCCAGCTCATTATCCTCATAATCCCAGCTCATTCTATTAAAATTCCCAGCTCATTGTCCTCATAATCCCAGCTCATTGTCCTCATAATCCCAGCTCATTATCCTCATAATCCCAGCTCATTGTCCTCATAATCCCAGCTCATTGTCCTCATAATCCCAGCTCATTGTCCTCATAATCCCAGCTCATTGTCCTCATAATCCCAGCTCATTATCATAATCCCAACTCATTATCCTCAAAATCCCAGCTCATTGTCCTCATAATCCCAGCTCATTGTCCTCATAATCCCAGCTCATTATCTTCATAATCCCAACTCATTATCCTCAAAATCCCAGCTCATTGTCCTCATAATCCCAGCTCATTATCTTCATAATCCCAGCTCATTATACTGTGTAGTCACACTGCCTTAATACTTTCTTTTGAGTTGACCATAAAGAACAAGAAAAAAAGAAAACATCAATCAACAACAGGCTAAGTGATCAAGTCATTTTAATAAGATGTTGCTACGATGCTAAGAAGATAAACAGCCATGATAAACAAAGTATATAGAATTTAGTAGTGAAGATTAGCACAAGAGGTAGAGGTCTCTCTCTCTCTCTCTCTCTCTCTCTCTCTCTCTCTCTCTCTCTCTCTCTCTCTCTCTCTCTCTCTCTCTCTCTCTCTCTCTCTCTCTTTCTCTCCCTCTCTGCTTAATAACATCGTACCAACATGCCCAAGACGTTTGGGCATGTCTAGCTCCACCCTCCTCATGCCTCAGGCATCACCCACCTGCCCAGGAGGGAGTAGAGACACTGTGAAAGTGTGACAGAGAGAGAGAGGTAGAGAGACGGAGGGAGGGAGGGAGAGGGAGGGAGAGAGAGAGAGAGAGAGAGAGAGAGAGAGAGAGAGAGAGAGAGAGAGAGAGAGAGAGAGAGAGAGAGAGAGAGAGAGAGAGAGAGAGAGACAGACAGAGAGACAGACAGAGAGACAGAGACAGAGAGAGACAGAGACTGAGACAGAGAGAGAGAGACAGAGAGAGAGAGACAGAGAGAGAGAGAGAGAGAGACAGAGAGACAGAGAGACAGAGAGACAGAGAGACAGAGAGACAGAGACAGAGAGACAGAGACAGAGACAGAGACAGAGATAGAGACAGAGAGACAGAGACAGAGAGACAGAGACAGAGAGAGAGAGAGACAGAGAGAGAGACAGACAGAAAGAGACAGACAGAGACAGAGAGAGACAGAGACAGACAGAAAGAGACAGAGAGAGAGAGACAGAACAAAACACCCAAGACAGGAGCAGGACCCAAGCTTCTAGCGTGTTCCAGCAAGTTCACCAATCAACAAAACAGAAAAATCCTGTCGTGCGCCTAAATAGAAATAACTTATCTTAATAATCTTTCCACTCCATGGACGAGTTTATAACTTGATTTTTTCCCCCCTTTGGCCGTTTACATTGTCAAAGGAGAGAGAGAGAGAGAAAAAAAAAGCGACTCTTCGCTTAACTTGGAGGATTAGAGCGCTCTCCCATTGGTCGCCGGCCCGGTAGCCCCGCCCCCGACAGGTTGGCACACTCGCCCCGCCCCACCTCATTGGCTGGCTCGCCCCCGTTGCCATAGCAACTGTGACGTCAACAGGAGGCGGCGTGACGTCAAACGTGACCTCTAGTGAATGACGGTTCGCGCCTCCGTTTGCGCACGCGCCGGTCTCGGCTTCGCGCACTTTCACTAACCCTCGCAGCCGTCGCCTTTGTGATGGCCGAACCTTAGTGAGGCAACGCCGGGGGCTCGCCCGCCCCCTCTCCCCGGGGGGGGGGGGGGGGGCAAGCCGCCCCCCGCCGCCCATGCCCGCCTGGGGGGCAGGGCAGGAGAATGGGGTATGGGGCACCCAGAGCGAGGTTCGGGACGATGGGGGCAGGGAACACACACACATAATCAGCTGGAAGGTACGGGGGGGGGGGGGGGTAGGGGGGAGACAAATCTCTCTCTCTCTCGCGCGTGCGCGCGCACTTTCCGCTCCTACACCGCCACCACCAGACGCAAAAAAATAATAATAATAATATTATTAAAGACGCATATTCCTAAGATATATTATATACGGGGCATCAGCAGGTATTGTGATGCAACAAACATATTATTAACACAACCGTCACCAGAACCATTAAACATCAACAAGTCTCAAGACACGACTAAAACAGCTGAATGCCTTTAGGGGGGTTCCGTAAGACATCTGGGCCTAAATTCACGAAGGTGTTACGCAAGTACTTACGAACGTGTCCATCTTTCCTCAATCTTTGACGGCTTTGGTTACATTTATTAAAACAGTTTACAAGGCATGAACACTTGCCAATCAACTGTTGTTATTGTTATAAACAGCCTCCTGGTGCTTCAGAGCTCATTAACTGTGAAATAATTGTAAACAAAGCCGCCAAAGATTGAGAAAAGATGTACAGGTTCGTAAGTGTTTGCGTAACTGCTTCGTGAATCTGGCCAGTGGTACAGCTCTACACAATATTTTTATAAACCAGAGAACCAATCAGTTCTACCCGGGAGGGCGCTAAACTGCATAAGAGGTTACCTCTATGAGGTTATATATAAGAGGTTATAAGGCTCATAAGAGGTTACCTCTATGATAGGAAACAGAGACTGACGGTGAAAAGCGATATCTTGAACTGGGGAGGAGGAGGGATGAGAGAGAGAGAGAGAGAGAGAGAGAGAGAGAGAGAGAGAGAGAGAGAGAGAGAGAGAGAGAGAGAGAGAGAGAGAGAGAGGTCTTGAGTCCAGAATGGCCCGTATTAGAGCCTAAATATGATGAGGATTCGAACCTGCGTCCGGGAGCATCCCAGACATCCTTCTGGTTGTTGCTCCCGGGATGGGATGCTCCCAGACGCAGGTTCGAATCCTCATCACGGCCCTTGTGGATTTGTTCATTTGATGCATCACGTTAGTGTGATCTCTGTGTGTAATTCAGCAAAGCAAGTTTGTGTGCTTCTTCCAGGAAGGAAACCATACAGGTTAGGGGCAAGGTGGGGCGTGATTTGAAACATTAGTCTGTCGAGGATAATCCTCTCAAGAACTTTGCACATGCACGACGTCAGACAAATGGGTCTTAATTGTTGTGTTTCCAGGGATATAGCATATACCTCTGGACCTTCTCCATCCTCATGTTGCGCTTGTCTCCAGAACTCCACTCTGGCTGCACAATTCAGGATAAGTCTGATATACGTGATATATGAGCTCCTGAATGATTTCTTAGTCAGGTGTCTAATTGCAGTTATGTGGACTAATGGCTTGGGTATTACGAGGGCCTGTGTCCAGCGATCAGGTAAGACACCTTACCTTAGACTTT
>NC_091216.1:26547493-26554993 GCF_040958095.1 Procambarus clarkii | reverse complement strand
CTCCTTATATCCCTTCAGATCCCCTTATATCCCTTCAGATCCCCTTATATCCGTTCAGATCCCCTTATATCCGTTCAGATCCTCTTATATTCGTTCAGATCCCCCTTATATCCGTTCAGATCCCCTTATATCCGTTCAGATCCCCTTATATCCGTTCAGATCCCCCTTATATCCGTTCAGATCCCCTTATATCCGTTCAGATCCCCTTATATCCGTTCAGATTGCCCTTATATCCGTTAAGATCCCCTTATATCCGTTCAGATCCCCTTATATCCGTTCAGATCCTCTTATATCCGTTCAGATCCCCTTATATCCGTTCAGATCCCCTTATATCCGTTCAGATCCCCTTATATCCGTTCAGATCCTCTTATATCCGTTCAGATCCTCTTATATCCGTTCAGATCCCCTTATATCCGTTCAGATCCTCTTATATCCGTTCAGATCCCCTTATATCCGTTCAGATCCCCTTATATCCGTTCAGATCCCCTTGTATCCGTTCAGATCCCCCTTATATCCGTTCAGATCCCCTTATATCCGTTCAGATCCCCTTATATCCGTTCAGACCCCCTTATATCCGTTCAGATCACCTTATATCCCTTCAGATCCCCTTATATCCGTTCACATCTCCTTATATCCCTTCAGATCCTCTTATATCCGTTCAGATCCCCTTATATCCGTTCAGATCCCCTTATATCCGTTCAGATCCCCTTATATCCGTTCAGATCCTCTTATATCCGTTCAGATCCCCCTTATATCCGTTCAGATCCCCTTATATCCGTTCAGATCCCCTTATATCCGTTCAGATTGCCCTTATATCCGTTCAGATTGCCCTTATATCCGTTCAGATCCCCCTTATATCCGTTCAGATCCCCTTATATCCGTTCAGATCCCCTTATATCCGTTCAGATCCCCTTATATCCGTTCAGATCCTCTTATATCCGTTCAGATCCCCTTATATCCGTTCAGATCCCCTTATATCCGTTCAGATCCCCTTATATCCGTTCAGATCCCCCTTATATCCGTTCAGATCCCCTTATATCCGTTCAGATCCCCTTATATCCGTTCAGATCCCCTTATTTCCGTTCAGATTGCCCTTATATCCGTTCAGATCCCCTTATATCCGTTCAGATCCCCTTATATCCGTTCAGATCCCCTTATATCCGTTCAGATCCCCTTATATCCGTTCAGATTGCCCTTATATCCGTTCAGATCCCCTTATATCCGTTCAGATTGCCCTTATATCCGTTCAGATCCCCTTACATCCGTTCAGATTGCCCTTATATCCGTTCAGATCCCCCTTATATCCGTTCAGATCCCCTTATATCCGTCCCGATCCCCTTATATCCGTCCCGATCCCCTTATATCCGTCCCGATCCCCTTATATCCGTATGTTTCTAGTCAGATATTAGGATGAGGAACAGTACCGGAACACGCACGGTACCTTGGGGAGGGGAAGGAGCTTTTCACGGTGAATGATCCGAATTTTACTGTGTTGACTGTTACACTTTGGGTTCTGTTGTTAGGAAATTAAAAAAATCCATCTCCCTACTTTGTCAGTAATTCCTTTTGTGTGCAATAACACCATATCTTGAGGTTATTTTGAGATGATTTCGGGGCTTTAGTGTCCCCGCGGCCCGGTCCTCGACCAGGCCTCCACCCCCAGGAAGCAGCCCGTGACAGCTGACTAACTCCCAGGTACCTATTTACCGCCAAGGTCACAAATTTGGTGAAATCTGTGAATATTACATTACCGTTTTGCTTATGTTCCGTGACATGTAAAGTTATGTCACAGTGGTCTATTGTTAGAGAGAGGGGGGCAGGAGTGACCTGTTTTTTGAACCTGTGTTGCCTCGGGGTTATGTTGACACTGTGACTTCATCTGTTTTGTGATCTTACTTGTCTATAGGCTATCAAAGATTTGTGTGTGTGTGTGTGTGTGTGTGTGTGTGTGTGTGTGTGTGTGTGTGCGTGTGTGTGTGTGTGTGTGTGTGTGTGTGTGTGTGTGTGATGTTAGAGCTATTGGGCTACAATTGTTTGCTAATGTGCTTTACTACCTCCCTTGTTCTGTGAGGCGATCTCCGATGTTTTAAGTGTGTCGCGGATAACACCAGTGTCCTTACTCAATAAATGTTTATGGGCTGTGAGTGGCTTTTTGTTTTTGCAATTCTTGAAGAATATATAGTTTCTGGAGTCTAAGATTGGTGCTGAGTGCATAGTTTATGGCTACTTGAAAGTCCAGTGTAATTAGGGTGTTATGTAATATATGGTTTGACGTGGTAATAACATTCATAAAGGCTTCGTTTGGATCCTCTCACAATCCAGCCGCCCCCCCCCTCACCATCAAACTACCTCCCCCCCTCCCCCCAGCTGCCTCACCATCACACTCCCCCCCCCCACCATCGATTGATTGATTGATGAAGATTAAGCCACCCAAAAGGTGGCACGGGCATGAATAGCTCGTAAGTGGTGGCCCTTTTGAGCCATCACCAGTATCAATAGATGATACTGGAGATCTGTGGTGGTGCGACAACACCCTGCGTGACGGTAGATGTCTCCCGGACCAAATGGTGACCAAATGGTAAGAGATCTTAGAGAGAGAGAAGATTAAGCCACCCAAAAGGTGGCTTGGGCATGAATAGCCCATAAGTGGTGGCCCTTTTGAGCCATTTCCAGTATCAATAGATACTGGATCAATATGATACTGGAGATCTGTGGAGGTGCGACTGCACCCTGCGTGACGGGAGATGTCTCCCGTGGCCACCATCGCACCGCTCCTCTCCATATATATCTCCATCCTCCTATCCTGCCCCACTTACGGGCTATTCATGCCCGTGCCACCTCTTGGGTGGCTTAATCTTCATCAATCAATCAATCTAATTAACTCCACCATCTGGTCACCATTTGGTCCGGGAGACATCTCCCGTCACGCAGGGTGCAGTCGCACCTCCACAGATCTCCAGTATCATCTCTTGATACTGGTAATGGCTCAAAAGGGCCACCACTTACGGGTTATTCATGCCCGTGCCACCTTTTGGATGGCTTAATCTTCATCAATCACTCAATCTGCCCCCCCCCCCATACCTGCCTATCTCCGGCACTAACCTGCCGCACGCCAGCACCGAGGGGGGGCGGCGGGCCCCACCACCACCTACCCCACAACACGTGGCTGTCAGATGTCACCGTGACAGGCCTCGGCCGCCACAAAAAGTGGCACTGGAGAAGGTCGAGTGACAGTGCTTGCGTCAAGAGGACAGGCTGGGGGGGGGGGTGTGTGGTGGGGGGGGTGTGTGGTGGTGGGGGTGTGTGGTGGTGGGGGTGTGTGGTGGTGTGGAGCAGGTCAAGGAGGGGGGGGGAAGGGGAGGTGGGGAGGGATGGCTGCAGGTGGGCGATGTGGACCTGTGCCGGGTGTCAGGTGTTCGGCCTTACGATAACACGTCCATTGTTGCTGACCGCCGACGTGTCAAACGACAGCTATCTTCCCCCCCCCCCCCCGCGTTGTCGTCGTCACTAACCCCTATCATCATGGCTGGTCCCCCTCCCCCCCCCCCCGCTCCCAACCCTTAATTCCTCCTCCTCCTCCTCACTTTATGCAAATATCAGCCAACTGCAACAAAGACAAAACAAGAGAGAACCGCTACATTTGGGTGGACATAACGTGGTCACAATTGTGCCATATGGTCCTTATGACATTCAGGAGGAGGCAGCGACGAGCCTCAACCAAGCCAACACGTCCAGGACAAGTGTGTGTGTGTGTGTGTGTGTGTGTGTGTGTGTGTGTGTGTGTGTGTGTGTGTGTGTGTGTGTGTGTGTGTGTGTGTGTGTGTGTTATATTAAAGTTTGTAACTAGCTCATCAAGATTGTAACTTGCTTCGCTAAATGAATTGTGGGGTTCAGTCCCTGCGCCCATTATGTGCCTCTGTAACCCTTTCCACTACCGCCCACAAGATGGGTATGGGGTGCATAATAAATGAACTAAACTAACTTAAGAGGGCTACCGTCGGTGACGACCTGCCGCCAGATTCACGAAGAAGTTACGCGAACACTTACGAACCTGTTCATCTTTCCTCAATCTTTGGCGGCTTTGTTTACAATTATTAAACAGTTAATGAGCTCCGAAGCACCAGGAGGCTGTTTATAACAATAACAACAGTTGACTGGCAAGTTTTCATGCTTGTAAACTGTTTAATAAATGTTAACAAAGCCGTCAAAGATTGAGGAAAGATGTACACGTTGGTAAGTGCTTGCGTAACTGCTTCGTGTGAATCTGGCCCCAGGTTCGTAAGTGCTTGCGTAACTGCTTCGTGTGAATCTGGCCCCAGGTTCGTAAGTGCTTGCGTAACTGCTTCGTGTGAATCTGGCCCCAGGTTCGTAAGTGCTTGCGTAACTGCTTCGTGTGAATCTGGCCCCAGGTTCGTAAGTGCTTGCGTAACTGCTTCGTGTGAATCTGGCAACTGGAGGCCCTCACGGAGAAAAACAGCAGGCTGGGGAGAGTAGAGGTTCCTCCCTCACTCTTCAAGCCACTCCTCGTCACCGTCTTCCATACACCACCCTGGAAACACAAACCGAAACTGTCTCTATTTTCTGCTTGTTACAACGTGTAATAAAGTTGTTACATCTTGGCTTAACGTGTTTATGACGGATTAGAACGTTGTTACAACTTGCTATATTGGTTGTTATAACTGGTTAGGTGTTAAAACTTGTTCAAACGTTGTACCAACGTCGTAGTTTGGGTGTGTGTTTGGCGGGTATGGCCAGCTACTGGATTGGTGAACATACACGGCCTCGCATTTCGCAAGGTCCTTGATAGGCTCAAACGGCTCTCCTGGCCTAACACCTGCATTATCTTGAGATTATCTTGAGATGATTTCGGGGCTTTAGTGTCCCCGTGGCCCGGTCCTCGACCAGGCCTCCACCCCCAGGAAGCTGCCAGTGACAGCTGACTAACACCCAGGTACCTATTTTACTGCTAGGTAACAGGGGCATAGGATGAAAGAAACTCTGCCCATTGTTTCTCGCCGGCGCCCGGGATCCTACCCGGGACCACAGGATCATAAGCCCAGTGTGCTGTCCGCTCGGCCGACCGGCTTCCTACAGGCATACCCAAATGGATTACAAGTGTGGGAAGCAGGTTACCATGTAGCGTGACAGACAAGGTCACTACGACTAACGCCTCACCTTCTGCAGGATGCAACCCACAACAGCTGCCTTACTCCCCCCACCCCCGTCCTCTAAACTATAATAACCCACGTTACAAATACAACCTACTGTGAAAGGCAATGACTCCAATATCTACGTTCTTTCTATTCATTTGACTCGATAGGTTAGGTGGGCTGCTTGGGTGCGTACACATCTAGGTAGGATAGGAGGACGTACTTGTTACGGAGTGACGAATGGAGAGAGAAGAGGCCTACCCCCCAGCGTGACTACATTATTGCTAGACGAAGAGAGACAAAGTGTAGCTAAACGTGCCCAAACGTCTCTCTGCCGTGCCCGGGATTGTGGGACGACCGATTGTGGGGAGCTGGTCGGCCGAGCGGACAGCACACTGGACTTGTAATCCTGTGGTCCCGGGTTAGATCCCGGGCGCCAGCGAGAAACAATGGGCAGAGTTTCTTTCACCCTATGCCCCTGTTACCTAGCAGTAAATAGGTACCTGGGTGTTAGTCAGCTGTCATGGGCTGCTTCCTGGGGGTGGAGGCCTGGTCGAGGACCGGGCCGCGGGGACACTAAAGCCCCGAAATCATCTCAAGATAACGACTGTGCTACAGGATAGGCTGACAGCCTAGCCGACAGCAATATCCAACACGTGCTATAGGGGCAGACGAGGAGTCACAATGGCTGAAGTATGTTGACCAGACCACACACTAGAAGGTGAAGGGACGACGACGTTTCGGTCCGTCCTGGACCATTCTCAAGTCACATGTTATAGGTCCCTCGTTCGACAATTACTGACCATTTAAGTCCCTGGTGGCATAGTGATAGAAGTCATGTGATCTGCGTTCCAGCCTAGGTCGGGAACGATTGACTGGGCACCAAACTCCCCTTACCTCCCACCATTAAAAATCATCTGGAAAATACATTGTGATCAACAACACTGTATTCAATTTTCGGGTTAACTTTAATAAGATTATATCAATCCTCAATCCAGAATCTTCTGTAAGAGATAATTATCGTTTACAAACCACCTCGTGGACTCGTCTAGTCGGTAGCGCTTGTGCATGAGGCGTTCAGGGTCGCGGGTTCGAGTCCATCGTACTGCTCCAACATTATTTCACATCAAGAGTGACCTGAATATATATCTCCTCTCAGCTGATTTGGCTAGTAAATATTATCAATTATGTAGTATACATAATATGAACCGTGATACAGGATCTTAAAGCACCTGACCCAGAGGCGCCATAGCTGCCGTCCCCTACTCTCACTCAGCTGCCATCCTCTCCCAGGTAAGGATGAGAGAGGATAAGATCTTCACTAAGCGTCCCGTGACCAACTGAGGAGTCTGGAGGAGAGCTGCCGTGAGCGACTGCCCCCTGCGACCTCTGGTTGGAAACTGAATTCCGAGAGCTGGAACCCCCGATGAACCAAGCTGCCTCACTGATTGGATGGCGCTTCTAGCCGCAACCAATCATCACGTGCCACGTCTCGCTTCTCTCCCATTGGCTGCGATAGGTCACGTGTTCAAGACAAAAATATACAGAGAACCTAAGAAGCGCCATTTTCCACAGACGCAAAGTAAATACATGTTCGCACATATCAAGTTCTATGCTGATACATTAAATCCCAATCGAATATCAAAGAAAATTAGCTCTAGAAGCTATGGATAACGCGAAGGATCACTCCATGTCTGACATCAGTGAGGAAGGTTGACAGCCTCGCCCATGCATGTCAAGACACATACCTCACATAATCACATCTCACATACCTTTCTTCCGCCAAAACCCAACCCCGTCAACACCATCCCAATTTCATTTAATTTCTTTATTATGCACCCCATACCCATCCCGTGTGATGGAAAGGGTTTGAGGCACATAATGGGTTCAGGAACTGAGACCCAATACTTCGTTTAGCTAAGCATGTGACAATCTTGTGAAAGTAGTTACACAATGATACATATATATATACATACATGTACACAAATACATATACATATCAAAAGTCTTTTTATATCACAAGTGATTCAAGAAGAGGCTCACAACAGTCACTATACAAGGCAGTTTACATCTCTACATGTGTTAGAGTAGTTAACAGGTGGAATGCATTAGGCAGTGATGTGGTGGAGGCTGACTCCATACACAGTTTCAAGTGTAGATATGATAGAGCCCAGTAGGCTCAGGAACCTGTACACCAGTTGACAGTTGAGAGGCGGGACCAAAGAGCTCAAGCTCAACCCCCGCAAGCACAACTAGGTGAGTAGAATCAAACCAAGCAGCCAATCCCTATGATGAGTGCCTTCACTTGCGTCGCACACACCCACTTGAGCAAGCGTTACGCACCTTGCGT
>NC_091216.1:26322493-26544993 GCF_040958095.1 Procambarus clarkii | reverse complement strand
AGGAGAACGAACGTATAGAGAACACAAACTATAACATTCCTACCGGAATTTTGCGTGTACTGGTAGATTCCGCATTGTTCATATAATCGACCATTCCGTTAAAAATGCGACGTATTCGTAAACATTCCAGCCCGGTAATCCCTGACGTTTTCGATGTGTCAGCCTCGACAGGTTGGGTGGGTTGCTTGGGTTGGTACGTTGATGGTGAGGCGGACCAGTTGATAGAGAGGAGTTGGGTCACTATTCCTGCAGGAGTAGACAGTGGAACCCCCGGCCGCGCCTCTCACGTGCTGGCTGACACGTGCTTGATATCACGGGTTGATGTCACATGCTGGCTGTCACGGGTTGATGTCACGTGTTGGGTACGACATATAATGTTGCTAACCAATGTGTTGAATAATTGTCGTCACTGCCCAATCGTCTGTCACCGGACCTGTTTGGAGGCCAGTGTGTGTGTCTCCCACAAGCCTCCAGTCTCCAAGCTGGGCATGGATCTTACAGTGCGCCCATCTTGAGATGTTTTCGGGGCTTAGCGTCCCCGCGGCCCGGTCCTCGACCAGGCCTCTCTCTTTGTTACACGCCCCCATGAAACAGCCCGTAGCAGCTGTCTAACTCCCAGGTACCTATCTACTGCTAGGTGAACAGGGAGCATCAGGGTGTAAGAAACTCGACCTGCCGGGGATCGAACCCGGAACCTTAGGCCTACGAATCCCGCGTGCTGTCCACTCAGCCGTTAGGCCCATACATACATTAGAGGGGTAATTCTCAACCGCCGCCTATAGGCCAATATTCGCCTTCTGCATGATTATTTATTTTAATTCACATAATTTATGCGCGTGCGTTTCTAAGGTGCGAGTTTTGTTTCAACATTTGTGACGCGGAGATGATTGACGGGAAGTGTGGGAGTCCCACAGCGTGTCCCAAGCACTTGGGCTGGACGGTAGAGCGCCGGTGTCGCTTCATGCAGGTCGGCGTTCAATCCCCCGACCGTCCAAGTGGTTGGGCACCATTCCTTCCCCCCCCCCCCGTCCCATCTCTTCCAAGGGCTATATAGTCGTAATGGCTTGACGCTTTCCCTGATAATTCCCTCTTCTTCCAATGGAATAAAACAGCGGCCCGGGATTGATCAATCATTTGTGCAGCCACTTACGAAACCTGTACATCTTTCAGAGACTCTAGCGGCTCTGTTGACATTTATCTAAACAGTTTAGGAACCCCCAAGGCACAGCGAGGGAGTTATTTAAACTCTTTAATAAATGTAAGCTAAGCCGTCATGACTGAAGAAAGATCTACAGGTTTCGTCAGTGGATGGATGGGTGATGAATCCCCCCGGCCGAGGGTTGCTGAGAGGGAAGGGGGGGAGGGGGCGGTGAAGGACGGCTTCCCCACACTTGTGGTGGGAGTGAGGGAGGGGGACTGGGGTTAGGGGATAGGGGGGAGTGAGGGAGAAGGGAAGGGGGGGTGGTGGGGGGGGGATATAAACGGCTTCCACCCCAATGTTTTAATTGTTGAACCGTTAAACAATGACGCAAATGCTTATCCGAACCCGTGCGCAATCATCCCCCTTTGTTAATACTGCCTAACTGAATACAAACTGAAATCAGTTTATTGAGGTAAAATACACACAAAGGGATGAGGTAGCTGAAGCTATTCTCACCCCGTTCAGTACATCGTGTTAATACATACATATACACACATCACAAACAATAAACATATTACCAAACATTCTGAGAGATAAACATATACATTTCCTCCTTTACACAAGGATGAAACTTCACACTGCTTCATGTACCCAGACTCGTCTTAGAGGGGTTTAGGGCACGTCTTGTGGGGGGGGGAGGCACGTGCGTCACTGACGTCTTGACGTCTATAATCTCTTATCTCTCTATCCACCAGTAACCTAATCCAGGGTAACTAAACGTCAAATTTGAAATGGATTTGGCTAAGCTGAAGCGTACGAAGCTATCGAATCTGATGTATAGAAAATGTATTTATTTGGAGACGACCTGGAGGGTCCCTCCACTCGCTGACGACCTGTCGGAGCCCTCCACTCGCTGACGACCTGTCGGAGCCCTCCACTCGCTGACGACCTGTCGGAGCCCTCCACTCGCTGACGACCTGTCGGAGCCCTCCACTCGCTGACGACCTGTCGGAGCCCTCCACTCGCTGACGACCTGTCGGAGCCCTCCACTCGCTGACGACCTGTCGGAGCCCTCCACTTGCTGACGACCTGTCGGAGCCCTCCACTCGCTGACGACCTGGAGGATCCCTCCACTCGCTGACGACCTGTCGGAGCCCTCCACTCGCTGACGACCTGTCGGAGCCCTCCACTCGCTGACGACCTGTCGGAGCCCTCCACTCGCTGACGACCTGTCGGAGCCCTCCACTCGCTGACGACCTGTCGGAGCCCTCCACTCGCTGACGACCTGTCGGAGCCCTCCACTCGCTGACGACCTGTCGGAGCCCTCCACTTGCTGACGACCTGTCGGAGCCCTCCACTCACTGACGACCTGGAGGATCCCTCCACTCACTGACGACCTGTCGGATCCCTCCACTCGCTGACGACCTGTCGGAGCCCTCCACTCACTGACGACCTGTCGGAGCCCTCCACTCGCTGACGACCTGTCGGAGCCCTCCACTCGCTGACGACCTGTCGGAGCCCCTCCACTCGTTGACGACCTGTCGGAGCCCTCCACTCACTGACGACCTGTCGGAGCCCCTCCACTCACCGACGACCTGTCGGAGCCCTCCACTCACTGACGACCTGTCGGAGCCCCTCCACTCGCTGACGACCTGTCGGAGCCCTCCACTCGCTGACGACCTGGTTACCGCAATTCTGCTGGGCACCTTGCTGTAAGGTGCCAAGTAACCTCTCCCCGTATGACTGTCATTCACGGTGGCACAGGACGCCCGTCTCCCCGTGTGACTGTCACTCACACTGCCTCTAGGACACCCGTCTCTCTCCCGTCAAAAAAAACAACAACAGGTGGAGCGCCTCCTCCAGCCTCTCCCTCCAAAAGAAGGCTGAGTGCGTGAGGGTGATGTCTGGAGACGAGCCCCGGGGGACATGGAGTGAGGGGAGGGGGGGGGATCAGTGATGAGCGTGACATCATTTATGCTTTAGTGAGGCGAGGGGAGAAGGAAGGGAGGGGGGACGAGGGGAGGTGAGGGAAGGAAGGGGGGGGGCGAGGGGAGAAGGAAGGGGGGGGGCGAGGGGAGGTGAGGGAAGGAAGGGGGGTACAGTGGGTACACATGGCAGGAGTGTGCAGCTGTTACTGTGTGCTCGGTTATCAATGGTGTGTATCCAAGGAAAGACAACAGACACCTTGAGTGTGTGTGTGTGTGTGTGTGTGTGTGTGTGTGTGTGTGTGTGTGTGTGTGTGTGTGTGTGTGTGAGAGTGTGTGTGTGTGTGTGTGTGTGAGAGTGTGTGTGTGTGTGAGAGTGTGTGTGTGTGTGTGTGTGTGCGTGTGTGTGTGTGTGTGTGTGTGTGTGTGTGTGAGAGTGTGTGTGTGAGTGTGTGTGTGAGAGTGTGAGAGTGTGTGTGTGTGTGTGTGTGTGTGTGTGTGTGTGTGTGTGTGTGTGTGCGTGTGTGTGTGTGTGTGTGTGTGTGTGTGTGTGTACTCGCCTAGTTGCGGTTTGCAGGGGTTGAGCTCTGCTCCCAGGTACCTAATTTATATGCTAGATAACAGGGGGCATCAGGGTGAAAGAAACTCTGCCCATTGTTTCTCGCCGGTGCCTGGAATCGAACCCCGGACCACAGAATCACGTGTCCAGCGTGCTGTCTACTCAGCCACCGCTCCCCCCACTGTGCGCGCGTGTGTGTGTGTGTTTACTATTTATTTGTGTCTGTACAAACGAGCTTTTAGCTCTTGGACCCCGCCTTTCTAACCAATATATCTGTCCCCTATAGTCTACTACATATATTTCTCTCTAACACACACACACACATCCCCAGGAAGCAGCCCGTGACAGCTGTCTAACTCCCAGGTACCTATTTACTGCTAGGTGAACAGATTCCCCAGGGTTAAATAAACAGCTTATTTGTCCATTTGTTTCCGCCTCCGCCGGGAATCGAACCCCCGGGCTACATTCGGACTACGACCCCCAAACGCTGTCCACTCAGCCACGAGGCCCTGTGACGTTCCCAACGTCAAGAAACTGCCGTACTAACGTGCCCTTATCCTAGCCTACCAGAGGACCCATCAACAGAAAACGGGACAGCATGTCAACTCTGCGAGCCGCTACCATTTTCTTGTACGCCAGTTTTTGCCCATAGATGGAGTATACGTCGAAATGTGACGTGTTAGTATTGATAATTATTGTTATCGTCTTTTAATTCACGGTCAAATTTAGTGTCTCTGAAACGCCTGTTTTATCCAGAATTCATTTTTTTTTAGCAAGTCTTGCAGCCCTTACCTGGTTGATACCTGGTTGATGGGGTTCTGGGAGTTCTACTCCCCAAGCCCGGCCCGGGGCCAGGCTTGACTTGTGAGAGTTTGGTCCACCAGGCTGTTGCTTGGAGCGGCCCGCAGACCCACATACCCACCACAGCCCGGTTGATCCGGCACTCCTTGGAGGAGGTGTACTCTAATTCTTTCCCATCTACGTCATATTTTACTACAGTCTTCTTAATACTATATAATCGAATACGAGTTTTTTATTAGTATTATTATTTTCTACCACAGACGTGGCCACACATTTACAATGCTAACCAGCATGTATACATTTTCTTCTGTCCTCCATGGACAGGGTTAGAGATGCAGGCGATGAGTCACAATAACGTGGCTGAAGTATGTTGACCAGACCACACACTAGAATTTGAAGGGACGACGACGTTTCGGTCCGTCCTGGACCATTCTCAAGTCGATTGTGTGTGGGTTAGAGATGTGTTAAACATATAGTTCAAGGGTTTATTGAACCCTTGAATCGAATACAGCAGTCTCCGTGGTGTAGTGGTAAGACACTCGCCTGGCGTTCCGCGAGCGCTATGTCATGGGTTCGTATCCTGGCCGGGGAGGATTTAATGGGCGCAATTCCTTAACTGTAGCCTCTGTTTAACGCAACAGTAAAATGTGTACTTGGATGAAAAAACGATTCTTCGCGGCAGGGGATCGTATTCCAGGGACCATAGGATTAAGGACTTGCCCGAAACGCTACGCGTACTAGTGGCTGTACAAGAATGTAACAACTCTTGTATATATCTCAAAAAAAAAAAAAAAAAAAAAAATACGAGTATAGTCTTAAAAAGAACTAGGGCACTGACTTGCCTATTTCTTTAAAATAAATACGCTATCTAAGAGTTCTACTAGTGCAGAATTGATCAGTTCCGTGAGCAGTTGGGGTCAACGCCCCCCCCCTACCCCCCGCTGCGTGTGAAAACATTCCACCATCTCTGACCAATGTTGACTTTAGATGTTGAATGTGAGATTGTCAGGTAATGTTTGTGTTGAAAATGAGGTCTAGAAACGAGGCTGGCTTTATTAGCTGTCGTGATCAGCCGCAGCGTGTGTGTGTGTGTGTGTGTGTGTATATATATATATATATATATATATATATATATATATATATATATATATATATATATATATATATATATATATATATATATATATATATATGTCGTACCTAGTAGCCAGAACGCACTTCTCAGCCTACTATGCAAGGCCCGATTTGCCTAATAAGCCAAGTTTTCCTGAATTAATATATTTTCTCAAATTTTTTTCTTATGAAATGATAAAGCTGCCCATTTCATTATGTATGAGGTCAATTTTTTTTTATTGGAGTTAAAATTAACGTAGATATATGACCGAACCTAACCAAACCTACCTAACCTAACCTAACCTATCTTTATAAGTTAGGTTAGGTTAGGTAGCCGAAAAAGTTAGGTTAGGTTAGGTTAGGTAGGTTAGGTAGTCGAAAAACAATTAATTCATGAAAACTTGGCTTATTAGGCAAATCGGGCCTTGCATAGTAGGCTGAGAAGTGTGTTCTGGCTACTAGGTACGACATATATATATATATAATATATATATATAATATATATATATATATATATATATATATATATATATATATATATATATATATATATATATATATATATATATATATATATATGGTTCCTGATGTGTCAAACGTCTTGAAAGATGCCACAAAAAATGTTTTTGTCCACGGAGAAATTTAAACCCATATAGTCGTGTCCACAATGTCACCTTAACACACACACACTTTCGTGAGAGTACTGTGGGGGCCCCTAACTGATGAAGGACACGAGTGTCTGTACACACCTGTGGTGTATCAGGCACTCCTTACAAGTACTAGGCTGAGGATAGTGGATAGAGTGAAGAAAGTCTGTACCCAGTACACTGTCTTGTGCTACTCCTTCGCTCCTTCTCCATCAATGTTGAAGGGTCGCTACCTCTCGCGCTCATACTCTCAAGTCAGAAATTGTTCCATAAAGGTATATTAAATCGAGCAATCCTTATCAGAAGGTATTGACCAGGGGGAAAGGTGGGCAGGCCAGGTATTGACCAGGGTTGAAAGTCAGGTATTGACCAGTGAGGGGAGGGGGGAGGCCAGGTATTGACCAGGGTTGAAAGTCAGGTACTGACCAGTGGGGGGGGGGGGGAGGCCAGGTATTGACCAGGGTTGAAAGTCAGGTATTGACCAGTGAGGGGAGGGGGAGGCCAGGTATTGACCAGGGTTGAAAGTCAGGTATTGACCAGTGGGGGGAGGGGGAAGGCCAGGTATTGACCAGGGGGGAGGGGGGAGGCCAGGTATTGACCAGGGGGGGCGGGGGAAGGCCAGGTATGCTACACAAGCCCCGGGGAGGACCACCAAGGCCAGGAGATACCTATAGCGGTGTCTCCCAGCGGGTCAGACAACAATCAAGACGTCAGCGGCCAGCACACGCAAGGTTGGTCACGCAACCTCCCTCTCACTCACGCATACACTTGGACTTCTCGAGACAGCCACAGTCACTAATACCCTCCTATAACCACCGCTCACTCTATAATCAAAAATATATTTTTAGCTCGAATCCTCTACTTTCCTTTTCTCTCTAACCTCTTCTACCTTTTCTTCTGGAACCTCTTCTGGAACCTCTTCTGGAACCTCTCTCTCTCTACCTCTTCTGGAACCTCTCTCTCTCTCTCTCTCTCTCTCTCTCTCTCTCTCTCTCTCTCTCTCTCTCGTGGTTGGGCAACCATTCCTTTCCCCCCGTCCCATCCCAAATCCTGACCCCTTCCCAGTGCTATATAGTCGTAATGACTTGGCGCTTTCCACTGAAAACTCCCCCTCTCATAATGTGTCTCTCTCTCTCTCTCTCTCTCTCGTCTGGAGGGTATGTGGAGCCAATGGCGTCGTCTTCAACGCATTCCGCATCATCATCCACGCGTGATGAACTGGGCCCCGATGGCCCCGTGTGGGTGTTGTCTGGGGTGGACGGGCCACTCTTGGGGCCTCAACTGGGCCCCCATGGTCCCCGTGTGGGTGTTGTCTGGGGTGGACGGGCCACTCTTGGGGACCTCAACTGGGCCCCGATGGTCCCCGTGTGGGTGTTGTCTGGGGTGGACGGGCCACTCTTGGGGACCTCAACTGGGCCCCGATGGTCCCCGTGTGGGTGTTGTCTGGGTGGACGGGCCACTCTTGGGGACCTCAACTGGGCCCCCATGGTCCCGTGTGGGTGTTGTCTGGGGTGGACGGGCCACTCTTGGGGACCTCAACTGGGCCCCCATGGTCCCCGTGTGGGTGTTGTCTGGGGTGGACGGGCCACTCTTGGGGCCTCAACTGGGCCCCCATGGTCCCCGTGTGGGTGTTGTCTGGGGTGGACGGGCCACTCTTGGGGACCTCAACTGGGCCCCCATGGTCCCCGTGTGGGTGTTGTCTGGGGTGGACGGGCCACTCTTGGGGCCTCAACTGGGCCCTGTTGGCCTCGTGGACAAATTTGCCTAATTAGTCTCCGATCCTGCGATCATTTATATTAGAAATATATATATTCCAGAGCAAATCTGTGAGAATGGTCCCGCCGGCTGTGAGCCTCCGGCCGCTTAGCGTGCAGGTTCCGGAGCCAATTAGGCTCTGCCATATGTGCATTTTAAGCAGATCATGTAGGCTGCCTCTATCACTGCACTTTTTGTTGTATTGAATGTGTTACTATAACAATGAAGAAACTCTTCCTGTCTGTGTGGCTCATTCTGGTCATTTTTGTCCACCTGTGCCTCCGTGTTCGTCTACCACCGTTGCTGAATACCTTGTCCGAGTCTGCCTTGTCAATTTCACCCCCTGAGGATTTTGTATGTGGTAATCATGTCTCTCGCGTGAAGTTTAATTCAGTTTTCCGACGTAATTCATTCCTCTCGGTTCTAGGACTAGTCTTGGGGTAAACCTGTACGTTCTCCGGCTATCTTGAGGTTATCTTGAGTTGATTTCGGGGCTTTTTTTAGTGTCCCCGCGGCCCGGTCCTTGACCAGGCCTCCACCCCCAGGAAGCAGCCCGTGACAGCTGACTAACTCCCAGGTACCTATTTACTGCTAGGTAACAGGGGCATAGGGTGAAAGAAACTCTGCCCATTGTTTCTCGCCGGCGCCTGGGATCGAACCCAGGACCACAGGATCACAAGTCCAGTGTGCTATCCGCTCGGCCGACCGGCTCCCCTGGCTAAATTTAATCGACCGGCTAAATTTACTGTTAAACAATATTAAGGCTTCATGCTGGAGCCGCTTATTTTAGGTTTGGTTTGATATGTGTTATACAATTTCTTGAGCGACTTCGTACTTAGATTTCTGAAGTTCTTACGTTGACAAACTTTGCATACACCGTTGATGATATCTGGTCGAGGTGAGCTTCGCGGGACAGATTCTTTGCAATATTACCCCTCCTCCCCCCCCCCCCCCCCTCCTCTTTGCTAAGTCTTCCCACTCTCCGCCTCCTGTAACATTTCCTCTCCCATGCGTGTGTTTTACTTCCTAGTAATTACCTATCGGTATTTACGAGGTGAAGTTTACCTCGTTATTCCCCCGCTTACCGCACCCTGGAAACACAAACCGAAACTCTCTCTATTTTCCGCTTGTTACAACTTGTAATAAAGTTGTTACATCTTGGCTTAACGTGTTTATGACGGATTAGAACGTTGTTACAACTTGCTATAATGGTTGTTATAACTGGTTAGGTGTTAAAACTTGTTCGAACGTTGTACCAACGTCGTAGTTTCTGTGTGTGTGTTTGGTGGGGTGGTCTCGTTGCCCCTCTTGCGTTATATTTGAACTATTCTGGCATTCAAATTGTTGTCGAAACTGTCCTTAAAGCTGTGGATGGAGGTTGCTTCCACAACTTCTTCTTTCAGTGCGTTCCATCTGTTGACCAGCAGTACAGCGTACGAGAATTATACCTTACAGTTCTTAGACTCACGTTTGGAGCTTCCACGTGTGTCCTCTCGTCTTACTTTTTTCTTTATTTAATCAGGCTGTCACTGTCAACCTTGGCTATTCCCCTTGTAACACTCCATGCTTTCTGTACACGATGGCTCCTGACCACCAAGGGATATATATCCCTTGTGGAATATATACCTGGTTGATACTTGCTTGATGGGGTTCTGGGAGTTGTTCTACTCCCCAAGCCCGGCCCGAGGCCAGGCTTGACTTGTGAGAGTTTGGTCCACCAGGCTGTTGCTTGGAGAGGCCCGCAGGCCCACATACCCACCACAGCCCGGTTGGTCCGGCACTTGTGAGAGTTTGGTCCACCAGGCTGTTGCTTGGAGAGGCCCGCAGGCCCACATACCCACCACAGCCCGGTTGGTCCGGCACTCCTTGGAAGAATTGTAATTGTAATTATCGTAACTGTAATCCACAGCCCCCTCCACGGGAGTGAAGATTGAGTCTCCGTATGGAAATTACTGCTAGAATATTATGGATAATTAGATGCAAGATCCGCCTGTTGATAGGACGTTATGGGAAGGGAACTATCAGAGGGAAAGCGCCAAGCAATCACGACTATATACCACTGGGAAAGGGTCAGGATTAGGATTTGGGATGGAACGGGGAGAAGGAATGGTGCCCAACCACTTGGACGGTCGGGGATTGAACGCCGACCTTCATGAAGCGAGACAGTCGCTCTACCGTCCAGCCCAAGTGGTTGGAGACGTTATGGGAAGAGTGTTGGAGTTCGTAACCCCGTTTGTCATGTGGCCCGGGCAAGGTCCTGGTCCCCGCACACACACACACGGGAGACATCTCCCGTCACGTAGGGTGCAGTCGCACTTCCACAGATCTCCAGTATCAGCTAATGATACTGGTAATGGCTCAAAAGGGCCACCAATTACGGGCTATTCATGCCCGTGCCACCTTTTGGGTGGCTTAATCTTCATCAATCAATCAATCTGATCTCCGGCGTGTACGGGCGGCGTCCTCCGCCATCTCGGTGAGGATCTTCCCGCCTTGCAGCACAGTATGAGCGGCAGCAGCGCACTTGTGTCAAGTGCGCTGCTGCCTGGCCATCTGGCGGCGATGTGTTGAGGCGGTGGAAAGTGTCAACTTGTTGCGTGAGGATGACTTTCCCCGGGGCTCCGAGGGCACTGGAGACCCAGTGCACGCGATGACGGCATCGCGGCTGGTGCCAGGTGCTGGCGACCCAGGTGTAAGCTACCTTGAGGTTACCTTGAGGTGCTTCCGGGGCTTAGCGTCCCCGCGGCCCGGTCGTCGACCAGGCCTCCTGGTCGTGTGTGTGTGAGCGGTGGTCACGCCGTCTACGGTAGGATCAGGTGTTGGGATGTTGCGTGTGGGTACAGGAGCCCCAGGGCGACGCCTCACCTCCCAGTGTGGCCCCAGGCATCCGATCACTCATGTGGCTGTTGACCTTGAGGAGCAGAAGTTGTGTCTGGTCGAGGCTACCGCGATGGTGTCCCCTGCGGGGCGTGGAAGCCACCCCTGCGGAGCGTGGAAGCCCCCCCCCCCTGCGGGGCGTGGAAGCCCCCCCCCCTGCGGGGCGTGGAAGCCCCCTGACGGCCAGGGGCTGATAGCGGGGAGGTGTGTGTGGTGGGGGTGAGGTGTCTCCCGTAGAGGAATGCGCGCGAGTGGCGGAGACGGAGATTCACTACCGAGCCCCGCGAGGGTATCGTCCGACTCCTGCCCCCCTCCGGAGGTGCTGACGAGAGGTGTAGTGTAGTTGACTGTTGACCGCGCGTGACGGCTGCTACAAGTAGCCCGGGTTCTATCCTGGTGCCTGGCCTCAGGCAAGGTGCTCACCTGCTACCTCCTTGTCCAGCCCGTTCTCTTCCCCCAACGTCAGCAAACCGTCGTACTAAAGTGCCGTATCCTACCCGGGTGTACCAGCCACCGTAGCTTTGGTTGTATGCGTCTTGTGTCGACTTTACTATGTGCTTGAGTACAGTGGTCGACCTTTCGCACATTATACGCTTCTAATTCATTGTATTATACAAGTTTGGTTGAGGCTGACTGAGTCGTTGTGACTTTATTAGTGTGTTTATGTCTCTCATTCCTGGCCCGAGTGTTCTCTGTCGTGCATCTTGTAAAATACTGGATTTGATCTTTGTATATATATATATATATATATATATATATATATATATATATATATATATATATATATATATATATATATATATATATATATATATATATATATATATATAACTGAAAACTCACACCCCAGAAGTGACTCGAACCCCATACTGCCAGAAGCAATATGCAACTGATGTAAAGGATCCCTTAACCACTCGACCTGTACATCAGTTGCATTGCTTCTGGCAGTATGGGTTCGAGTCACTTCTAGGGTGTGAGTTTTCAGTTGCATATATACCTGGAGACTGTTCAGGCTTGTTCGCATATTATATATATATATATATATATATATATATATATATATATATATATATATATATACGTGGTTTTCTCCGAGGCTATGGGTCCCCCTTCTTCCAGCTAGAGGTGGTACTCCCTTCCATTGTATATATATATATATATATATATATATATATATATATATATATATATATATATATATATATACACTGTCATTTTTACCAATAGAGAAAAGAAATATATATGTCAGCACAGTCAATGATGAAACTGACATTTACATCTCACCACTTCAACACCTCTCTCCTTCCTACCTGTAGCACGTCTCTAAACTATTAATTCTGAACAGTTACGAATATAATGTGTTTGTAAAACCTGGATCATACTCCCTAGAGACCACGTGCTGGCTTCGACCATCCTGGCGCCCGCCACTACCGCTCTCTGGGACCCGACGCGCCGCTCTAAACACCCTTCCCGCACAGTTTACACTCAAAGCTCAATTCTCATTGGTCGAAGATAATGCTCAGAGGCAAAACATTGCACCTTCCGGAGAGAGAGCGACTGGTGGTGATCCACTCACTGCCAATGAGATTGCCAATCGCGTAAACACACTTGTGCGTCTAGGTTACTTAAGAGGATGCTTCTACTACTACGCAAATACCATCCGCAGTAATTTATGGTTACTTAACGTTATCAACCCGTTATCACAATAACAGCATTGTTTGTGTAACACGATTACAAGTATATAAATGTATATTTATATATATTAATGCAATGGAAATGGACACTTTCCCGGGCTAATTCTGGCTATGGGAATATACTAAGGTTTTGTAATTGGGTCCAACTTGCATCCCTGCAATTGCCAGGAATCATGCACTACCGACTGAACCACGATGAGCTCGATCCCCTGGAAACACAAATCGTAACTGTTCCTATTTTCTGCTTGTTACAACGTGTAATAAAGTTGTTACATCTTGGCTTAACGTGTTTATGACGGATTAGAACGTTGTCACAACTTGCTATATTGGTTGTTATAACTGGTTAGGTGTTAAAACTTGTTCGAACGTTGTAGCAACGTCGTAGTTTCGTTGTGTGTTTGGCGAACACTCCTATGGCGTAAAAGCACACACATTCTCGAATTCTCCATATAAACTCGAATTGAATTTCTATGATGACACTTTGAAAATCCTGCGATCCAAAATTTGTATTGAAACAATAATAATAAAATACTGCGCTATTAGACTTGATTAAACACGTTCAAGAACATTACAATTAGTTAAGAGCAGAAGGCCTACTGGCCCATACGAAGTCGCTCCCAGATATACCCGCCTAAAACTCCCATACATGTCTCACCTTCGCTTGAAACACCACCACCACCGTGTCATAACTCG
This sequence comes from Procambarus clarkii, assembly GCF_040958095.1. Lineage (NCBI taxonomy): Eukaryota > Metazoa > Arthropoda > Malacostraca > Decapoda > Cambaridae > Procambarus > Procambarus clarkii. Next base: position 26,531,788 of record NC_091216.1, on the reverse strand, counting down.
TCACCGTTACCGTGCCCACCGTTACCAAGCTTAACCAACAATATTTGCATACACAAAATTAAATGAACATGATTATCTGCTCACTTTGAATAAGGAATTCCTGTCCGGGGGATTAATTCGATATAATTGCCATTTCAACTCGAGTAATAGTTAAGTTATTTAGTGCTAAATATTGATTAGTGTCAGACCAAGAGAGAGAGAGAGAGAGAGAGAGTGACGCATCACATATGTGGCAACATGTACATAATCCTACTCTAAAGTCAACTAGCAAAAAAAAAAATTAATCAGTATCTTCATTCATAAATGGAAGCGCATTTAGAATTGACTTAGTTCATTGCATTTAAAGTAAATTGGTCACTTGTACAACGAAATAGTTAATGTTTATAGATTAACACAGATTTATATATATATATATAATATATTTAATTATGTGTATATATATATATATATATATATATATATATATATATATATATATATATATATATATATATATATATATATATTTTATAGTGCAAAGGCCACAAGGACATGGAACGACGCAGGAGGAGCAAAGATAACCTGGTTACTAGGGTGATAATAAAGATTGAGCGCCCAGCCGCTACTAGCCAGCCCGGCCTCCCTCACGCCTCCCACCACCCACAACAGTGGCAGTAACACAACTCAAACACAGGAGGAGCGGCACAATATTGCCAACTTGGAGCACGTCATCCAGCCGCCAGGCATGACTGAGATGGCTACAGTGCTCCTGGCATTACTAATATCTAATGTCGTACAGTTTTCTCTCACCAAGCGCCAAGACTATTATATTATGGTTTTATATAGTACTACAAGGGGTACCCGGCCGTGTCCGGGTCTCTTCATCCCCCTTCGTCCCCTCTATTCCTAGCCCTCGTCCCCTCTATCCCCGCTCCCGTACTAATTACACCTCCCACCAAACTCCTGTCTCTCTCTCGCTCTCCTACCCGTTCGCACACCGCCACAATCCAGCTTAGCATTCCTAAACATTTCTGGTGTGAGCTCCGGCATGACCTCAGAGCGTCTCGCTGCTCTAAGACCACCATCAGTTCTCCCCCTATTGTCTTGGATGTAACACAACCTACGTGTTTTGTTTCGAGCGTAGGATAGACATATTTATGAAGGCGTTTGGGTGGATATAGGTAAGAGCTGCCTCGTACTGGTCAGCAGGTCTTCTCCAGTTTTCTTTGCTCTTATATTATAAATTACCCCAAGGTGTAACTCTATTTCAATAATCAACTTTTTGGCCTGCTCGGAGCGCTGTAGGTGGTAAGTGGTGTTATATACCTGGATAGTACCTAGATTCTGGGAGTTGCTCGACTCTTCAAGCGACTTGTGAGAGCTTGGCCTAACAGGCTTATTGCTTACAACAATTATGTTCGTAATTGCACAATGAAAGCAAAAGAATCTAATGTATCCAAGATAAACAAAAAACAACTCCCTTGAAAGTCAAGAGATGCGGGTTCGATCCCTTCTTAAGGCGTCATCAACTTGTTATCATTGATACTTTTTATGTAATTAAACACAAGAAGTGTAACACCAGTGAAGGTTTCACTCACAACACTAACACGAGTGAACACAAGAGAACACAAGTGAAGGTTTCAATCGAGTGAGATAACGTCTTCTCAAGTTTCTCCAGAAAATTCCAATTAAAAAACAAAAGAAGCCCAGTGCTGCCAAGTCTTGGCTCCACTATTAAAACATATTCAAACATTCAAGTAACATATAATAATTAAATCATCAATGTTCCTGATGAATAACAAGAACACTGTATTGTCATTTGCAAAGTTAAAAAGCCCCCCAATGAGCAACAACTAACATTTCTATCTATTTATTTTCAAAACGAAACATATGCAAACGAAATCAAACACATGTTCTGCTGAATACACAATTATCAACACTCATCCAACACAAAGGATCACTTATACTCTTAATCAAACGGTTAATACATACACTACAGTTAGGAAGGACGTTCCCTACGGAACAGTTTAAGTCAGCTACCATCATCGTTAGTATGTACCCGGCAGATATTCCGTTACTATAGACTGGGTTAGGAATAGCATCAACACTCCCTTTGTTACCCATGAATTCTGCTGCCCATACACACTAATAACAGCTTCATTCATTTAAGTCTTCAAGACATCACAACCACGACAAATCCCCAAACCAGCGACACAAATGTCGCCAGAAGTTACATCAATGACACATGTACAGTTGGTTGATGTATAGACAATTTCCAGAATGGTTCTGCTGGCCAGAGTGGGAATCACAGTCTCTGGTTGAGGGACCTCAAAGACCTCAAAGGACCTTTGAGGGACCTCAAAGACCTCTTATTGGGAGGTCCTCTTATTATTACATCCTCTTATTTCTTATTGGGAGAAGAGTGACGAGACTGTGATTCTCAAAGTGTTCCCTGTGCTTATGGCACCTCCACCGGCTCAAGTCTAACATATATTATCACCTCTTTCGCTCCAGTAAGTTATTTTTGTTGGGGATATTTGGGATCTCACCTTGCGGGGTACCTTGCGGGGGTCAAGATGCCCGCGGTTCAAGGTCGTTCAAGGGGGTAACGTATACACAAATAAACAAAGTTTTAATTCCTCCTGAGGCGTACAGAGTAAACAAAAATAAAGGTCAAGAAGTCCTCTTTACGTAACTTACCTGGAGATGATTATGTATACTTAATTCATTTCCTCTCATACATGCAGGTTAATGGTTGGCGTAGGAGGACCTCCGGTAGGTCTAACAGGCTTATTCCTGTCCCTGATAGTTGATGTTTTTTCTTTCCAGTTAACTCTCACTTTCGTTGTAGTTTTAGTCTCATTTTTCTTATTTTCACTATTCTTGATCTGCTGTATTATACAACTTAGCACTATTCGTTATTAATGACGAATTGTATTTTTGTTTTTCCACTAAAATTTTCATGTGTTTACACACTAAGATATTTTCAATATGTTTAACGATAGTGTTACAAATTTTTTGATCTTTAAATTATTTTCAATGGGGCTGGATGGGCTCTTTCAATAGGGGGGGGGGGGGGGGTAAGTTTAAGGGGGTCTAATGGCGTAGGGGGGGATGGGGTATTTTTAAATATTTCAGTATAGGCGGTTTTGTCTTTAAACATCACGACACTTCTTCACAAATTATTTTCTTGACTTTCAAAGCACACTTTTAAGCTTTCTTTAAGTAGCCAAGCAAGATTTTCTTATCACTTTGACGACAATGTTCATCACTTCACCACGAATTACACCGCAACGATTAACTTCAATATCATTTGAGAGCGGAGCCCCTTAATCTCTCAAACACTAATTTCAACCAATTTCACTTCGCAAACTACAATATACTTTCTTCGCAGAATTGTCTTCATGTTTTGAGTGTTTACACACTCTTGGACACTACTAGTAAACACTATTTTGTATGTGAATACTCCAATACTTGCTACGTGCAGTTTCCCATTCAACTCTACCTAGCATCTCATGTAAATCAACTGACTACTCATGGTTTCTTGGAAAGGGAATTTCTTATATATGATTTCAAAGACGTTCTTAAAAAAAAAAACTGTTGTTATAACAATAAGACGAAAGTTTCCCTCACACACACACGCACTCATTTCCTGTCGAGAGCCAGTGTCAACAAACCATATTTTATATATTTTATATATATATATATATATATATATATATATATATATATATATATATATGTGATATAAGATATAAGATATAGATATATCAAGACGCGATCCCGTTTACCCGACACATTCAACAAGAGGCAACCCCGTTTACCCGACACATTCAGCAAGACGCGACCTCGTTTACCCGACACATTCAGCAGGACGCGACCCCGTTTACCCGACACATTCAGCAGGACGCGACCCCGTTTACCCGACACATTCAGCAGGACGCGACCCCGTTTACCCGACACATTCAGCAGGACGCGACCCCGTTTACCCGACACATTCAGCAGGACGCGACCCCGTTTACCCGACACATTCAGCAGGACGCGACCCCGTTTACCCGACACATTCAGCAGGACGCGACCCCGTTTACCCGACACATTCAGCAGGACGCGACCCCGTTTACCCGACACATTCAGCAGGACGCGACCCCGTTTACCCGACACATTCAGCAGGACGCGACCCCGTTTACCCGACACATTCAGCAGGACGCGACCCCGTTTACCCGACACATTCAGCAGGACGCGACCCCGTTTACCCGACACATTCAGCAGGACGCGACCCCGTTTACCCGACACATTCAGCAGGACGCGACCCCGTTTACCCGACACATTCAGCAGGACGCGACCCCGTTTACCCGACACATTCAGCAGGACGCGACCCCGTTTACCCGACACATTCAGCAGGACGCGACCCCGTTTACCCGACACATTCAGCAGGACGCGACCCCGTTTACCCGACACATTCAGCAGGACGCGACCCCGTTTACCCGACACATTCAGCAGGACGCGACCCCGTTTACCCGACACATTCAACAAGACGCGACCCCGTTTACCCGACACATTCAACACAACTAGAGTCGTGAGAGTACGAAGCCACTGACCAAGGGCAACGAGTGGGGGAAGAAGAGAGGGAAGAACAGAGGGCAGAGAGGGGAAGAAGAGGGGAGAAAGAAGAGGGGGAGAAAGAAGAGGGGGAGAAAGAAGAGGGAGGAAAGAAGAGAGGGAAGAAGAGGGTGAAGAGAGAGAGAGAGAGAGAGAGAGAGAGAGAGAGAGAGAGAGAGAGAGAGAGAGAGAGAGAGAGAGAGAGAGAGAGAGAGAGAGAGAGAGAGAGGGAAAGCAAGAGGGAGCAGACAAAGGGATGAGGTCATGTGAGAGCAGCAAGATAATACGGTGAGACTAAGGACGGCAGCATCACCACCACCAGCAGCATCACCACCACCACCAGCAGCACCACCAGCACCACCAGCAGCATCACCATCCGGGGCCAGATAAGCACGGGTTCCCATCACACTACCTGGAACAGCAGGAAATACTCACAGTTAATACCATTCCACATAACTCCCCTCCAACCTCCCCCCCCCTCACCCCTCCCTCTTCCTCCTCCACATTCTTACTCATTATATATATATATATATATATATATATATATATATATATATATATATTTGGCTCAATATAATTTCCTATCTTCCCTCCATTTTTTTCCTGTCTTCGCATTACTAAACGATCAGGCGGACGGAGTGACAGACACAAGACGAATAGACGGATAGACGGGAGAGGATGGACAGAAGACTGAATTATTGACTGACTGGCTCACTGACTGGTTAACTGGCTTGTTGACTTGCTAACTGGCCTGTTGACTGGCTTGTTGTTTGGCTAGCTGGCTGACTTGTTGATTAACTACCTGGCTTGTTTACTGGCAGTCTACCTGCTTTGCATAAGCTTATTCACTAATGTACTAACTGAATTGACTGGATTACTGACCGACCTGGTAATGAATCCTAAACAATCCTAAACAAATACACATTCATATATGACGTATCTAGGATATAAATCGTATAGTTTCCGTCAGCGAGACAAACGTCAGAGAAACTAGAATGTTCCGTTAACGGTTAAATTCAAATTGTCATCCAAACCAACCAATCTGGAAGGCCGCGCTTGGAATGCACCAATGAGAGAAATTCAAGTTTATGCTCAGCCAATGGGAGCCTACCATGGCTGCAGTTAGGGCACGGGAGCTTCAGTTGATGATCTGGAGAAGCATAACACGCTCGGGGCCTCTGTTTCACGAGCTCCCACATATAAAGTAGAAACGTTTAGGCAAGTTCAGAAGCCGCAAATGCCAAGATATTGCTGGAATTTGCAATCCAGCTGGATAAAATCCTCAGGAAAACTGGAGGGGGGTGGGGCGGGATCTTTGACAAGCTGCCGGCTTCCTGTTTCCATCGAGGCTACTCGAGAGATAGTGGCGTCTCAGGTAAATTCAGGAAAAAACGCGAGAAAATGCAGGTTTGGAAATTGGGTTGATTATGGAACAAATAAATAAGGTATGTCTGCGTGCATATAAACCAGGAGCTGTCTCCTATGAGGTCAAAAGGCATTCTGTGGCTTCATTTTATATTTATGTTCTTGTGAGTCAGATTAAATATACAAGACAGGTTAGAGTCTTGGATGTCCGCTGCCTGGAACTCTGACGAGTGAGCACATGGTACACGCATCACCAGCTGTGGAGGAATTGATGTCACCGCAGTGAAGACTACTCAGATCTCAAAGACATCTCAGCCTTGAACAAGAGGAGGAGGAGGAGGCTGTCAAGGAGGCGTGAAGGGTGAGTCCAAGGGCGAGGGGGGAACCAGATCAAGTTAGCCGGGGCTCAGGTCTAAAGGTGTGCAGCATGGTGGCCAAAAACTCGGTTACCGGTGGATCACTTTGATCTTCCACATAGGACGTAAGCAGGTAGAGGCAGACCAGCTTCAAACAGAGACGTGACAAGAGCCAAAGGGGTTTGGCAGCCTGCAGGTTATTCGATTGAAAGGTTGAAAGCCAGGATCCAAAAGCTAAAGCTCAACCTACCGCGTGCATGACTGCGTACTTACACACACGCAACAGGTAGTCACATCCAACCTCACTCAGTCCCACTAGCAGCGAGCCATACACAGGTCTTGTACACAATTCTGTACCCTAAAAAAAAAAATCTCATTATGGAGCGAGTTTCTGGGAAAGACGTCAGTAGATGAACAGTAATTTAGTGGGTTCTCGGGAGGAGATTGAGCCGTCACCAGACTTGTCGCTTCTGGTGTGGTTCGTCGAGGAGGAAAAAGAATGAAGTGGCAGGGGGAGATGTGGGAAGGGGAGGGAGGGAGGGGGGGGGGAGCCAGTAATTATCAAGAAGGAGGCACCAAGCCGGGAAGGCTATGCAGCGGGAGGGAGGGGTGCTTGGAGTGGGGGGGGGGGGTAACAGGAAGAGGTTACATGGTTATGTACGATACAAGATGACGCAATACCACCATTGATCCTTTCCGCCTCAACGAACCCCCTTTTCTTCGTTAATTAAGACCAAGTTTTAATCCTAACGCAACTGCAAGCTGAGAACTTCAACCCTTACATCGGCTCATCTTAAGCCTGACTGTAAGAAACATATATTGAGATTATTTGCCATTAGAACCGAGCTATATTTAGTACCAAGTTGCTAAGATACAACCACGTTAGCAACAGCACAGAGCTTGCGTCAACACAGTACCAAGGCCTTCAGAGGCCCGGCTGACCGGACTGTACGTCGTAGCGACACGTTGAGGCAACATACTGTAAATGGGCGCCAAGCGATACATGATCACTGACTGGGTTGGTGTCCCAGAGCAGTGTTTTGAAACCTTTGAACCTTTGATATAATGCCAGGTCCAACTTTTAAACAAACGCGCACACACACGGATTTTATTGTCGACTGAAATGCTTTCTTTGTACTCCATGCCATGCTTGCTAGGTTCAACACGTGGCACTTCGTGGTCACTGAAGAGTCACACTTCCTCCCCCAAGATGACGACTTCATCACAAACCCCAAAATTTTGTCCACCCAATACCTGTACCAGGGTTTAATATCATACATTAAAGTAATGATCATTGCCCAACCCGTCCTCTTCCAAATTACGTCGATTTTCGCTCGTATGCGCACTCAGGCTAAAAAAAAAAGACAATTTAAATCGAAATCGGCTCACGAAAGTGACGTACTGTTCCGTTTTCTGTTTTGGGTCCTCTGGCTTAGGCTATTAGGTTAGGAGAGGAAACTTTCAATTAAAGTTTTCATGACGTTTTGAAACCTTAGGAGAACTTCCTGCCCTCCTAACCTACCATAAGACCCTTAACTTACTGTTTTAGGAAAAAAAAATCCACAATTTATTTTCAATTATTTTTGATTTTCAAATTATGGCCTTTTTTGGTCGTAGCGCACACGACCGACAGGCGACGTACTTTACAAGAGGACGGGTTATGCATCGTTTTCCCTGTCACAGATGTAACTGGCCATCATCTTCCCCGGGGAGGAAATTGCTGCAAGTTTGTGATTAATGAGTCTTAGAGCAGTTGGCATTTCCTCTCTTGTATAAGCTGAGAGTGCAGCCATCAGCACAGAATAAACCTTCAGGATTTAGAGGTTCACACATTCCCCAAGAAGGAGGTCAGACACACACATCCTGCGCTACACTTCCACCAACTGAGTAACTTTCACATTCTGCTCCATCGAGGATCATCTTTTAGAGACCGTTCTTGAAGGTAGTTCCTAATTAGCTGTAAGAAATGAAGCCTAAGTAAAGTACCCAGTGTTTGAAACTTTGCAAGCAGACCAAGGTGCTTTGCCCAGTCAATGGTGTTTGTAATGTCCAGTGTAACACACACACACACACACACACACACACACACACACACACACACACACACACACACACACACACACACACAGTGATGTGGTGGAGGCTGACTCCATACACAGTTTTAAATGTAGATATGATAGAGCCCAGTAGGCTCAGGAATCTGTACACCAGTTGATTGACAGTTGAGAGGCGGGACCAAAGAGCCAAAGCTCAACCCCCGCAAGCACAAATAGGTGAGTACAAATAGGTGAGTACACACACACACACACACTGAGAAGGTGGTGGAGGCCAAGACCGTCAGTAGTTTCAAAGCGTTATATGACAAAGAGTGCTGGGAAGACGGGACACCACGAGCGTAGCTCTCATCCTGTAACTACACTTAGGTAATTACACACACACAGGGCCTCGCGGCTGAGTGGACAGCGCTTGAGGATCGTAGTCCTAATGATTCGATTTCCGGCGGAAACAAATGGGCAAAGTTTGTTTCACCCTAATCAATTAGCAGTAAATAGGTACCTGGGAGTTAGACAGCTGCTACTTGCTGCTTCGTGGGGGCATGTGTGTGTATTAGAGAGAAATATATGTAGTAGATATGAGAGGAAAAATAAGACTAGTAGAGAGGCGGGGTCCAAGATCTAATACCTCGATTCTGCAAACACACATAGTAAATACACACACACACACACACACACACACACACACACACACACACACACTCAACACAAAACTAGCCCACGTGAAAGTGTATGAAGAGAGGAAATGCCAGGATGTGGGCGCGTGCTTACATCGTGAATAACTACAACATGCATCACAGGTCCAAGTCCTACAGTGAGTTGATATATTCATGTTCAAACTTAGTACACTGAACATACTTCGATAAAAGGGAAGAAATTTATCAATAATTTTAAACCAAATAAACGAACTGTGTGACTAAAAAATACATTCAGGAATTAGCGTTCTCATTTTTAGCCTAAATGTGCATTTTCAAACATAACTCAGTCTCAGTCTCTGTATTATAATACAGTACTGTATTATAATACAAGTCAAGACAATCGACTTGAGAATGGTCCAGGACGGACCGAAACGTCGTCGTCCCTTCACCTTCTAGTGTGTGGTCTGGTCAAACTATTATAAATATATATATATATATATATATATATATATATATATATATATATATATATATATATATATATATATATATATATATATATGTCGTACCTAGTAGCCAGAACGCACTTCTCAGCCTACTATGCAATGCCCGATTTGCCTAATAAGCCAAGTTTTCATGAATTGTTTTTCGACTACCTAACCTACCTAACCTAACCTAACCTAACTTTTTCGGCTACCTAACCAAACCTAACCTATAAAGATAGGTTAGGTTAGGTTAGGTAGGTTTGGTTAGGTTCGGTCATATATCTACGTTAATTTTAACTCCAATAAAAAAAATTGTCCTTATACTTAATGAAATGGGTAGCTTTATCATTTCATAAGAAAAAAATTAGAGAAAAAATAATATTTCAGGAAAACTTGGCTTATTAGGCAAATCGGGCCTTGCATAGTAGGGTGAGAAGTGCATTCTGGCTACTAGGTACGACATATATATATATATATATATATGTCGTACCTAATAGCCAGAACGCACTTCTCAGCCTACTATTCAAGGCCCGATTTGCCTAATAAGCCAAGTTTTCATGAATTAATGTTTTTTCGTCTACCTAACCTACCTAACCTAACCTAACCTAGCTTTTTTTGGCTACCTAACCTAACCTTACCTATAAATATAGGTTAGGTTAGGTTAGGTAGGGTTGGTTAGGTTCGGTCATATATCTACGTTAATTTTAACTCCAATAAAAAAAAATTGACCTCATACATAGAGAAAAGGGTTGCTTTATCATTTCATAAGAAAAAAATTATAGTAAATATAATAATTCAGGAAAACTTGGCTTATTAGGCAAATCGGGCCTTGAATAGTAGGCTGAGAAGTGAGTTCTGGCTACTAGGTACGACATATATATATATATATATATATATATATATATATATATATATATATATATATATATATATATATATATATCAAGAAATCATCATCAGATGATTTCTTGATGAAGCATCAAGAAATATGGGCCAATAGGCCCTTTGCAGTTACTTCCATTCTTCCCTTTAATTTACCCAATATATACCCATTGTTTCGCATTCTGTCTTGTGTTGAAAGTTTTGTTCACCTCATCCAAAACTGTTGTAACATATCACGTCACCCAAATGCAGGTATATAAGATGAAAGCTGTTTAAAATTATAACATAGAAGAACTCTGTTTAGTGTTTGCAGGTTATAGTTGTGTGTGTGTAAACTAAAGTCTTTGAAAATGTAATAAGTTATTACGAAACGCGTTCAAGCGTCGCGTCAGACTAGAAATAAAAATGAATTTTGGAGAATTGATTTTTCAATTACCATTGACAGTGAAAAGAAACATAAGAAATATTGAGAAAATTCGTGTTAGAATTATTAATCTTACTTTTTCGGTCATATATATATATATCGAACTATACGACTAAGAAAGTATACGTGGTGGTGACGCTTGGCCACCCGGGGAGATGTGACGTTCATCCAACGCTTGGTCAACGCTGATCCAACGTTACTCGAGCATGTTTTGCCCGCGTGGTTAACTGTCACACACACACACACACACACACACACACACCAACTTCAGGGCTGCTGAACACAGCCAGAAACATTAAACAACACAAAACCTTGCAGCACCCAGACACAAAAACCCCATCGAACACCAACTCAACATTCAGCATTATTATTACATCTAATTTGGTGTAGAGACAGCGACGGGTGTCTCTCCCTTCGCCTCTTACAGAGTTATGCCTTCTCTCTCCAACGGTCAACTAGGCTGAACGCCGCTGATCTACCCCGTCCTCATATATCCCAGAGAGAGAGAGAGAGAGAGAGAGAGAGAGAGAGAGAGAGAGAGAGAGAGAGAGAGAGAGAGAGAGAGACGCATAACTACCCCAAGAGTTGACAAAAAGTGCGCGGGATAGGAGTAGGAGAAGGAGGAGGCTGAGACACGGCCTCTCTCATCTTCTGGTCCACTACGAGAGGGAGTGAGTTTCGGGGGAGTTCCCCGAGTGACGTCAACCCCACCGCCCGCCACATTCTTCAACCCACCAAGACGCACCCCAATTATCACTCGCCGATGGCGGCTCTATCGCTAACCTCAATTATTTTTGGGGTTTGTATTTTTTTGGGGGGGTACGTGTATATCGACGCGGAACAGATTGCACGCATGTTGTCCCTGGGTGTGTGTTGCGCCGTGACACGCTTACCCTTGAAAATTTGTGTGCGTGCGTGCATGAGCAAGTGTTCCTAGGTGTGTGTGTGCGAGCGGAGAGGGGGGGCGGGGGATAGAAGCGAGGGGTGGGGTAAATGGAATAGGTGTGTGTGTGCGCACGAGATGAGGGCGTGCACGCAAGAAAGAGGTGCGTGAGCGGGGGGCTTCAGCTCTTGAATCCCGCCTCTTATCAGTCTAACACAGCGACTACCAACACACACAATTTCCCTTTGGTCTTCCGTACCTAGTCTTGGTCACACCTTAATTACACCTAAACTCCTTAGCAACCACACTATCGTCACTTTGACTTCAAGTCAACTTTAAGTTGACCACACTTTAAGTGTAAAAATCCTACATAATCCCTTAAACAGGAGTTCTGTAGAATCCCAGGTATTTCTCCAGCTCCCTCGCGCCTTCCTCCTCAAGTATATATATAATATTATATATATATAATACCCGGTAGGTATTATATATCCTATACCCGATCATACCCGGTAGGGATACCTAATGATCTTTACGGGTATATTTTGTCTTCTACAAGGTTTCTCTGGTAGTTTAAGGGCGCGTCCCGCTGACCTGCACTGCTTAGTATATTACATATACTTGGTATATTACATATACTTGGTATATATTATATATACTTGGGGACTAAAGGTTTCCGGAGTGATATTCCTTCAATGAACGCTGCTTAAAAGCAACAATTGGTTTTTCGGATTATATTTTTAATTTTCTGACCATTTATGTTCAGTTTTGTTGGTTTGAATGCACTATATTCACAGTATCTTCACAGTTACTTGGCGCACACAGCCTTGATGATCCACGACTAACTGGGATTCATATTAGTATTCGGTAGTGTGGCCTCCAAGGAAGCCATTTTTTGTAAGTAAATCATTATTGGATAAATAACCCGAAATGTAGTAGTATCACAAATGTGAAATTCTATGGGGCAAGTCCCAAGAGTTTATATACACCACCTGACGGCCTTTTTTTTTTTTTTTTTTTTTTTGAGATATATACAAGAGTTGTTACATTCTTGTACAGCCACTAGTACGCATAGCGTTTCGGGCAAGTCCTTAATCCTATGGTCCCTGGAATACGATCCCCTGCCGCGAAGAATCGTTTTTTCATCCAAGTACACATTTTACTGTTGCGTTAAACAGAGGCTACAGTTAAGGAATTGCGGCCAGTAAATCCTCCCCGGCCAGGATACGAACCCATGACATAGCGCTCGCGGAACGCCAGGCGAGTGTCTTACCACTACACCACGGAGACTGTTAATCACTACATACTGTACTCCCCTTCATATAGTCTAGAGGTAGCTGCACAAATGCAGATGTACCTAATGTATTAATAGAAAAAATTCACTCTAGACAGCTACAGCTGTCCGAGAGACCTTAATGTAAAACACGGACGCACTATAGCCTTAAATGCTTCACAAACCCGACAAGAACTCAGTATAATAGTGTATAAATATATAAATATTATATATTTCGTTGAAAACGACAGAAAGTTTTAGATTTAATGATCCTGTTACTAATCTTCTCGATATTCCCTATGTTTTTACATCATTCGTTCCAATAGTCTCGTTCATGAGCACATTAGTGAACAGTGACGCCCTGGACGTGGTGTCACTGTTCACTAATGTGCCCGTGGACGAGACTATTGGACTGAATGATGTAAACCATAGGGAATATTGACAAGATTCCTGCCTCAATGATAAATCTAAAACTTACTGTCGTTTTCAACAAAATATGTTTAAAAGAAAGACTGCTATATGAAAATATGAAAGATATATATATATATATATATATATATATATATATATATATATATATATATATATATATATATATATATAAAAGAGAGACAGTGTCAGACCACGGAGGAAGAATTGAAACAGGAATTTCCTTAAGTACCTTCGTATATTAATACATCTTCAGACGGAATCCTTCTGAAGACTCCTTCTGAAGATGTATAATTAAATACGAAAGTACTTAAGGAAATTCCTGTTTCAATTCTTCCTGCGTGGTCTGACACTGTCTCATTTTTCATCACGTGATAATTCTCGTGATTTACACACACTCTTAATCTTAAAAGATGGGATGCATAAACCTTGTGCCTATCTCTTACGTCTCACGTCCTCTCTCCCACGGCATGACATTTGCTGTAATAAATAGCTCTGTTAGTTTTCATTCTCACCAACTGTTCGGTACTTCGTGTCGTTCATAACTACAGAGCCAGAGATCTCAACACACAACCGCAGGGGGGAAAAAATGTACGATTATATACCAATTGACTTTCTACCTTAGGAACTTCTGGCCTCAAAGGTCACGCAAGACTAGATAATAATACACAACGATGGTTTACGGGCTATGCATGCCCGTGCCATCTCTTGGATGGCTTAATCTTCATCAATCATCACAACGCTGCACAGTTCCCAGACTTAGAGAAGCCATTGGGCACTACACCTCCTATGATAGAGTTCTCTCTCTCTCTCTCTCTCTCTCTCTCTCTCTCTCTCTCTCTCTCTCTCTCTCTCTCTCTCTCTCTCTCTCTCTCTCTCTCTCTGTGTATGTTGTTGTTGTTTAAGATTCGCTACATCGAACAAAGAGTTCCAAGCAGCGCGGGCTATGGTGAGCCCGTAGTAGCTTCTTCCAAAGCATCGGACAAAATTTATAAGGGTGTGAACTATGGGGGGGCCTGTAAAATGCAATTTTCATTCCACATCTTATATATGAATCTTCATACTGTGACTTGGTGCCTGGCTACGTGCTCACCTCTACAGCTCAAGAAATATTTGTTCTTCAAGCCTTCGCTTATCGCTGCCAGAAACGCTAACGTGATTCTAACACAGCTAAAGAATGCTTGACGAGTAGAGCAAGTTGACCCGACGGCAACATCGCGTCAACAGGAGAGACCCGGAAGACCTCTACCAGGATGCATATTATTTTGGGATTTAATCACAAGGAGATGGCTTGCTGTACCAGTAATATAAATCCCTGTTACAGGCGCTGTGTAATGACAGTGGGCTTGATTCAGGCTGGACCTCGGGTCCTGCTCATGTACAACTGGTGACTGTATACACAGTCTCTAAAACTTTATTCTATATTCTACTGCTGCTTTTTTGGGGGGAAATGGAGAGTGGGGGACAAGTGAGAGTGAAGCAGGGGGGAGAGAGACCACGTTAGTGAAGCAGGGGGGAGAGAGACCACGTTAGTGAAGCAGGGAAGAGGGCAGGAAAACAAGCATGGGAAAGTGAACCGCGACAATAGGATAATAGAGAGAAAACCACGGAGGAGGAGGAGGAAGAGGGGTAAGTGAAGAATGAGTGGCGGAGATAAAAGTAATCCAGGAGGATTAATAGAGAGGCTGAAGTAAGGACAGAGAAAGCGATGCAAGTAATGATTAAACAAAAGACACAACAAATCAGAGTAATGACAACGGAGCAGATGAGTGGGACCAGTTGGCAAGGACAGGGCATGAATCACTGTGAATATATATAAAGCCAATATGAAATAGGCTTCCACGGATGCCAACACAGGGATCCCACCACTGGCATGTCTGTCTCTGCTCCACCTACCATCACGGGCATGCCCGCCCCGCCTCCCCCACCACCACCACTGGCATATGTCCCCCTCCTCTCGCCTTCCCCACCACCACCACTGGCATATGTCCCCCTCCTCTCGCCTTCCCCACCACCACCACTGGCATATGTCCCCCTCCTCTCGCCTTCCCCACCACCACCACTGGCATATGTCCCCCTCCTCTCGCCTTCCCCACCACCACTGGCATGTGACCCGCTCCTCCCGCCTTCCCAACCACGTCTGCCACGCCTTTGTTAGCGAACACGCCCTCCGACGCCGGCCACTGCCACCTCACACACCCCTGTGTCGTGTAGATGAAGCATCGAGAGCTGGCAACAATGTAATCATAGCCACAATTACGGGGGAGCATTTGGGCGCATGTTTCACTTCGAGGAGAGCATTTCCCCGTGACACTGTATCTGTCCAGTGTTCTCCTTACGTGTACACCCTCAACACTATCACATACACTATACACCTTCAACTAGACCCCCCATACAACCAGCCCGCCCCGCCCCTCCTTCAGCAACACCTCATACAACCTACACCGCCAACCTGTCACAGAATAGCCTGTAAAAGAACGTGACCCGGAAAGAAAACTAGCTCCCGCAACACGTTAAGAAGCTATTGGGCCAGGTAAAGAGGTCAGGTCAGGTCACTGGGCCAGGTAAAGAGGTCAGGTCACTGGGCCAGGTAAAGAGGTCAGGTCAGGTCACTGGGCCAGGTAAAGAGGTCAGGTCAGGTCACTGGGCCAGGTAAAGAGGTCAGGTCAAGTCATTGGGTCAGATAAAGTGGGAGAGATAAAGGTCTCATCCCCCCAGCGGGACAAAACCCACCCGAGCCTCCTGAAGTGACAGTACTTATAGTAACTCTGTGGTTGAAAGTACCAATGGACCACCAAAAAGTTGATGTTCTGTATTAGTGAATTTGGCCAAATGAGAAATACCTTTTCTTTGTTGAATCGCAGCATAAATATAGAACCCCAACCTAGCCTCTCCTAGCACTCCTAGACCTAATACACGCTGTCTTAGGCCTTATATGGCAGATTTGTGCCATACTAAGCCTGGGAATGCCTTAGTTTGGTTCCGAGTTTTATGTTTTCCAAACTCTATAAAGTTCAGTGAACAGTAAACTTTTGGTGGTCCATCACTACATACCGGTACTTTCGGCCAGTTAGTTACTACAAGCATTAACATTTGAGGAGGACGGGTTCGGCAAGAACATGCCTTCTGCAAATGTCACACGACCCGGAACCGCCGGACGCTCCATAGTCTGGAAGCCACTGGCACCATGCCGAGGCCAAACACCCGGAGGACCCGAAAAGTTAACAGGAATGACGCCCCAATACTTGAAAAGTAGATAACCCAACTGTAAGAACGAACAGAATGCCGCAAAGGCATTGGGGGTGACTAAAGCTCGAATCAAGAAAAGTGAGGCTTGCAGCATAGGCTAGCTCCGCAGGGGAAGGGAAGGAAATGATCGCGCCCCACCGAGAGGAGGCAAGTTTTTTTTTTTTTTTTTTTTGAGATATATACAAGAGTTGTTACATTCTTGTACAGCCACTAGTACGCGTAGCGTTTCGGGCAAGTCCTTAATCCTATGGTCCCTGGAATACGATGCCCTGCCGCGAAGAATCGTTTTTTCATCCAAGTACACATTTTACTGTTGCGTTAAACAGAGGCTACAGTTAAGGAATTGCGCCCAGTAAATCCTCCCCGGCCAGGATACGAACCTATGACATAGCGCTCGCGGAACGCCAGGCGAGTGTCTTACCACTACACCACGGAGACTATATTAAGTTCAAGTATGTTTATTGAGATAAAGAAATATATCTCAAAGGGATAGAGTAGCTTAGGCTATTTCTACCCCCCCCCCCCCCTCGAGAGGCACCAGAACAACAAGAACGCAAATCCGAAGGAAGACGGCGGTAAACAAAGGGCAGCACGAACGCGATGGACCGGCGTCACCACCGACCAGACACCCACACGCCCTAAAGCGCCACACATCCACACATTGAAGCCATCGATGCCGACCGGGGCATGAATAAAAAACCTCAAGAGAAAAAACAAATACGGCCTGATAGACATTATCTTAAAACTAGGCATGGCTGAAATCTGAACACTTCATTCATTAGCATAAACAAAAGTTAGGAATTCGCGCACACTTTCAGACCAGGCCATAATCTATTCAAATAAAAATGTGTAAAGTATTCAGACGACTAAAACCAAAATCTAAGGCAGATAATTCAGACACTGTTTTTATTTTTGTATAACAAATTCTTATATCATAAAAAAATGTAAATGAAGTAACAGTAGTAGCCTAATGCTACATTTGTGTATTTGGTAATATCATATATATAGGTACATCTGCATTTATCCAGCTTCCCTAGACTATATAAGGGTTTCATAGTGAGCATTTTTACATCTTCAAACCACTGCTAAATTATAATAAACTCTAGGGTATTTGCACCTGACATTTGAGTGTCCAATGCAACAGCCAACAGAGTGCAGTACTGTACCTGTATTCTGAATCACAACCACACTCATAGTAATAACCCATATTTTAACAATTCTATGTAAGTACATCACATATCCCCATATAACTATACCTTTTACTATCTGCTCCATTTTAACATATCTGCCTCATTTTTACCTGTTTCACACCAAGTTTCACTCATTCACATGATACACACACCAGAACTGAACGACAAGAGCTATGAGGAGAAGTTAGAGGCATTAAATATGTCAAAAATAAAAGATAGAATAAAAAATAGGCGATATGATCATTATGTACAAAATCAATATACAGTAATTGATAAGGAGGAATTCCTGAGACCTTGAACTTCAAAAACAAGAGGTCATAGATTTAAACTAACTAAATAAAGCTGCCGAAGAAATATAAGAAAAATCACTTTTGCAGAGTGGTAGATGGTTGGAAAAAGTTAGGTGAGGTGGTAGAGTCCAAAACCGTCAGTAATTTCAAAGCATTATATGACAGTGCTGGGAAGACGGGACACCATGAGTGTAGCTTTCATCCTATATTATCTACACTTAGGTAATTACACACGCACACACACACACACACTCTTATAAGCAAGAGATATAATGAACATTCGTGAACATATTTAAAATTCCATCTAATTGTCTAAAAATTAAAGATAATCCACAATTAATTTAACAACAGAAATTCTCATTTAAATATATTGAACAAGAAAACACGTGGAAACAAAACCTAATTGTTGGAGAAACAAAAATTCAAATCAATAATACTGTACAGTATACAAAATTAACAAAAAACACCAACTAAAAAAACTGTCCATGCTCAAACAAACATTTTTCAACATTAACATTATTTACTAATTTCTAACAGATTAGACTTTTTTTTATTGGAATGAAAACTATAACATACCACTGAATATTATATTAATACAATCCAAGTATCATCAAAACCTGAAGAAAAAATTAATCTTATTAACTAGAATAAACAAAAAATTTGCTATAAATCATATCACATAATGTTTCTTTTAATTATTCGGACGTTTCCAAACACTATGAGAGACCAATTAATTCTTTTAATCATGGTTACACTTTATCATCATTTTTAACCATTTCGTTGAAGCACTGTACTTGGGGGTTATGTAACAAATCCTATTTTTCCGATTTTGTTTACATTTATACAGTAGTATGAAATTACTTGCTCTTCCTAGTACAATAGTTCCATTAAAAAATACAAATTTCATTGTGAAAAATAATTTTCAGGCTACATTTTCTAATATGCCCAATAAAAAGCTATAAATGTTTCTAATATCATCATAAATACCAATAATTATGATGCTCATCAAGGTATTTTATGTATTGTAGCTGTTAAACACAAATAATTATACTTGTTCTGTTTTTTCTTGTGGAGTTTTTTTTTTATTTTGTAAAGGAATACTATTTTCATATTTGCCATTAAACATTTCAGCATTCAGCAGTGATGAGTCTTGAACAGGAACAAATTACAGTTCTGTATTTCTGACTGATTTAAGATTTACTGCCGTAGCTACCACAACCAAACTTCTATTTTGAATATCAAATGTATGAATTAATGTTACATGATGTAGAAACTGTCGTTTCAATGCATTTGATAAAACTTCCTTCCCACAGAGAATAATTATTATTCGAGTAGCAGGTATTCTCTCTAACTGCAGCAAAAGGGTGACAGATCTCAACTAATAGTTTGTGAAACAATTACAGTAACAGGCTTTCAAACTAATTGACAAATCTTGTTACTTTTATCTTTCTCGATAACACAAAATACTACAGTATACTGTATATACAGGCACAGTATCTCGAAACTACAGATTTCTTATTATTATAGTCATCAACATCACTGCCAATTACTCCCTTCCATGGGATAGGGAGGCATCAGCCTCATTAACTATTCTGTTTATATTTAGCATAAAAATTCTGAAAACGTACAGCAAAGAATTGATATACGAGAGGAGACCAATTTCTAAACATCCCTGGGATTTAAATGTTTGTAATTTTGTCTTTAAATATATAGTGATAAACATCTTTAAGAGAACAAACATGTGCATGGTACTTGCATATTAAATATCTGTAAACATTTCAAGAGGAATTGTATTTTTAATTAATTTCTTGATGTCAATCTTATAATAAATGTCTGATGTATTCGGGAATCATTAGCTTACTCAATTAAATGCCAGTAATTTCCCATATACTGATTACTCCTAGCAGCATAAATCTCAGCCTTTTCATCCAAATTAGAGCAAATGTGTTGGGTTATTATTTGTATTAAAACAATGTAAATAAATTATTGTAACAATTCCCCCCCATTTAATACCAATACTAACTACCAAAGCTGCAGAATCTAAGTGGTTAGAACCCATAATTTATATTCTAGCTAATTGTAGCTCACCTCTGTTAATATCCTATATACATTACTAATGAAATACAATCCTAAACCTAGTCACATAGCCATGTATGTTTCAAGTACAGTACTGTATTTGTATATCACTTAGTGATGGTGAAGCTTATATTTTACTGTACTAACACAAATTCTCTACAACTTTTAACTATAAGTTAAAGGTATTAGTAATATCATTGTTAATAACTTTATTAAATGATCATATATAGTGAGAAAATCTTTGGAACACGATGGAAGGATTGAACCAGCATCCTGGAGTCACCCCGGATGTATACACACACCATCCTGCCTCAAACATTTTCTCACAGATATATCAAGTTACTTTGTTTCACTGTGTATGATCATATATATATATATAGTGTTTATCAAATATAAGACTTGCACAATTGTTAATTTTATGACTTGCTTGAAATGCTATGCATGATTAGCAGCCTTAAAAATTAGCAATGTTATATATCATAAATTAATGCAATTTAATTAAGGTGGTGATTTTTTTTTATAAATTATTATTACTGTACAGTATTATTATTATTTATTGACAAGTACAGTATATATCAGTTATGATGTATAATGAGGATTAACCCATGACAAAAAAAAATATTAATCCAAATTACATTAAGTGACAATTTAAATACTTAATGCTTCCACACTTTTGTATAATTCTTGATATAGTTAAACCCCTTGATGACCCCATCAGTCTAAGATAATGAAATTTACCAAATAATGTATAGTAATTGTGTAGGCCTAAGGGAATATTCTAACAAAGTATGGTTAGGCTTTCTTTCTTTGCAAAATAAAAATATAATACGGACAAAGTTATAATATTAACAAAGTTAAAAAATAACAAATTTGTTATTTACATTTCAGCAGCAGAGTTATGACCTTAGCGCACACTATCACACTTTGTCTTGAAACATACAGTAAACAAAAAGACTGCCAACCCACTGAATATTGATTTTATTATACACTACTAATACATTTATGATACATTACACTACTACATTACACTAGGATGGCCATAGACATTGCTGTACAGGTATTATAAGTCAGACAACCGGGACTTTAAAAAGAAATCATAATAATTCAGTGTCGGGGGACAGGTAGCCAGAGTGTATTCGTACACATTTGGCTTTTATCGAGGTTTCCCCCCCCCCAAGTTCATATTACTGACCCCGCCCAGGATGCAACCCCACAACAAGCTGACTAGCTCCTGAGTACCTACTCACTGCTAAGTGAACAGAGCATTAGGTGAAAGGAAACGTGCCCAACCATTTCTGTTCCGCCCGGGTTTCAAACCCGGAATACTAGATTGTGCGTCGAGAACGAACCAAACTGTACTAACGGGACCCTAATGACCCTAATAAAAATGAAACACAAATGTCTGAAATTATGTTTATCGCTAAGCATTAGCAAATCTGAATACCTTAGCTGAGGACAGGTCATTAATCGTGTTAAGTGTACACCCTTCAGAGGAAACTGATGGGTAAACTAATAATGTCAATGTGTAAATAAACATTGTCAATACTGACCAAATTTCAGCCTAACTAGATGTTTTCACTTGTCACTAAAGAGAGAGTAATTGAAGTGGGTAAAAAAATTGTATACTAAAACACTGTAATTTGAAACTGACAAAATAAACTTAGAAATATCAATCTTTTCCATTAAACGATAAATAAATACACAACATCTAATAAGACAATATAAAGCTGACTAAATGAATAAAGAAATTGCTATACATCAGTGGCAATCCTCTCCTGTTAAGTCAACTACAGTATTAAAGTGATTAAAGTTTACATATATTTAAGTACACTGCTGTAAAGCCACAGTACTGTACTTAATAGTGTACTAGTAGTTTATGAAACACGAGGTACCATTATCACTACTCCACACTCTAACGTACTCACCTAATTGTACTCACCTAATTGTGCTTGCAGGGGTTGAGCTCTGGCTCTTTGGTCCCGCCTCTCAACCGTTAATCAACAGGTAATGTGTTATATATAGAGATCCAGTCTCCCTGGTGAAAATTACTCCACCAGTCTAGTGCTCACTAAATCCACACATTATATAACCCCAAAATAATCACAAGTACTTTAATATGGTGTGGCACTGTGGTGACAGTGCCAGCGACGTTTGTTATACGTGTCAAGGGCGTTCAACTCTGGGTGACAAGAGTGGAGGCGCTCCCCCACTCTTCTCTACGGTCATATGGCCTCACACACACACACACACATGTATATATCCCCTCACACACACACACACACGCCATTTTCACTCCACTCATCAAATGCCATTGATGCATTTGATCAACTGTTGTGTTGTGACACGCAGCCTCTCGCTCCGGGAGAGTGACAACAGTGCACCGCCCCATTAATGTTTTCCTTATTTACTCGCTTATCTACACACGAATGTGCGCCATTTTCACCGCCTGGGTAGATGTGACCTTTAACTACCACCACACTACAGGAAACCCATATACCTGATAGAGGAGCGGAGCTAGGAAGGAATATGAGGCCGGTGGGAACTGGATGCTATGCTTGGCCATGGTACCAACACAACTACATAAACACACATGGCTGCCCCGTGACGTCACCGCGCCGCGTCCAAACCCGCACACACTCACCATTTTCCCTCCCCAGGTTACATGGGGACCCCGAGCGGCCGGAAAGAAGTTACGCAATGACTCAAAGGCCAGAGGAAGACGCGATCGATTAGTTATAGGAGAGATGAGCGAGGGAGATGGGCGTGGTTGAGCGTGGGATGGAGGTACAAATGAGGGCGGGACATAGGGAGAGGCGGAGATGAGAGTAGCAGCTGCTGGTTGGGAGGAGGTTACGCCTCGCTCTCCTCTCTCCAATTATAAACATTTGCTGAGCCATTAGTTCAACGGCTTTCTCTCTCTATGTCTCACAGGTGGCTGATGGACAGTTTAATGTATTTGTTCGATAAACTCCCGCGGGGGAAATGTGTCCTCGGTGGATTAGCGAGGTTTTTCAAGGAGGGCCGCGTGGCGCGGCTGGTAAGTCGTGGTAGCGTTATTAATGATTTTAGCGTGCTGGGGGGTGGGGGGGAGGAGTGGGTGACTGTAGTTACAGGTGGACAGTTAATAGCATGCAGTGTGTGAACCATAACAGCTCCCTGGAACACGGAACCCCCTCCCTCCCCCCGAACCCTAACCCCGTACACGGCGCCACGCGGAAACCTCACTGGCACGTACTTGCTCTAGTGACCTTTACTAGGTATCTATACCTTGGAATTTAAAGGACAGTAGGATTTATATATATATATATATATATATATATATATATATATATATATATATATATATATATATATATATAATATATAATATATATATATATATATATATATATATATATATATATATATATATATATATAATATATATATAATATATATATATATATATATATATATATATCGACGGTGTGCCTTTATGACGTCAATAGGCTGACGACTTAATAAGTCTTAATGAATGCCAGAAATAGCCTATAATGTATGTACGTATGTCTATATTTACATCTCTCAACCTCTTCTTGGATTACCAAGTCAAGAGTCGTCTCTGTATCGAAGAGGCTGATTACATACAAATTTAATTTGAGAAAGACATCCATGCATGTATTTATAAATGAACTAACATCGAGGAACGATATTAAATTATAATAATTTTATTAATATGTTTATCAGATGGTAGGCTACGAACAGCCTACGCCTACTAAATGTGTGTGTATATATATATATATATATATATATATATATATATATATATATATATATATATATATATATATATATATATATATATGTCGTACCTAGTAGCCAGAACGCACTTCTCAGCCTACTATGCAAGGCCCGATTTGTCTAATAAGCCAAGTTTTCCTGAATTAGTATATTTTCTCAAATTTTTTTCTTATGAAATGTTAAAGCTATCAATTTCATTATGTGTGAGGTCAATTTTTTTTTATTGGAGTTAAAATTAACGTAGATATATGACCGAACCTAACCAATTCTACATAACCTAACCTAACCTATCTTTATAGGTTAGGTTAGGTTAGGTAGCCGAAAAAGTTAGGTTAGGTTAGGTAGGTTAGGTAGTCGAAAAACAATTAATTCATGAAAACTTGGCTTATTAGGCAAATCGGGCCTTGCATAGTAGGCTGAGAAGTGCGTTCTGGCTACTAGGTACGACATATATTATATATATATATATATATATATATATATATATATATATATATATATATATATATATATATATATAGGCTCCATGAATGTCTTCCATTGCTATATATAGCCACGTTTCTAAGGTAATACAGCGATATAATCACATAGGAATTAGTGTTAAGTTTAAAATAACAGTACGTCTCATAATTTTATGTTTCCAAGATGGTGTTGACTTTGGCTAAATATGCTCTAATGCATCAATACCAACTTTCGTCTTCCATGGGGAATTTTTTACACTTATTATATCATTCATTGTGTCGGGGGACAGGAAGCCAGAGTGTATTCATATACACGTTAGCCTTATATCGAGGTCCACCCCTCAAGGTCGAATTAGTAAGCTGACTAACTCCTGAGTACCTACGTGAACAAACGCATTAGGTGAAAAGAAATGTGCCCAACTATTTCGTTTCTGCCCGGGATTCGAACCCAGAATTCTGACCTCACTTTACTACCAGTACCCTTTAAATATGTGCTTAGCTGTACATGGCACAGTCGCTTGTCATTGATCACTCAGTAATTACTGGTTGCATTTTGTGATTAAAAGCGCGAGTACTAAATTAAGCATTTGTAACCATGTGTATTATATTACATTATTATTATTACTGAGACAATCCATTAGAGCCACGCTCCCTACAAGCCAATGTGTGAAGGGAGCGTTAGGGGAAAGCACTCCTATACCTCACAAGAGTGTATGCGGGTAATGTGTAAAAACCTGATATAGTATTAGCCCGATGCCTCGAGACCCCTTGTGGAATCACTTGCAGCCCAGGTTACATTACTTATAACATATCGTTATTCAGTGGTTTAAGGCGTGTGCTGGGGCGTACCCACGGTGCAGGTTCGAATCATTCACACGGCTCCAATTGATTTTCTCCTTGATATATCACGTTAATATGATTTCTTTGTGTATTATTATTAGTTATAACTCGCAGAAACTGTGGCGTCAGTCACTTAATAATTAGGTAGGAATTACCAATATATATTTTACGGGATATTCATGCCCGTGTCACCTCTTGGGTGGCTTAATCTTCATAAATCAATCACCAACACATATATATTACCCCAACTCGGCCTATTCCTCGATCATTCCACAATCCATTTATCATATCTATAATAAAGCTTGTCTGTGTCTGTCCATCTGCTGTCTTCTGTCCAAGGACAGAGGACAAATGGTTAGGGCTAACCTCGCCCAACTTTGCAAGGTGAATGGTCCAGAATACAGGACGGTCATAGGCTGGTCAGGATCGGTCCTATAGATGGTCCTATTAAGATGGGACATCGGGCTCAATAGTAGTAATCTGGGTAATATTCTACAGTATTTGTAATTCTGTTTTTCTCTACTTTGGTGAAGAGTGTGAATCATTCCGAGTCCAATTGTAGTTTAAAAAATCTATTTTGAAGCATGTTAATATTTGATAAAGGAAGTCAGGAAGGTTTTACGTGGGAATACACTTGAAAACTGAACGCTCAGAGCAGACAAAGATATTAAAATATATTTCTTCAGGGTAAGGGAGGGTAAGAAAATAGAATGAATAAAGAGGAGAAGCCGCTCTGTTCTCTCGAGGTTTCAACAGTGGCGGCGGACTCCATCCAAGAACCCCGCCGTAAAAGCAAGAAATTATAAAGCCTATCAACACCATTTAACTGAGTGGCGGGTACTAAGCTTTAAAACTCAACCCACACAAGCACCACTTTACAACTGTACGTCTTAGCATACACACACACAAACACATAAGTAAATTGCATAAATACATCTAAATGTCCGATGAAAAGGCAGGCAGGAGATGAGGCTATGTATGGTCATATGTGCGTGTATGTATATGACGTTGATATTTGCATGATGGTTGGACAAAGAGGCCGCCTCGACACCCGTCATCAGTTAGCCTCACCTTATATACAGGCGATGAGTCACAATAACGTGGCTAAAGTATGTTGACCAGACCACACACTTGAAGATTAATTCCATACGCTTTCTTACTCGAAAAAGTTACCGAAGAGCTTCAAAGACGTTGATTAGGCTTACAGGTTCCGGAAGATGAGAGGAAATGTCAGCACTGTGGAGAAATGCCCGACAGACCACTGGAACATTATCTAACACAGTGCACAGTTACAAACCCATTAAGATTTCAACTTAGATTCAACAGAGCAGAAGAAGTTGTTAAACACATATGGCAAAATTTTACTGAAGCGACCATACGAGTAATAAATACTCATACTCCGCCCAAGTAAAACAGAAACAAGCAACACTTAGTGGGCCAGCCAGAGGCTTAGGGCCCGCGCACGAATATCCCTGCAAAAAAAAAAAAGACGTTGATGAGTGAGCGGACATCTTTGACAGATGCCGTCTGCCCAATGCATTTCTGTCATATTTACTTGCGTCCACTAATTTTTCCTTGTGAGGTGCCCATCTTGGAACTCTTCTTTCGTCCTGGTAACCTTTCGTCCAGCAAACCATCCAACGGTGAAGGGCGCTTGGGCTGTCAGTAAGGTCAACTGCTCCGCGGCGCCCTCTCCCGGGATGGCATAACTCTGCTCGTGTGAACGTATTAGAAATTCAGTCACGTCACCCATGGGAAAAGGTCCCCCCCACAAACATAGATGGCGTGATGCCAGGCGTGAGCCAGGAGGGTCTCCACACACACGATGGAGACACCTGCCGGAGAGAGCCCGTGGTGACCACCACCAGCTACTTAGTTTCCTGCACAGTTGCTCAATCCTGCACTACCTACAATTCAAAACCAATTTCTTGGATGTGTACAAATGGAGCAACGGAATACAAGGACTGCACTTAACAATGCAATCTTTAAGACATGACAGTATGGTTCTAAAACCTAATGAGTATAAGGGTGATCAATAAATTTAAGGAGGTATTCAACAAATTAAAATACGTTTTTGGTTTTTACCTGAAATCTTGAAATAAAATACTATGACTCGAAAATATTAAATAGATTTCAGTTGGTGAGTACAGTATGATCTGTTAGCTCAAGTCTAACATTTTTAGTAGCCTTTAAAATTGTCAATTTAGACAGGGTCGCGTAGTACAGTTGGCTTCGTTCTCGACTTAAAATCCGAAATTCTTTTCCTTTCACCTAATGTCCCTGATCATCTACAAGGAAATGTAAATAAGTATACTAAAGTTGGGCAGATGTTGTGGGGGCTGCATCCTGGGGAGGGGCAGTAGTTTGGGGGGTACTCTACAAAATGAATTATTATATACACAGGTTCCTGTCCCCAACAAACCAAGTTTTCAATAAATTTTATTGGATAACAAGCCTATTACTGTCAACGGAATTTGTTCTAATCTTTGTTCAACTTGAGCATCGTCAGATTAGATAATATGTTATCAGTCAAGGTGAACCTTAAATATGTTTTTACCAGAGCAACCCATATGGTGTGATCCCCTGGTTAATGTTACAAATAACAGCAGCTCACGAATCAAGAGCAGAGTAAACATTTATTATTTCATAAACATACCAGTACCAAAGTACAGGACAGAGGAGTAAATACATCTCTCTCTTTCTCTATAGAGAGAGAATATTATAAATAATAATAATATTTTAGTAATAATATATTTATAAAGGATCAGTTGCAATAAAGTTACTTAGTGGATCATGTTGGGTCTACATTCTCTGCTGGTCACAACCAAGGAATCCGCGGTTCGATCCCCAACAGTTGGGCACATTTTCTTGCATCTGATGAACCTGTCCAGAAAGCAACCCGTCCTCGACTCACGTCCATTACATCCAGCGGTCAACCCCACAGACGCATTCATAAATTTTAACATGCTGTTCATTCAAAACGGGAATTTTCTCAAGTATAAATTAATATTATAATATATTAGCATATTGTGTATATATAGGCATAGGTTAGGTTAGGTTAGGTGTTTAGGTTCTGTTGGCGATTATTTGTATTTGTAGCACGTGGGTGAAGCATTTACAGCGTTGTGGTTCGAACAAAAATCGTCAGTGAAGCACTTGTTCCGGAAGTGTTCGAACGTCAGCAGTTGTGAGTCGTGTGTAAACCGTTTTTCATTCATAAAAAATGGGGTTTGGCGGGTGCATGGAATCACTTTTGGATCTTTGTTTGGAGGACGGGCTGTCAGAAAGAAGTAACTCTAGATAATCGGGAGTTAGACCAGCCCGTCCTCCAAACAAAGACCCAAAAGTGATTCCATGCACCCGCCAAACCCCATTTTTTATGAATGAAAAACGGTTTACACAAGACTCACAACTGCTGACGTTCGAACACTTCCGGAACAAGTGCTTCACTGACGATTTTTGTTCGAACCACAACGCTGTAAATGCTTCACCCACGTACTACAAATACAAATAATCGCCAACAGAACCTAAACACCTAACCTAACCTATGCATATATATGCACAATATGCTAATATATTATAATATTATTTTACATATGAGAAGATTTCTATTTTGACTGAACAGCATGTGTCAAAATTTATGAATGCGTTAGTGGGGTCGACCGCTGGATGTAATGGACTTGAGTCGAGGACGGGTTGAGTTAGACAGCTGTTGATAATTGCATTCTGGGGAAGGTCAGTTCTCACCTAGTTGTGCTTACGGGAGTTGAGCTTCAGCTCTTTGGTCCCGCCTCTCAACTGTCAATCAGCTCGTGTATAGATTCCTGATCAAACATAGTTGTTCAAACTAGATTAGTACTCACCTAGTTGTACTTGCGAGGAGGGTTGAGCTCCGGTTCTTTAGTCCCGCCTTTCGACTTTCAATCAACAGGTAGATCACTATAGTTGACCTAATGAGGCCTTGGTAAGTCTAACAGGCATACTGCCTCCCACAACAGGAACTAACCAAGGTACTTGTATACTTTATATAGCCACTAATTATGTATAACGTTTCGGCCATGAATAAATAATGATCTGCGTACAAAAATATGATTTACTTTTAATAAAAGAAATGTTTAAAACGAGTGAAACTTATCGCTAATCTGGGTACATGTGAAGGAAACAGCTGATTCCACATAGAGAGTAATACACGGATATAATTCTTAATATAATGTAATACACTAGGATTTAGCTAAATTTTAATCAATAAAGATCAGAAATAAAGTACTATCTAAGTTTATTGGATCTTAACAATTTGATATAAATGTTTTCATAAGTTTGGGTTGGAAGTTTCCATAGTAGCATCCTGTATGGCTGATTTAGAACAACACTCTGGGAAGGGGTTCAAAAAGCGCCAAAAGTTATATAGCACAACGTCATTAGTAAGATGTAAACAAACATATTCTTTCCTAACCTAATCTAACCGAATCTATTCTAACCTAACCTATACTTACCTAACCTTAACTTACCTAACATTTACCTTACCTTACATTTTGTATATATCACTACTAACGCGTGTGACCTCAGATACGCTATATAAGGTGTGTGTGTGTGTGACGTCATTGTGACGTCAGAGTGGTGATTCTGCGGATCATTTTGGAATGTGTGTGTTAGGGGGGCTGGGAGACAGCCTTATGTTACCTAATGTCTGGAGTGCCAGCCAGAGTGTCACTGGTGCCAGCAGCCCTCGCCACCCTGGTCAAGGCTGCGAGTGCCACTTCCCACAACCAGTCCCTCCTCAAGCGTCTCCCATCCTCACCTCACACTCGGAACAGGTACAGTTTGACCACTCTTCAGTACGACCCAAGAGGTAGTTCACTGGCCTGGCTTGATAATGACCTAAGAGGTAGTTCACTAACCTTAATAACGACCCAAGAGGTAGTTCACTGGCCTGGCTTGATAACGACCCAAGAGGTAGTTCACTGGCCTGGCTTGATAACGATCCAAGAGGTAGTTCACTGGCCTAGCTTGATAACGACCCCTAGAGGTAGTTCATTGGCCTGGCTTGATAATGACCCAGGAGGTAGTTCACTGGCCTGGCTTGATAACGATCCCTAGAGGTAGTTCATTGGCCTGGCTTGATAACGACCCCTAGAGGTAGTTCATTGGCCTGGCTTGATAACGACCCCTAGAGGTAGTTCATTGGCCTGGCTTGATAACAACCCCAAGAAGTAGTTCACTGGCCTGGCTTGATAACGACCCCAAGAGGTAGTTCACTGGCCTGGCTTGATAACGACCCCAAGAGGTAGTTTACTGGCCTGGCTTGATAACGACCCCAAGAGGTAGTTCACTGGCCTGGCTTGATAACGACCCCAAGAGGTAGTTCACTGGCCTGGCTTGATAACGACCCAAGAGGTAGTTCACTGGCCTGGCTTGATAACGAACCCTAGAGGTAGTTCATTGGGCTGGCTTGATAACAACCCAGGAGGTAGTTCACTGGTCTGGCTTGATAACGACCCAAGAGGTAGTTCACTGGCCTGGCTTGATAACGACCCATGAGGTAGTTCACTGGTCTGGCTTGATAACGACCCAAGAGGTAGTTCACTGGTCTGGCTTGATAACAACCCAGGAGGTAGTTCACTGGCCTGGCTTGATAACGACCCAAGAGGTAGTTCACTGGCCTGGCTTGATAATGACCCCTAGAGGTAGTTCATTGGCCTGGCTTGATAATGACCCAAGAGGTAGTTCACTGGCCTGGCTTGATAACGACTCCGGAGGTAGTTCACTGGTCTGGCTTGATAACGACCCAGGAGGTAGTTTACTGGTCTGGCTTGATAACGACCCAAGAGGTAGTTCACTGGTCTGGCCTGATAACGACCCAGGAGGTAGTTCACTGGCCTGGCTTGATAACAGCTGTACAGGTATGGTAGTTCATTGCCTAGGCGTGATAATGACCCAAGAGGTAGTCAAGGTTCAGCCTAGTAGTTGGGTACACTTTACCCTGTTACAGGTGAAATTGTGTTGGATAAAATAGATACTAATTCCTTATGATACCTGGTACCAATTACCCAGTACTGTATTTGTATTAACTGTAGTTTGTCCTTATCAAGTTTGACAAATTTAAAAGTTTGAGCATCGCTATTTTGCCATTTGTGTGAGATTTTGAATATACTGTATAATCAGCATCGTTTGTTAATTTGTTAAATATAACTTTTCTCGTATTAACAACATGTACCTGGAGAATATGTAGGAGACAAAGAAAAGTTATTTTGAACAAACAAGGTGCGTCGTGGTGTTTGCTTGTAAGGATGATGCGTCCATTTGTCGGAAGTCTTGGCAGAATAAATTTAGCTCAGCAGGAATGATAGTCAGAATGATTGTCAAAATATTATAACTTCTTATGATTCAGTACTGAATATTTTTATAATAACCCATAATATTGATAATATTCATGATTTATGGGCATTGGTATTAATTTCATAATTGAACATGTGTGTGTTTGAGTTAGAAATATACATTATGTTGCAGATGTGATAGAGGAAAATTGGTTAGGAATCAGTGTATTAGAAGACTAATAGTTATAAAGGTGGGGTCCATTAGCTAACAGCTCGATCCTGCAGGCTCGGATAGTAAATGTATTACTCATACTTTATTTAAAATAGCACATGTTTTGCTGTGAAACCCTCTTTTGTTAGGTTAATTTTTTTTTTTTTTTTTTTTTTTTTTTTTTTTTATATATATATATACAAGAGTTGTTACATTCTTGTACAGCCACTAGTACGCGTAGCGTTTCGGGCAGGTCCCTGGAATACGATCCCCGCCGCGAAGAATCGTTTTTTCATCCAAGTACACATTTTACTGTTGCGTTAAACAGAGGCTACAGTTAAGGAATTGCGCCTAGTAAATCCTCCCCGGCCAGGATACGAACCCATGACATAGCGCTCGCGGAACGCCAGGCGAGTGTCTTACCACTACACCACGGAGACTGAATTAAGGTTTGGTTGCTATTTAAACTATTTTGTTGGTATATAATTGGTAATACTGTATTGTATTCATACACAGCTATAGATATTTATATTTAGTTATAGATATTTATTTTATACTGAACATAGTTTTGGGATACATGCATTTCCATGGTCTAACCTTTGAAAAGATTCAAATATTACCAGAAAAACAAGTGATACCAAGTACTTTTTCAAGCTGTTGAAATTCTGCAGTTTTGATGAGTGCCATTCTGGGCCAAAATGTTACCATGGATGTGAGAAAAGATTTGTGAGAGTATGCTCCTTGCAATCCTGACCTCTGAGAGTGCAATATTAACATGGGTTGAAGCATACAAACCTAAAATCCAGTATGTTAACATGAATGAGTTCTCAAAGATATTTGTGGTTAGTTAATAAGGATTGATAAGAAATGATTGGAAAGTGATGGGAATATGTGTTACTTCAGCCCGTCCTCCTAAGGTTTCACAATGTCAAGAAAACGGTTAATTTAATGTGTCCTCTTCTAACCTAACAGACTGAGCCAGAGAACCCAAAACAGAAAATGGGATAGTATGTCACTTTCATGAGCCACTTCCATTTTCTAGTCCAACGATTTTTGGCCTTAGTAATGCATACGAGTGAAAAAGACGTTCTTTGTAAGAGGACAGGTTGATTAATAACTGGTACGGTATGTGAAGTAGTTCTAATAATGGAATGAGGGTTCTAAAAAGACTAGATAATGTTTAGATTTTGCAGCTTGAAGACATTTTTAATAAAATTTACAAATGAAAATAGTAGAATTGGTTATAACTTAACATTATGAATTTTCAGAACCATCTTTGTATACGCTTCAATAATGTCAAGCCCCAAAGCTGTAATCAATGCTCTGAATACCGACAAGATTTGTGCAGCAAGACTGGATGAGATGATGCCAGAACCCCTCCCTCCTGAACATGATCTTGCTACTTTGCCAAATTGCAGTGAGTAACTCTCTTTTTATCATTTAATTTGATATTGAGATTTTATATGATAATGAATTATTAGAAGTAGTACTTGAATCTGTTTATTGATATTTTTGTGTGTGTATCTTCCTGAGGTTCATTTATGTAGATTCTGATAAATTTTGTAGCAAGTTATGTAATTATTAAACGTACATTTTCAAAATAAATTCATGCAAAAGATGGGTACTGAAAAGATATTTTAAGTGAATCAGTGGTAAAGGGGCTAACTGCAAGTAGATCTAGCATTCCTTCCTATACCTGTAACCTATAATGTAATGCTCGGCACAGTTGACTCACAATTGAACAGATCTAAGTTAAATTTCTGAGCACTACAAGATGTTTTGGTCAGTTTCCTTACACTTAAGGTGAGTCAACTTGTGCTGGAAGGTTTGGTATGGTGCTCTCTAAGCTAACAATAACAGAAAGTATTATGGGGATTTAGTGCAATGTATGGGACTCTGAGGACTGAGATTGATTTTCTGCATGAGGAACTTTGGTAGATGAAGCAGTGTGTTTGCCCATAAGAGGAAGTGGGCAACTTCAGTAAGTCCTCACCTTGGAGTGTCTCGAAGGTAAAGGAACTTGAGTAGACTCTGGCATAGCCTTCTACTGTACAGCTTTTGTAAAGATCTCTTAATTCATTTGCCACTTTGGAGAATGAGTGCTGTGGGGAGGCTGCAATACGTCCCCAGATAGATACATACCATTGGTCTAAAAATCTTATGTGTAAAACGAAAGCCTCGTACAAAAGGATTAAGAATGGGAAAGTTAATCTAGGACAAGTTTGTCAACATGGGTAAAAATGTTAAAAAAAATAAGGAAAGCAAAAAGAAACTATGAAGTACATAAAGCAGGGCAGGCAAAGAGAAATCCTAAAGGACTTTTCAGTTATATTAAACAAAGTATAGGGAAAAGACAGGGCCATTAAAAACTGAGACAGATCAGATAACTGATAATGACAAATAAATTACTGTAGTAGTACAGTACAGTATTATAAATCAATATTTTGTCTGTATTTATCAAAGAAGGAACATTATGCCTTCAGCCTAAGAACTCTATATTGGTGGTGAAGAGGACAGGTTGACTAGTTTAGCGGTTACCAGACTACCTACCTGTTGACTACCTGTTGGAGATTTCAAGGATCAATGTCCCTGTGGCCTGGTCTCTGACCAGACATCCTGGTTGCTGGTCTGATCAACTAGGGAGGGAGTTATTAAACAAATAGAAAAATAAAAGCAAAACAAGTCTCCAGGGCTGGCCAATGTGTTTGCCAGGGTGCTTCAAGAAGGTAAAGAAGAGCATTGAGCTCTAATCTTGCATAATCAGTAATCATTAGAGTCGAGCAGAGTACCAGAATCATGGAGGGTTACAAGTGTGGTACTGATTTTTTAGGAAGGGAGACAGATCATTTGCTGTGAACTATCAGCCATTTAGCTTAATGTTTATTGTGGGAAAATTGTTTGAATCAATAATTGCATTGAATGTATGTAAATAGGAGCTGTCTCATATGGGCCAATAGGCCTTCTGATATTTCCTTAATTCTTATCTTAGGTAAAAGCAAATACTAAATACACTCAGTTGGTGATTGGGCAACATATGCATTTCAGTAACCCCATAAAAGGCTTATAATAGTGTTTTTAGAAGCCATATATATATCTGTGAGGGAATGTCTGCGTCGAGGTTGAAGGCCAGATGTTTGGGGTTAGCCTCGTTATGCTTTGTTTGACTAATGGTGATTTTTATCAGGAGCGTCACAAAGAAGATGGGGCCAGCCTAGTGCCCCTCGTTCACGAAGTCTCGGGATGTGAAATATTCAGCTTCAAGTCCATAGACTTTAGCATTTATTTAAATAATAGTGAATTCAGATACCATATTGATTTTCAAAACATGTGTACAGATGACAAATTTTCATTCTGGATACAACCTTTTGGTTACATTGACAGGGAAAGGAAGTGTGTGGGCACAGAGGGAGAAGATAGGGGAAGAGCATGTGTGGGCAGGATGAGAGTAGACATATGTGTTCATGATGGGTCGTACCCTCACACTTGTACAGTGGTTCAGAATCTTGCTTATCCGGGTGATGTCTTGATTGGCATGGATTTCTTACACAGGTTCTCATATTCTCTGTCTGCTGAGAAAGGGGCGAGACACTGCCGGTTGAAATTAGGCACTGCATCATACCCGGTGACATTGACTGACCATCTACCTGTTGTGGCTTCCATCCAGCGGAAGCAGAAACATTATGCCAATTACGCGAAATTTTTGCTTCAGTCTTCTCCAGACAATAATAAGAAGTTGTGTATTTTCCATGCTTTCGACAAGCAGACTTGCTCACCACGTTCATTTAGGTTCCTTAGGGTGGCCGTGGGTTGTCATATCCAGCCTGGTTCTACCCTTCTGGTGGCTGGCAGGTTTGATAAACTATTAATTCCTCACCACTTAATTGTTGTCCTGGACAAAGGTGCCCTCATACCTGTAGTCAATCTCTCGCACAAGACCTACCGTTTCAAAGTGGGTGATCGGGTGTCTCAGGGTATTATCTTAGATGAGACATCGATCTTTCAATCAGATCCATCGGAAACACTTACTGACACTGAGCAATGTGGCGCTCTTATTGTTAGAGACACTAGTAAGACTTCTAAGCACGGCACAACGGTGCTTGCGCCACCTTGCGATACCAACAATTTGATTAAATTAATATCAGCACTAGATTTACAGCACATTCCACAGTTAGAGAGGAAACGGGTGCGGGAAGTTTTGCGGATGTTCCCCAAATTATTTGCAACGGACGACGATCAAATTGGGTTGTTAGACAGAATTGAGCACACCATTCCAACAGGTGATCACTGGCCTGTGTATACGAGACAGTGGAGGCTCCTGGAACAGGCTAAGAAAACTATCAGAGAGGAGTGTCAGAAGATGTTAAGACAGGGAGTTATAGAACCAAGCACTTCACCATGGTTGTCTCCGGTGGTGCTGGTGCGCAAGCCGGATGGTAGTTACCAGTTTTGTGTCGACTATCGGAAAGTTAATGAAATTGCAAAGGGGGATGTGTACCCCTTACCTCGGATTCAGGAAATTATAAATCAGTTCACGGCAGCCAAGTATTTCTCCACTCTGGATGCTAAGTCAGCATACTGGGCCATTCCGGTTGCAGTTAGGGACCGTGAGAAAACAGCATTCTCTGATGGGGTTCACCAGTTTCAGTTTAAGCGCATGCCTTTTGGCCTGAAGACAGCCCCTTCATCATTTCATAGGGCTATTAACTTCATCCTCAGCCCTGTGCTGGGTATTCATTCATTAGCATACCTGGATGACGTGGTTATCTACTCCAGGTCGTTTGATAAACACCTTCGTGACTTGACTGAGACACTTTCATTGTTAGACAAGGTAGGGTTCAAATTAAATATCAACAAGTGCACCCTGGCATCTCAGAAATTCAAATTTCTGGGGTTCCAGGTGAGCACAGATGGCATCCGCCCTGACCCAGACTCATGCCGCACCATTGCTGAGATGCCCAGGCCTAGGTCAGCAAGGGATGTGCGCCGGTTTCTGGGAGCAGCCGGATACTTCCGCCGCCATATTGAGGGATTTGCTAGTATAACAGCGCCTTTAACTGACCTTGTAAAGAAGAATGATAAATTTATGTGGACCTTAGAGCATGATGAGGCCTATACTAGGCTCAAAAGTCAATTAATTACCGCCCCAGTATTAGCTGTGCCTGACTTTGATAAGGAGTGGGAGGTGCATACAGACGCTAGTGGTATTGCCATAGGAGGATGCTTAATGCAGCGTGATTCAGAGAACCATCCTCACCCTGTGGCATATTTCAGTAGAAAAGTGAAGGGACCGGAGGTTCGATACTCAGCAACAGACAAGGAAGCGCTTGCTGTGGTTGAAAGTGTTCGTTATTTTGAGCCCTACCTATTCCAACGGCATTTTGTTATTTTCACAGATCACAGAGCTCTCACATATATATTTAAAAAGAAAACAAAGTGTCCCCGGATGTCCCGTTGGTCTCATGAGCTGTCAGCTCACTCTTTTCAGATCCTTTATAAGCCAAAACCATCTCACGTTGTGCCAGATACGTTGAGTAGGAACATCGCGTCAGTTAACGTAAATGTCAACATTGAAACCATTGCAAGTGATACAATGAGAGAATTTCAAATGAAAGAACAGTGATGGAAGGAAATAATTGAATATTTGGAGGGTGGTAAATATCCTATGAAGAAAGGTAACTTTCCCCTGCAGCATTTTGACCTTCAGAAGGGTGTCCTATATTATGTTAACGACATGAAAGATCGTGTGGTTTACCAGTTAGTCATCCCCGACACGTTAAGATCATCAGCCGTGAAACTTGCTCATGCATCTAAGATAGCTGGTCACCCTGGGGTCTTTAAGACCTATATGAGAACAAAAACTTTATTTTATTTTCCTAGGATGTTATCTTATATCACTAAGTTTGTTATATCGTGTGCAAACTGCCAACGACGAAAAGGTACCCCTAAGGTACAGGCGCCACTACAAGAGTTCCCTGAAATTTTTGAGCCTTTAGATCGAGTGGGAGCGGATTTGATTGATTTACATAGTAGTCATTCTGGTAATCGCTACGTGTTGGTGCTAGTGGACCATCTGTTCCGGTTCACTACCTTGGTTGCTCTTCCTCGTAAGGACTTGCAGACTGTTGCAGACGCTTTCTTAAGTTAATTTGTCACTGTGTTTGGACCTGTGTGTGTCATTACTTGTATTTTGACATTATATTTAGTTACTTGTAATTTTCCTGTTCCATTAGGAATTTTTTTATTTTTTTATATGTCATGCTAGCTTTAAGGCGATTTTTGTATTGGCCTTCCAGCCTTCGGGGTAAGTCTTGCTGGACTGCCTAGGGTGCAATCGGGATTTGTCTTTTTTTTTCATTGACATACTGTATTGTCATATTATGATAATCGGAATTGTATCATATG
This sequence comes from Procambarus clarkii, assembly GCF_040958095.1. Classification (NCBI taxonomy): domain Eukaryota; kingdom Metazoa; phylum Arthropoda; class Malacostraca; order Decapoda; family Cambaridae; genus Procambarus; species Procambarus clarkii. Next base: position 26,493,611 of record NC_091216.1, on the reverse strand, counting down.
TCAGGATATCATTGCTTGTATGTTCGCCAATGCGTTTTTTTGTACTTTTGTTTCTTTCATTGTACATTTATGTGTTGTTCTTACTGAAGTGTAACAGTTTAATGTACTTGGCATCATGTTAATTTAGTTAGCTTACTTTTATCAATATGTCACTGGCTAATTTTTTTTCTTTTAGGGTTTAGTTATGGTATTTTGGATGAGTTAGGATAAGACAAAATTGGCCTTAATTATCATACACCCGATTTTGTCTTAACTCCGGGAAAAGGGAGCTGTAACACCCATAACCCCTCCCCCAGAGTTCACACCCAGGGAAGCCTTCTCCAAGAGGTCAGCCCAGTGACCTCTGGATTATCTTGTATGTTGATTAAAAATTCCTGGGTTAATCTTAGTCATCTAGTTTCAAGTATGTAATATTTCATGATACTCTTGTCAAACATTGCAATGGAATTAGACCCCAGGTTCTTATGTGTAAACATCCATAGATCTCCCCCTTTTAGCCAGGTCAAAGGTCAGTCACACACGTAATTAATAATTCCTCTCTTGAACAGCGTATGGTGAATGTCAAACAAGCTTAATGAAAATTCTTGAGTGTTTGTGCACGTGTGGCCCGACCTCTTTCGATCTAGGTAGCAACAGCAAATCTCCCCCTCCCCCCCTTTTGGGTTGCATATATTGGTCCTGTAGAGTCTTAGAGACAGGGTGCCGGACACCAGGGTCAGGAGTGGATCAGAGAACATCGCACAGCCAGGGAGGGACAGAGTGAATCCACCGGAGGGAGAGACAAAGGTCTTAAGGTAAAGTGTGATCTCTGAGGGTTTTGTTCCATGTCTAAATTTCTTAATTATTGGCCAGTGTTAGAGTAGGATTTATAGTGGTGATTAGCATAATTTTGTTCTCAATAAACTTTTGTTAAATTTCCCGTCTGTGTCAATTGTTGAATCCTCTTAGCCTTTTGGATATAGTGGGCTGACAACCGTCCCATAATTAATGACAGTTTTAGAAAGTACTCTCCATGTCAAGCAATGTTTCTTGCCTTGTTGCTTGATATAGTCTCAATGGTCAAGGCAGATGGTGGCAGCGTTTTTTAATCCTGTGTAGCATTTTCTTGTTGGCAGTGTAACTTTTGGTTCTGGTGTAACCATCATATGTCAGCTCATATTACAGTGTTCAATGACTGTTGCCAAGTGCAACCGATAGGAAGTGTTACTCAGTATAAGTAGTAGTGCTACATATATTATTTAGTTATATTCATAGTGGTGTTACATTGTTATATAATGAGTAGCTATGTTGCAGGCTTGGCCTTGGTATTTCTGGCTAATCATTGTGAGCCACAGTGAATTCTGCTGTCTGGCCTATAGAACTGGATGTGGCCAGAAGCTGTCAGTCATCAAGTTATGTGTAAGCAGGAGCAGAGACTCAGTACACCATAAGAAAGTCTGGTGGTCGCAATAATAGTTGCTTATTTCAAGGCTACTCTTCGTCAAGGTATGTTAACACTTTTATTGTCAGGAATTTGCTTTGTAATATATATACTGTATGTTCATTGTAACACAAAAGTCATGCTGTGACATTTAGGTTTACTGTATTTTAACACTTATAAGATTGATGTAAGATAGATATAGATATAAGATGTAATGGGTTGTGAAATGATTTTAGTGTATAAATTATATTCACGCAAAGTCACTAATGTGCAAGGCCTTTAGAGCAAGTCTTAAAGCTAATTAATTAGTTCAGGCATACATTGAGAATTTCCAGTGTAATAAATTGAATGTTGTTGTACACTGCTGATGAACAGTGCTTTTCAGTATGTACAAATTGATTGATTAATGGTTTCTGGCATCATAAGAGACTACGTGACATGAGAGCTGCGTTGTGGGCAGCGTTGGTGGTGGTTAGCGTGACAGCTGCCATATGTGAACGGCTTCAACAGCAATACCAACAACAGGAACGAGATCAACATCAGCAACCAGAAAAATTGCATCATCAACAGAGGTTTCCTAACATAGTTGTGATGTTAGTTGATGATCTGGGTATCGGGGACCTTGGCTGTTATGGCAACACCACTATCAACACACCAAACATTGACAGGTATGTCAGCCATATTTAGTGTTATCATGCTATTTAGACAGGTATATCAGCCATACTTAGTATTATCATGCTATTTAGACAGGTATATCAGCTATACTAATGTTGTTTTTATCATTCTGCTTAAACTGAACTTACTAATTAATCCTAGTTGGCAGATTATAGAAAATGTAATTTTTGGTAATAACATTTCATTCACTTGGATCATTGGGGATTTGAATGTGCCCATACTGAGGCTGAGAATCCCGATTACCATCCACCTTTCAGAAAGGAGAAAACAACAAGAGCAGGTTGTGTGATGCTATATATATAAGAGGACATGACTGCAACCAGCAGTGAGGAATTGAACGCAGTGGGACCTCAAACTCTGTATGGTGCAATATACTAGCTCAAAATGGTAGCCAACTAACAGTGGGAGTATGCTACAGGGCTGACACAGCAACAGCAGAGGAAGTCATAAATAGGCACAATATGATAAATGTTGCAGTTCAACCCCAAACTCATATAATGGGGAGACTTTATAACTTTAATAATGAAACAATAGGTCGAGTGAACCTAATACAAGTGGAAGGGGGGGGGGGGAATTTCTTGACCTAGTACTGGGCTCCTTTCTCATATACTGTAGTGTGTAACCGAGCCCACTCACTGTAACAGCATTCTACATCTTGCACCCACATCAGAAGAGGGCATGATCGATCAAATCCAGGTAAAGAAGAAGCTTGCTTCTTCATGTGGCCACAATATTCTAAGGTGGAATGCAGTTCTAGAAACTCGAGAATGAATTCTAGAAATTACGGTCCAGGATGATGACTTTCTACACTACCCTTGAGGAGACTATCATGGAATGAGAGAGGAATTGCAAAATAAATCCTAGAGGAAGTTAATAGGAAATCCAGACATGGACGTTTTGTAGGAAAATTTCACAAAGGTCATCAGTGAACTTGTTAAAAAATATGTGCCAAGAAGAAGAAAGAAACGAAAGAGAACTAGATGGATGATACAACCAATTAAAAAAATTTCTAACAATTACAGTACTTGCAACATCGGGAAAAGGCATATGTTGACACCAGACATGACAGGACTGATTGCATTGCAACTTTTAAAATACTAAACAAGTTGGAGGATATTAATCAAGATGGGACGGGATAGGCCCCATGTGAGTCGGATTAGTGAACATAGACAGTACTGTATTGTATTTGGAATTAGACTATAAGTATTACTGATAATATTCTGGATACTGTCTGCTTCAAAAACAGTAATTGCTTACTAAGGCACAAGTATGATAATATTGTTAGATATTCACCAGGTTGGCTCAGGATGGAGTCCGTCTGACGCACCACCTGGCGGCGGCATCTCTCTGTACTCCCAGCCGGGCTGCTCTTCTCACTGCTCGCTACCCTAATCGCTTTGGTACTGTATGCTCGTTTTATTAATAATAATAATAATAATAATAATAATAATAATAATAATAATAATATTTCCATATTGTTGGGAGCAAGAAACTTGTTATGGCTATGGAGATTTCCTAAACAATGAATATCATATCTGGGATGTGATCCACAACAGTCAACTAGCTCACAGGCACCTATTTCTTGCTAGATGAAAAGAAGCATGAGGTGTAAGAAGACAGTGAATAGTAATTAAGGGGCCGTCTGGTTATTATAATGAAAGTTGTTCAATGTCAACCAATATTAATTTTCTAGTTGTATATGAAAAGTGCTTAAATTGTCCCAAGTTTCAGTACTGCAGCGTAAATAGAAAGGGAGTTTTTTTTTTTTTTTTTTTTTGAACGTTTTTTACACATTTTCAAGTCCACACTTCAGAACACACGTTTCAGATATAATTATTCTGTGACACTTTTCTGACACATTAGCATATAATAAAGGATTTGGGGATTTAGAATTTCCAAAACATCTTTAGTTTTCCTAATACAAATGTTCAAATTTCCCCAAAATTTTTTTGCAAATATGGCATGTTTATTGCTATTATAAAATCAATAAATGAACTTAGAGAAAAATGAAAGCCCCCCAATGTAGAGACATGCCCTCCACATATACTGTGTAAGTTTCATGTAAATTGAATAAAAAAGGAATCAGTTTTGTAAACGATTGTGTCAATTGAAAAAAAAACAGAAATGAATAAAGTCTAAGGTTCTAAAATCTGTGGCTGGGGTTGACATCAACCAATTTTCTCCAAAATTGGCATCCTTACAGATAGGCTTACGTACAGTCAGGTGTGTAAGTTTGATGCAAATCGCCCAAAAAAAAAAATGAAAAAAAAAAATATTAAAAAAAAAAAAGAAAAAAAATCCTTTTTTTTTTTTTTTTCCTTAAAATTTTTTTCCAATTAAACTAATTATAATATTTGTTTAATATAAGCTATTGTGATAGCAAAGAGTCATAGTTATGATTTCAGTTGACACTTTTGATTGATAATCGATTTTGACCATTTTTGCATAATTTTCACAACTGCTTCAATATTTTTTTTCTCCCTTCCTATTTATGCTACAATGCTGAAACTTGGACCAGATGAAACACTTTTCATATAGAACTTGTCAAAAAAGTTTGATTGAAATCGAATGAGTTTTCATTTTTGCATTTTTGGACCCAGATGCCAACGAGACGCCCCCTTAAGCACAGTGATCAACACAGTTAACTCACAGCGGGAAGATTCCTGGTTAAATTATCGTGATAGAAATAAAAAGTTTGGTTACTGTTTTCTTTCACCTGTCTAGTTCATCTAGCCGGGAGTTGGGCAGCTGTTGTGGGTTGCACTCTGGGGGAAGGGCTGTGGTTGGCCAGAGGGAACCTCAGTAAGCCTTAACAGACTTCTTGTTACTGACGATGGGAAATCATATACAGTGACAACTCTGAAATATTTAGTTTAATATTATTATGATTTATCATATTGCAAAGTTATTATCAAATAATATGGCATATTTTTGTATTTCCCTACAAAATTCATGTTTGTTATATAGGTTTAGTTGGCGAGGAAGGAACAATAGGAGTGATCCTTCACATTGCTAGTAAAGTTTCCCTGCCACTGGAGGAAGTGACAATAGCAAAAGCACTCTCTGCTGCCAACTACACCACTGCTGCCATAGGTAAGTACCTCTTACTGAAACATTACTTGAAGAGTTGTTCAACCAATAAAGGAAATGACACTAGCGAAGGTACTGTCTGCAGAGAAGAAGTCACAATTGTTACGTTAATCTTTGACAAAATATGATTGAAGATTGAAGACAAAATATATACTGTATTTTACCTGCACAAATGCCTTGTGCAGGTAAATCAGGTATTCTCTAAATGTGTCTGTAGTTTTAATAACGTTGATGCAGTTTAACTCCTGATCATAGTAAATTGCAGCACCACCACCACCACCTCTGGTTTGGTCTACAGTTACATAGTGGTGATCAGTTGAGTATAAATTAAATATAGTTGGGTAGAGCTGTCGTTTAGCCTTGTTTTTGTTAATACTGTATAACAAAGGAGAATTTATAGTAGTGATTACAGTAAGGCACTAATGTCATCATAGTGTTAATTTAATTACCGATACATTGTACAGTACATTGTTGGCAAGGCTTGCTGTATAATTATTTGCAATTTTGACCATTAAAGTGATGACTGTCATAAATAAAAGGTTTAGTTCAAGGTCTGTGTGGTATCAGTGGCATAGTTCAGTTTGATTGTCATGTTTCCAAACACTATGTAATAGGATTTTCAATGTCAAAGGTTTATTAGCAGCCACAATTTTTTTTTTTTAGTTCAGCTGTCAATTGAAATAAGTGGGTTAATATTTGAGAAAATGAAGGTTGTGTCATCAGCAACAAGAATTGGTTTCAGGTGTTGTGATGCATTTGGTAGGACGTTGACATAAATAAGAAAGAGAAGTGGACCAAGTATACTACCCTGTGGAATACCAGTGTTAATTGACAATGTGGATGAAGTAGCATCGTTCACAGAAACATACTGGTACCTGTCACTGAGGTAAAATCAAAAGTATTGTAGGGAGTGATTCCTGATTCCAAAGTGTTGCAGTTTGAGAAGGTTATTGTGGTTAAATGTCAAATGCCTTGTGCAGGTCACCAAATAGACCTATGGAATATAGACAACACATGCTTTCCAGGCGTCACTTATCTGAATATGCCTGTTACCCATTTTGGGTTTCTCCAAATAAAAAAGTTTGATTAACTGGTGGGCAGGCAGTCTGAATAAAAATGTGCAATAAAGAGAGAACTAGATTGCCCAGTGACCGTACTTGGTGCTACTTAAGCACTGTTCATACACTAATGGATGGCTCGGAAGCTTGAAACTCTGCCATGGCATGAACTACAATTGAGTACACAGTGAAAGGCAGTCTGCTGAGGTTGCCTCATCACCATTAATCTCCACTTCAGTCAACCCAACACTATCAGCATCCACCACCACCTTTTCCATCTAAGTAACAATGTTCCATCAACTATAATCTTCAGGTTAGCAAGTGAATCAGAACTTATCATATTGGTGAGTACAAACAGAATACTGTCAAATTTCTGCAACAAAACTGTCAATTTTTTCTCTAGCTTTTCAGAATGAAGAACCACTTATGTGTGTACAATAGATTCTTCGTTCAGTCTCAGTACCCAAGGGGTTCGGAAAGCCTGTGGCACTCTGTACTCATTGTTGATAAGAGTCACATGTATCAAGTCCAGCATATTAAGTAAAGATTCGTTGGTGCTTATTTTGTGGTCTGAAATCATACAGCAAGAACTAAATGGAACTAATGGCAAGAACTGAATACAATACTGTACTGGACGTTATGTTTAGCTAGGTAGAAGTAAAACTACTTGTACGTTAGCTTTTAAAATATTTTGGACAAGGTAGGCAGAACTGATATTGTCTAAAGTTGTTGATTTCAGTGAGATCACCACATTTATGGACAGGTTATCAGGAAATGTTCAAAGTTCAAATGATTTATAGTATTGTAGAGTAATGTTATGATCATTACTCTACATTACTTTACACTTGAGGCTTTATTTTAAATTACAGTTGGTATATAATATTCCCAAAATATTTAATAGTTCATTCAGTGTGTCGGAGGACAGGAAGCCAGAGTGTATTCGTACACGGTAGACTTATATCAAGGTCTTACCCCTCAAGGCCAAATTACTGACCCCGCCCAGGATGCAACCCCACAACAAGCTGACCAACTCCCGAGTACCTACTTGCTGCCAGGTGAACAGAGGCATTAGTTGAAAGGAAATGTGCCCCAACTATTTCTGTCCCGCCCAGGATTCGGACCCGGAATTCTCAATTGTGCGTCGAGAACGAACCCGACTGTACAACCAGGACCATGTCCTATATTTATAGAATATATTGTACTCAGCCATTTTTCTTCACCACTTGCTGGCATTATGAATTCCATAACATAACATAACCATTTCAGGTAAGTGGCATTTGGGTCAGATGTGTGGAGCGTTCGGGCGAGGGTGTCTGGGACCCAAACGTCACGGCTTCCAGTATTTCTACGGTCTGCCGTTATCACTGATATCTGACGCAGCTGGCTCCCATCCTTTCTGGATATTCCCTCTAGATGATCCTTTCTACCAGGTGAGGTCAATAATTTGTACTGAGAGAAGCAAACAACTTGGTTGTAATTATGCTAATTACTGGGTATTAATATTTTTTTTTGCAGGGAAAGTTATAATATTTTATTCCATAGAAAATTGACATTGACTAAAATTCTTTACAGGAACTAGTCTTTTGATCTGTAATATATTATTTTTATGTATACTGTATTTATAATTTGATCAGACTTTGTCTAAATGACAGTTTTAGATTGTGTTATTTTATTTGTTATGACTTGTATGCCTGATCAAAACATTTGTAGACCCAAAAAGGTGGCATTGAAAATTGTCAGTAAATTTTAATTATATTTGTATGCACCACATGAAAAGCATTTTATAAAATGCATTTTGATCAATAATTAATTTATGTATGAATTTAAAAAGCAAATATATTGCTCTTAAAGTTTTTACTGGACATTAACATTAATTCTGTATTCAGGGCTTAACTGGAGGCTGTCTGGCAAGCATGTTGGTGATCCTTGTGGGTTGGTGGCGGTGCAAGTGCCGATGCCTCGTCACCGTGATTCCCCTGGTGGTGGTCGTGCTGGTGGCCGCTGTCCTCTGGTTCCTTCTGACACACTACCGCTTGCACACCCAATGGTGGTGGCGTGTAAGGTTTTAATTTGTGGAGTATGCATGGTATATATACTAGATTCTGTAGTATGGTGGTCTACATTCCCGACTCGGTCTGGAATCCTGGGTTCGATCCCCAGTTGGGACAGAAATGTTTGAGTACATTTCTTTTCACCAGCTGCATTTGTAAATAGGTACCTAGGAGTTAGGTGACTGTTGTGGGTTGCATCCAAGGGAAGGTCAGTTGTTCATCCTAGGTGGGGGACCTCGATACAAGCCTGAACACACGCCACTGAAGAGGTGTAGACAAAATGGCCACACTCGAAAGACAACTGAAAAGCCTGAACCATCAAGGAATGGGATTGGGCAAATCCTCAGACAGGCAGAGCCACTGAAGATGAGCAGGAATGAATACAGAGCCCCAAGGCTCACAAAGTAAGGAGGAACTAGCTATCAAAAAGGAATATCGATCCAGAAGAAGGAACCCAGTCAGAGAGAATGGAAAATACTCAAAACCTGAGGGGTAGGGATTAGGATTAGGATTAGATTAGATTAGATTAGATTAGGATTAGAATCGGATTAGGCAAAAACAGCTACTATACACACTTCACAATTGAGATCACTGTAACAAAGAACAGAAGTCAGTGTGTCCACACTAAAGTGGAGAACACCTGAGACATCTGAACAGCCTGCAAAATGAATGGGAGGACATGTTGGTAACTGCTCATCCTGCTGAAGACGACAAACCACTCAAAAGGTCAGTAAAGTAACAGTGCTAACACAAGATGAAAGCGAGACTTCAGGTTATATGTTTCTTATTTATGATTTCTAGCAGCAGTATGAGATGACTTGTTGGGCTTTTCAACCCTTCTTCCCTTTGCTTAAGACTATATATGTCTGATGGGGGCAACTGGCTAGGATCCAGAGTGGTCAGGGTTGCCATCTGGCGGTGAGGGAATGTTGCTAACTGGTGATTGGTTCTAGACTAAGAGTGTGTATATAGTCTGCATCAGACTTATTACTATTTTCTATGCAGTTGTTTTTTTTGGGGTGTTATATTTTATGTCTGGGTTGATCTTGTATATTTAGACTTCCCTTGTCTAGCTATTGAGTGAGCCAGATATTAGTGTCAGGCCCCAGTAGGTACTCATGACTCCCAACGGCCTGGTAACGTGTTATAGGTCAGCCTGTTGGACCAAGTTATTACAAGCTCGGGACTAGAAGAACTCCGAAAACTCTCTCCAGGTATGCTTCAGGTATGCGTTGAACATTAATTGGTATTTTCTCATTTTTATGTTGTAAATTCTTATGTCTTCAGCATTACCCACAATACATTGTTTGGTGGTGGTGGGTTTCTTAGGTCTCCCCATGGTTGATGCAGCACCTGAACTGTTTAGTGATGCAGGATGAGGTGGTGGTGGAGCAGCCACTGGTGCTGGAGGGTCTCTCTCAGCGACTTGTTGATCAGTCTCTTGAGTTCATCTCTAACCACGCAAATGACAGTCGCCCCTTCTTCCTGTACCACGCCTTCGCCCACGTCCATACACCCATGTTCACACTACCAAGCATGGCTGGACGCAGCAGGCATGGCAGGTGAGCAAAGACGAGGATCGAGTTCCAATTGTTGTGCATCATTGGCGCTAAATCTTCAAAGTGATTGTGTGTATATGGGCAAATAATAGGTCTCCTGTTAAAATAAAGGGGATGATTTATGCGCAGGTACGGGGATAACGTGGAGGAGATGGATGCTGGCGTGGGGAAGATCCTGGATGCTCTCACGTGCCACAACCTTGACAACAACACCATTGTTTACTTCGTGTCTGACCATGGCGCCCACCTGGAGGCCATAGCCCCGGACGGCCAGCGTACAGGAGGATATAATGGACGCTTTAAAGGTGAGTCACAAGAGTTGATGAAGTGTTCATGTCCCAAAAAGGTCTTCATAATAAAGAAGCTAGTATCATGAGAAATTTTTTTCTATCAATAGCTGCCTTTGAGACCTGTAATGAAATACAATTAAGAAGCATTTGTTTTACCATCAATCATGTTCATTATGACGCAGAATTAATACATGTACAACTATAGTACTGTATGGTTTGAAAGGAATTCCAGTTACAGAACAGAATAACATTTTTCCCACAGGGGGTAAGGCTATGGGTGGAGCTGAGGGCGGGATCCGTGTACCAGGGATCTACCGATGGTCAGGTCACCTGCCTGCCGGGGTCACCGTCGACCACCCCACTTCCTTGCTCGACATGATGCCCACGCTCCTACACCTGGCTGGCCTCCCGCCTCTTCATCAGCTGCTCCCTAACTTGCCCTACAGGGTAAGTCTTGGATCAGAAGTTTAGAATCTGAGGAATTTCCACCATACTCACAAGAAATATGAAGAGGTTTTTCTTGCATATCAATACAGTTCAATAAAATACCTTTACCAAAAATACTAGAAGTATCGTTTATATTCATAACGCAATATAAAAATAAAAACAGGTAAGTAGCGGTGTATGAAAGGCAGGACTGCAATGGCCAGAGGCACCTTGCACTACAAGCAGTCCAGGACCAAGTGTACTAGTTCTATGTTAAACAGATGTGGAATACATCTATGCTAGTACAGTACTGTACTAGCATCTACCTCAAGTCCAATACCAGAGGTAAACATCATCTACTGTGAGTAAATCCAGGATCAGTACTACCCACTACCTACTTCACATTCAATTCCAGGATCAAATATACAGTACTCTCATATACCTGTTGATGCACAAAGGTAGCCGTCCTCTACTGACTTATTTTGGTTGATCTTAATAGTTTGCTTTCGTGTATCTTTATATATTGCTCAGGCTTCATAATAACAATTACCAGCTTAGTAATATTTTAAATCCATAGTCTACTTCAAAAAATACATTTTGGCTGGTAATACCTGATGTTTTAAGACTATTAACTATTACTGTTTTCTCTTGTAAACTTTAGAATACAAATTTGTTAAAGTATTATCATAAATTAGTCATATATAAAACAATTTAAAATATAGGGAAGCATTAAGAATGAAGTTAGGCTTTGACAGAATTAGTACTGATGTGCTTAAAATCATTTAAAAAAATAATTGGGTAACTTTATAAGTTTTAATTCAAATAAACTTGATTTGAATTACAGTACAGTACTGTAACCAAAATTGTAAGATGTTGTTTAGATTCTTAAATTTCTCAAATTGGTTTGGAAAAAGTATCAAGTTTTCCGAAGAATGTAAAAATCCAGTTTAAACAATACGTACTACAGCAACTGAAAAATACTGTTTTTTTTGTTATTAGAAGTTCTGATATGTGAACAGGAGCTGGACGGAGTGAGCGTGGCCAACCTGCTGAAGAACGGCACTCTGCCTCCCCCTCGGGTCCTCCTCCACCACTGTGTTCAAGCCATTCATGCCCTCAGACTTGTTAAAGGTACAGTACTATAATACATATGCACAAAATCTGGAGCGTAGTTATTCCATCTACTCGGCGAACAAAATCCATCATCTGGATTATAAAATGGAACCTCTTAAGTGCTCGCAAAGAGAAATTTTATTAATATGGTCCTTGAAAAAAAGTGTGGTTAGAGTAGTCTGCCGTGGGTGCCCGGGGCAGACTACTCTATGGAAGCTCAGGAAAAGCTACAGGAAGACTACAGCTCCATGGAAGCAAGTGGGCCACCAGCCCTCTTGCTTCCATGGAGCTGGCTTGCAGGAGCCAGCAGGGGTTCACTAGAGGGTGAAAATGATCCTGTTCTCATGTAACCTATTTAAAATAGCAAGTGTGTCAGAAGTTATTACATTAGATGACTATAAATTGGAGTGGAAAGATCCAGAAACTGATACGCGATGCTACAGATGTGGGTGCTACATTGTTAGCACCCACATCTGTCCTCACCTTGCTTAAATTGACTCTTTCACAGCTGTTTGCAAACCTTGAAATACTATGCAGTACAGTATAACTAAAGCCTAATTTTGGGCTTTTTGTATCAAATGTAAGATACAAAATTCACCTCTGAGTTAGTGACAATTGACCAGCCAGTGGGGAGATGAATTGTCACTCACCTTGTGCACTTGTGTGAGGTTTGGGTCAGGTTCTGGCTCTGGTCTCAGGTAGGCCAAACACAACTCTTGCATCTGACGTGACCTATTACAAATGGAGCAATCAATCTCAGTGCTTCAGGGAGCCACTGGGGCTTGCCCAGAAAAGTTAAACATTGAAATGTTAGAGTGAAGATTATTCGCTTTTATATTCCAGATTTACCTAAAAGCATATACTGGTACATTACTTATGTACTGTATTTCTTTACATATTCCTGGAGTAGACAAGAAAGTGTACAAGATGCATATAGCAGGTCACAAGTGGCCTAAAGGAAGCACACAGTGTGGCTGGGGAGAGGGAACCTTTTGCAGGTGTTATGGTGACAATGTTCAACACTATGGCCACCAACCCCTTTTGTTTGATCTCCAGAAGGACCCGTACGAGGACCATCCCATACCCACCAACACCACCGAGTAAGTCTAAAGTGCGTGAGGGCATGCTACCATTCTACTATTATAGTAATCAAAATTTGTGTAAAACTGTCTTAGCAAAATTAAGATGATTTTGTAATCTTAGCAAACTACACTCTTACAGGGATTATGTTTTTCTACATCTCATATACCCACTATTAATACTACATACATACTTTAAAGAAAATAAACAGGGAAAACTATTGGCAGTGCAAAAAAACAAGGTACTAAGAAAAGCTGTAAACCACAGTCTGTCATTGTGGTTTGCTGATTATGATCAGCAAACTGATAAACATCGAACCACACCTGATACACATCGTATTAGTATTAAGTATTTAGTATTAAGTTTTAATCTTTAGTGTTTTTCCTGCCCGAAACGCTTTGCGTAATAGTGGCTTTAGGCATTGTATGTACTAGCTCTATCTATAAATTCAGCAATATTTGTATCACCCCTTGTATGTATGTACTTTACCTGAATAAACTTTTGAATTTGATTAGCTTTATTTGTGTGATTAACATTACATTGTGCACAGCTTCAGGCACATACACGTCTGGCAAGAAGCATAGAGAAATCTTCCCTTCTCTTACTGCGTCAGTACTTTACTAAACATGATTATATGCAGTTATATATTAATTAGTATTGTTGTCTATGATGTCACAACTCCCGGCACTGCTAAGTATATACTAATGAGGTGAAATGTCATTCTTAATTTTACATCATCATGCCTGATGGGCTGCCACATTATTATAAAACTCAAGAGTTTTATAGTCAAATTGTTTTTCTTTATTAAACTTGCAGTCTTGAAGGTAACTTCCTTTGTTGAAAAATTGTTTCAACTATCTATTTCAGGTGAGCACTTTAAATTTAAAAAAATTGGTAACTGATATTTATTTATTTATTTACCAAATACCACCACTTTACAATTAAAGCCACTCACAAGTAGAGCTCACAGGTAAATTTTTACTCTGCAGATACATAGAGGTGACGGGGATGTTGCAGAGGTATCTGACCAACTGGAGGTCGCGGGTGCCCTACCCTCGCTCCCAGTTCAGGAGCGTTGCCAACACTATATTATCTCCCTGGCTCCAGCCCTTCCGATGGCCCTAGACTCACTGACTTTACGGAAACGATCTGACCTCTGTAGCACAGACCTGAGTGTGATTCACAGGCAGGGCAAGAGATTTGGTGATGTTTCCTTACACCTGTGCCTTCATCTAGCAGTAAATAGTACCCGGGAGCTAGTCAGATGTTGTGGGTTGCATCCTGGGAAAGTTCAGTCATTGGTCTTGGGGAACCTTGTTTAGCCCAACAGACTTCCACTTCCAGACATAGGAAACCATTATTCTAGCCCATAGTATGAAATACAAGAATGTACAAGAATGTAACAACTCTTGTATATATCTCAAAAAAAAAAAAAAAAAAAAAAAAAAAAAAAAAAAAAAAATTGAGTACTGTATCATTATTCATAATTGTGGAAATGTTTACAATTATAAAAATTCAAAATTTAGCACAGTATTGGTCGAGTATTTTCAATTGACTTAATTAATGTACAGTACATACTTGAATTGTCGTAAACTATTATTATTATTATTTTAATTTAAACACCATTATTATATCCATTATGAAAGACAAAGTTTTAACAAATATTAAAATGGAAAATAAGTCAGATGCAAACAATTTGAAAGGGAAACATTACAGTAATTATAACACAGTTGTACAAATTTGTACAGCCTCTGTATTTTACATTACCAGATTCAGGGAGCTAGCCTGGATCAAACTCACTTGAAAAACAAAAATTTGAGTGGCAAATGTTTACAAAATTATTTTTTTGGTGTTTTCTGGAAAAGTGATTTCCTTCAGATGTCAATTTGTTTTTTGTTTTTTTAAGAGCAATCCTGCATCATAATTAATATATCTTTACTTCTGTTTTGTGTATTAAACGTGACTTCAATCTTATATGTTTATTGCACTTTACCATCATCATTTACAGAGTGAAATTAAGGTATCATTGCAACTTTACAGGAAATCGTTAAATCTTAAATATATCTTGGTTCTTATACTGTACTTGAAATATAACTTATACTTGAAATTACTTGCCATTGATGTAAAAACATCAATGCTATGTCCTCTCATAAACATCAAGTGTTTAATAACGTTAAAACTTAGATTTTTCCTCCTTAATTACTCTCTGTATTTCAATGATCAAAAGCATGTGTCTAAGGCTAATACTGTACTTGATACAGGAAATAATACCGATTGGGTGAGCGGGAAGTGTGGGATAGAAGACGAAGATGTTGGGGGAGAGGAAAAGGAAATATATTCTAATATTCTTAAACTTATACTATTTGCAGACGTACTACTTTGTCTATTCTGACCCCAACCCCCCACACACTAAATATTATTGTCAACACTGAATTTAAAAAGTCCACTTGTGAATGTCAACTAACAAACTTACACTAAACAAAAAAAAACTTATACATTTTATTTGATAGTAAATCATCAAATCCCATTTACCCTCAGATACACAATATTAACATTACCAATAAAAATGAGGGGAAGTTCCTTTGCCTATACATAGATGGCTGTAATGCGACTCCAGGCGTATCACAAATTTTTGGGGCGAAGGGTGAAATTGGTGCACAGGACGTAGGCTTTTATTTCATTGTAAGCTGGGGGTGGCATGCAGTAGACCATGTACTTAAAGGCAGGTGGCCGGTTCCCCAGCTCCATTCACTGTTGCATGCGGTCAAAGCCATGCCTTCCTCGTCAAAAACCCTGCCATTCTTAGGCCCACTTCCCGATGCATACGGTGAGCAAGAGGAAAGGGGGAGGGGGGATGGGCTTTGCTGGACCTCCTCCTCATCACCCGACACAAACTTTATTATGTCAACTCTGATATGCTTGCCATGACTTCTTCTTTTAATAGGAATATCTGTATGCATGCATACTCTTTTTTTTCAGTGTTTCTGTATACATGTAGCTTGTCTCATCATTTACACATGTAAGGTAATGGTAGACACAAAAGTAAGTGGGTAATTATTGGTAATTAGTAATGTTAATTGTTTACGAGTACTGGTGCATAGGCGATATGCATCCTTCATTATTATTGTTAGGTGCACCATTTATAATTCAGTTATGAATTCTCTAACTTTGTATACTTGATTTATGCACTACTATGTGCAGGTGCATGTGCCCCTACTTACGTAGAATAGGTGTACAAGTACAGTACAGATATTAAGGTCACTTAACATGTATCCCTACACATGCACACCGTAGGCTGCAACTCGCAGTTGTAACTTACTAGCAACTGAAAAGCTGCAAAACATCTCAGCAGCTTCAGTTGCAAATTACTGTACTAGCAACTGCAGTTGCAGCAATCTCACACAACTTGCAGTTGGAAATATATTAGTAACATTTAAAATAATAAAAAGTTATATTGCCTATGGTGTTTTGATCCACCCAACGCACAAAAACAAGGGACTAAACTTCAGCACCCACATACAACACAGCAAAAAGTCTAAAAAATGGTCGGTATACTCTAAAATCCGATATTATGTCCCCAACTCTGCTCTCCTCTCATTATACTACGCACTAATATATTCATATTCGTATCTTACATACGGTATCTGTGCATGGGGTTTAACCAAGTGCTATCGACATTTATTTATTTATTTATTTATATACAAGAAGGTACATTGGGTTTGTGAGAATACATAGCATGGTATTTACAATCTTGTAAAGCCACTAGTATGTGCAGCGTATCTGGCAGATCCTTAATCTAACAGATAATATGTACAAAACCTTGTTCCTAATTGCTATTCATGATCTGAAACTTTAACTTAATAAGTGCAATAGAACCCATGAACACCACACCAGAAATAAATATATCTTTGATATCTCCAGTCAGACTAAATCTGTGCAAACACTCCATGCAAATAAAAGGGCCCAGTCTTTTGGAACTCACTTCCTTATGAATTAAAAAAGTTGTCCAACCCATGTCCTGTTCAAAAGTAAAATAAAAAAAGTATTTACTTTCATCCTTATAGTTTCCTAATACCTTGTGCTTCAAACTCACACTGTATCTTGTACTACCCACTTCCCCAATATTAGTGCTTAAGACATATGTCTTCACCAGTGTAATCACCTCTGTCAATATATATTGTAGTTATTTCTTGAGATAAAACCTTGCTACAATGCCCGAAACCCAAAACGCTGTGCGTACTAGTGGCTTTAGGCATTGTATGTACTACCTCCATCTTTAAATCAAACAGAATGTTTTCACTGTAACTCTGCAACTATGTATGTACTTTTCCTAAATAAATTATTATTATTATTATTATTATTATTATTATAATGTACCTTTTCATCTTACCTAATATGTTAGATTAAGGACCTGCCTGAAACGCTATACATGTTAGTGGCTTTGCAAGAATGTACAAATACCAATGTTATGTAATCGCACCAATTATGTACCTAATTATGAATAAATTATTATTATTATTATTTATTATTATTATTTTTTTTATCTTTATTTAAGAAAATACAATATAAATTACATATACATAAGTTTTACAAGGCAATTATACATTACAATTCTTAGTGAACAAGTGTTTCAGTAGTACAGAACAAGATCTTTAAAAAAAAAAACCTGAATGTTATACTTATTTACCTATAAACGATTTACAAAAATTGGAGAATAAATTTACATTAAAATACAGGGGAAATTATTACATTTATATATATTTTATATAATTCTCAATAAACAAATTTTCCATATCAAATTGTCCATATATTATTCCATAGTACTCTGCTCATTAGAGTCGAGCAGAGTACCAGAATCATGGAGGGTTACAAGTGTGGTACTGATTTTTAGGAAGGGAGACAGATCATTTGCTGTGAACTATCAGCCATTTAGCTTAATGTTTATTGTGGGAAAATTGTTTGAATCAATAATTGCATTGAATGGATGTAAATAGGAGCTGTCTCATATGGGCCAATAGGCCTTCTGATATTTTCTTAATTCTTATCTTAAGTAAAAGCAAATACTAAATACACTCAGTTGGTGATTGGGCAACATATAATCAATTAAATCTCAAAATAAACAATACCCAAATTTGTAACAAATTAGATGGCAAATTCCTTGGCATTCTCATTGACCACAAGCTGAATTTCCAGGGACACATTCTAAATATATCAAAAAAAGTTTCAAAAACTGTTGGCATTCTTTCTAAGATCAGATATTATGTACCCCGCCCTGCCCTGGTGACTCTCTATTACTCCCTCATCTATCCATATTTCAACTATGGTATTTGTGCTTGGGGTTCTACTACCCAAAATCATTTACGTCCTCTAATTACTCAACACAAAGCTGCTATTAGGACAATATCCAACTCTGGCCCCAAACATCACTTGGTACCCCTACTCAAAACTCTGAATATGTTAGATATTAAGTCACTGCACATTCTCTCATGTGTATTATACACATATAAAATGCTGAACTGTAATACCAATCCTGACCTCAAAAGCTTCATAGAAGGTTGTAACAGAACCCATGAGCACCACACCAGAAATAAATATAGTTTTGATATCCCAAGAGTACGACTTAATCAAACTAGAAATGCTCTACAAATCAAGGGACCCAGAATGTGGAATGACCTTCCCAACCATGTTAAAGGCTGTACCTCTCTCAACCAGTTTAAGATAAAAACGAAGCTCTACCTAATAAATTCCCTGTAACCTACCTTACCCCTCTATTGTCAAACCATGTAGGTTTTTTTTTTTTTAAACAACGCTGTTTGTTGACCTAATTGTATTTGTACTGCTTTTTCAGCCATGTTCCCCCCTTTTTTATCTCTTTTTATTTGTTCTCAACACATTTTATTCTTTATACTCAATTAGTATTAAGCTTTAGTCATTTAAGTTTTTCATGCCCGAAACGCTTTGCGTAATAGTGGCTTTAGGCATTGTTTGTACTAGCCCTATCTATAAATCCATCATTCTTTGTAAAATCTCTTGTATGTATGTACCTTACCTAAATAAACATTTATTTATTTATTTATTTATTTATTTATTTATTTATTTATTTATATGCATTTCAGTAACCTTATAAAAGGCTTTAATAGTGTTTTTAGAAGCCATATATATATATATCTGTGAGGGAATGTCTGTGTCGAGGTTGGAGGCCAGATGTTTGGGGCTAGCCTCGTTATGCTTTGTAGGACTAATGGTGATTTTTATCAGGAGCGTCACAAAGAAGTTGGGGCCAGCCTACTGCCCCTCGTTCACGAAGTCTCGGGATGTGAAATATTCAGCTTCGAGTCCATAGACTTTAGCATTTATTTAAATAATAGTGAATTCAGATACCATATTGATTTTCAAAACATGTGTACATATGACAAATTTTCATTCTGGATACAACCTTTTGGTTACATTGACAGGGAAAGGAAGTGTGTGGGCACAGAGGGAGAAGATAGAGGAAGAGCATGTGTGGGCAGGATGAGAGTAGACATATGTGTTCAGAGAGGGAGGAAATGGGAGAAGGGCACACGTGGGCAAAGAGGGTGTGTTTACAGGCAGTTGCGGAGGATGTATGTTGCAGACCTGGGCCCAGAATCGACTTGGGCACTGCCAGATATCCCATCTAGTTTATTATATAATGAGTAGCTATGTTGCAGGTTTGGCCTTGGTATTTCTGGCTAATCATTGTGAACCACAATGAATTCTGCTTAGTCTTGCCCGTAAAACTTGACGTGGCCAGAAGCGGTCAGTCATCAAGTTACAGTATGTGTAAGCAAGAGCAGAGACTCAGTACACCATAAGAAAGTCTGGTGGTCGCAATAATAGTTGCTTATTTCAAGGCTACTCTTCCTCAAGGTATGTTAACACTTTTATTGTCAGGAATTTGCTTTGTAATATATATACTGTATGTTCATTGTAACACACAAAAGTCATGCTGTGACATTTAGATTTACTGTATTTTAACACTTACAAGATTGATGTAAGATAGATATAGATATAAGATGTAATGGGTTGTGAAATGATTTTAGTGTATAAATTATATTCACGCAAAGTCACTAATGTGCAAGGCCTTTAGAGCAAGTCTTAAAGCTAATTAATTAGTTCAGGCATACATTGAGAATTTCCAGTGTAATAAATTGAATGTTGTTGTACACTGCTGATGAACAGTGCTTTTCAGTATGTACAAATTGATTGATTAATGGTTTCTGGCATCATAAGAGACTACGTGACATGAGAGCTGCGTTGTGGGCAGCGTTGGTGGTGGTTGGAGTGATAGCTGTCATATGTGAATGGCTTCAACAGCAATACCAACAACAGGAACAAGATCAACATCAGCATAATGAAAAATTGCATCATCAACAGAGGTTTCCTAACATAGTTGTGATGTTAGTTGATGATCTGGGTATCGGGGACCTTGGCTGTTATGGCAACACCACTATCAACACGCCAAACATTGACAGGTATGTCAGCCATACTTAGTATTATCATGCTATTTAGACAGCTATATCAGCTATACTAATGTTGTTTTTATCATTCTGCTTAAATTGAACTTACTAATTAATCCTAATTGGCAGATTATAGAAAATGTAATTTTTGATAATAACATTTCATTCACTTGGATCATTGGGGATTTGAATGTGCCCATACTGAGGCTGAGAATCCCGAATACCATCCACCTTTCAGAAAGGATAGAACAACAAGAGCAGGTACTGGGCTCCTTTCTCATATAGTGTGTGACGATGTTGACCGATGTAACAGCATCGATGTTGACCGATGACCCGATGTAACAGCATTCTACATCTTGCACCCACATCAAGGGAAGGCATGATCGATCAAATCCAGGTAAAGAAGAAGCTCGCTTCTTCATGTGGCCACAATATTCTAAGGTGAAATACAATTCTAGAAACTTGAGAATAAATTCTAGAAATTACGGTCCAGGATGATGACTTTCTAGACTACCCTTGAGGAGACTATCATGGAATGAGAGAGGAATTGCAAAATAAATCCTAGAGGAAGTTAATAGGAAATCCAGACATGGAAGTATCGTAGGAAAATGTTACAAAGGTCATCAGTGAACTTGTTAAAAAATATGTGCCAAGAAGGAGAAAGAAACGAAAGAGAACTAGATGGATGATACAACCATTTAAAAAAAATTCTAACAACTACAGTACTTGCAACATCTGGAAAAGGCATATGTTGACACCAGACATGACAGGACTGATTGCATTGCAACTTTTAAAATACTGAACAAGTTGGAGGATATTAATCAAGATGGGATGGGATGGGCCCCATGTGAGTCAGATTAGTGAACATAGACAGTACTGTATTGTATTTGGAATTAGACTATAAGTATTACTGATAATATTCTGGATACTGTCTGCTTCAAAAACAGTAATTGTTTACTAAGGCACGAGTATGATAATATTGTTAGATATTCACCAGGTTGGCTCAGGATGGAGTCCGTCTGACGCACCACCTGGCGGCGGCCTCTCTCTGTACACCCAGCCGGGCCGCTCTTCTCACTGCTCGCTACCCTAATCGCTATGGTACTGTATGCTCGTTTTATTAATAATAATAATAATAATAATAATAATAATAATAATAATAATATTTCCATATTGTTGGGAGCAAGAAACTTGTTATGGCTATGGAGATTTCCTAAACAATGAATATCATATCTGGGATGTGATCCACAACAGTCAACTAGCTCACAGGCACCTAATTCTTGCTAGATGAAAAGAAGCATGAGGTGTAAGAAGACAGTGAATAGTAATTAAGCAATAGTAATTAAGCACAATGATCAACACAGTTAACTAAAAGCAGGAAGATTCCTGGTTAAATTATCGTGATAGAAATAAAAAGTTTGGTTACTGTTTTCTTTCACGTGTCTAGTTCATCTAGCCGGGAGTTGGGCAGCTGTTGTGGGTTGCACTCTGGGGGAAGGGCTGTGGTTGGCCAGAGGGAACCTCAGTAAGCCTTAACAGACTTCTTGTTACTGACGATGGGAAATCATATACAGTGACAACTCTGAAATATTTAGTTTAATATTATTATGATTTATCATATTGCAAACTTATCAAATAATATGGCATATTTTTGTATTTCCCTACAAAATTCATGTTTGTTATATAGGTTTAGTTGGCGAGGAAGGAACAGTAGAAGTGATCCTTAATATTGCTAGTAAAGTTTCCCTGCCACTGGAGGAAGTGACAATAGCAAAAGCACTCTCTGCTGCCAACTACACCACTGCTGCCATAGGTAAGTACCTCTTACTGAAACATTACTTGTAGAGTTGTTCAACCAATAAAGGAAGTGAAACTAGCGAAGGTACTGTCTGCAGAGAAGAAATCACAGTAAGTCACAACTGTTACGTTAATCTTAGACAAAATATGATTGAAGATTGAAGACAAAATATATACTGTATTTTACCTGCACAAATGCCTTGTGCAGGTAAATCAGGTATTCTCTAAATGTGTCTGTAGTTTTAATAACGTTGATGCAGTTTAACTCCTGATCATAGTAAATTGCAGCACCACCACCACCACCTCTGGTTTGGTCTACAGTTACATAGTGGTGATCAGTTGAGTATAAATTAAATATAGTTGGGTAGAGCTGTCGTTTAGCCTTGTTTTTGTTAATACTGTATAACAAAGGAGAATTTATAGTAGTGATTACAGTAAGGCACTAATGTCATCATAGTGTTAATTTAATTACCGATACATTGTACATTGTTGGCAAGGCTTGCTGTATAATTATTTGCAATTTTGACCATTAAAGTGATGACTGTCATAAATAAAAGGTTTAGTTCAAGGTCTGTGTGGTATCAGTGGCATAGTTCAGTTTGATTGTCATGTTTCCAAACACTATGTAATAGGATTTTCAATGTCAAAGGTTTATTAGCAGCCACAATTTTTTTTTGTTTAGTTCAGCTTGTAACGGGGGGTGGGGGAAATAGCTCTATCTTGTCCATTATTCCACCCCCCAGTTAACTAACGAGACCGGGGAAAACAGCTCTCTCTAGTCCGTTATCCCGTCCCCAGTTAGCTAACTATTCTAGAGCACTCCCAGAGTTCCTAAGGCAACCTCTCTCGTTCAACACCTTGTAACCTAGGTATTTGACTACCTAGATGCTAAGACTACAAGGTGCCATAACTGGATCAGCTACCCGAAACTCTAGAGAGAACTCTAGAATACAGAATCATTGCCACAAACGTATAAGAGAAAACGAGAGGAAAGAAATGAATAGTGAAGTAATTAGTGAGGGTTTGGGGTGAGAGGCAGAGAGGTGGGAGGAGCGAGGAGGGTCATTAGTTGAAAGTGAGAGTTTAGAGAGGGGTAGAGGGAGAGGAGTAGATAGGTAGAAGTAGGAGAGTAGATAGTAGAAGACAAAATGCTGCCACCATCCATTCATGATCATTACATACAAGACAAGGAATGGAACTTGTCTGTATCACAAAATTCTCAAAAGATGTTATCAAGGTCATTATTAGTCTGTCCCATCTTTCATGTACTCAGTAAAATCAGGGAACCAATAATCCCAGAGGCTTTCTCACCTCAACTCAACTCTAGGGGACACAAATGCAATTTAAATAATAAATTCAATTATATTTCACATACTAAGTATCATAATTTAAGCAATGTTCAAGATCTTGCAGTCTCCGTGGTGTAGTGGTAAGACACTCGCCTGGCGTTCTGCGAGCGCTATGTCATGGGTTCGTATCCTGGCTGGGGAGGATTTACTGGGCGCAATTCCTTAACTGTAGCCTGTTTAACGCAACAGTAAAATGTGTACTTGGATGAAAAAACGATTCTTCGCGGCAAGGGATCGTATTCCAGGGACCTGCCCGAAACGCTACGCGTACTAGTGGCTGTACAAGAATGTAACAACTCTTGTATATATCTAAAAAAAAAAAAAAAAAAAAAAAAAAATCTATATATGTAAAGTGAGTCATCCTCCAAGAATCTGAGAACACTACAACTGACTGCCCCTGATCATCACACACAACACTTGTAAAACACGACCAAGTCACCTTAATGTTCAACTCGCCAAGTGCCTGCCTATAGCTGGATAGAGAGGGGGGGGGGGAGTCTGCAGCTGTCAGGCAGCGTCACCCCCGTCCGACCAACAGCCTGTCTCGGCTGTTGTCGTCCTGCTCTGCTGCCTGGTCTTCTGTCTTGTTAATGCTCTCGAATCGATAGCTCTCCGAGTATATATTGGGAAACCTAGTAGCTAACTCCGCCCACAAGTAGATAGCCTCCGGCTCTCTACCAAGCCACTCCTTAAACGTCAGCATGTTTGAAGGCTACCAGGCTCCAATTATAAGATTAGTAGAAGTAAGGTGAAATTCGCATGATCTGACCTCAGGTCACTTGAGGTCATTAACTCTTAAGAGGTGTGAAACTCCGGTGGACAAACTGGCGCCTTCTCAAATTCTTGTCTCTGACTCATAATCTATATATATTTTAAATAAACTAAACCAAACACTTTTACAGTGTTACAAGCTGTCAATTGAAATAAGTGGGTTAATATTTGAGAAAATGAAGGTTGTGTCATCAGCAAAAAGAATTGGTTTTAGGTGTTGTGATGCATTTGGTAGGACGTTGATGTAATTAAGAAAGAGAAGTGGACCAAGTATACTACCCTGTGGAATACCAGTGTTAATTGACAATGTGGATGAAGTAGCATCGTTCACAGAAACATACTGGTACCTGTCACTGAGGTAAAATCAAAAGTATTGTAGGGAGTGATTCCTGATTCCAAAGTGTTGCAGTTTGAGAAGGTTATTGTGGTTAAATGTCAAATGCCTTGTGCAGGTCAACAAATAGACCTATGGAATATAGACAACACATGCTTTCCAGGCGTCACTTATCTGAATATGCCTGTTACCCATTTTGGGTTTCTCCAAATTAAAAAGTTTGATTAACTGGTGGGCAGGCAGTCTGAATAAAAATGTGCAATAAAAAGAGAACTAGATTGCCCAGTGACCGTACTTGGTGCTACTTAAGCACTGTTCATACACTAATGGATGGCTCGGAAGCTTGAAACTCTGCCATGGCATGAACTACAATTGAGTACACAGTGAAAGGCAGTCTGCTGAGGTTGCCTCATCACCATTAATCTCCACTTCAGTCAACCCAACACTATCAGCATCCACCACCACCTTTTCCATCTAAATAACAATGTTCCATCAACTATAATCTTCAGGTTAGCAAGTGAATCAGAACTTATCATATTGGTGAGTACAAACAGAATACTGTCAAATTTCTGCAACAAAACTGTCAATTTTTTCCCTAGCTTTTCAGAATGAAGAACCACTTATGTGTGTACAATAGGTTCTTCGTTCAGTCTCAGTACCCAAGGGGTTCGGAAAGCCTGTGGCACTCTGTACTCATTGTTGATAAGAGTCACATGTATCAAGTCCAGCATATTAAGTAAAGATTTGTTGGTGCTTATTTTGTGGTCTGAAGTCATACAGCAAGAACTAAATGGAACTAATGGAACTAAATACAGTACTGTACTGTATGTTATGTTTAGCTAGGTAGAAGTAAAAGTACTTGTACGTAAGCTTTTAAAATATTTTGGACAAGGTAGGCAGAACTGATATTGTCTAAAGTTGTCGATTTCAGTGAGATCACCACATTTATGGACAGGTTATCAGGAAATGTTCAAAGTTCAAATGATTTATAGTATTGTAGAGTAATGTTATGATCATTACTCTACATTACTTTACACTTGAGGCTTTATTTTAAATTACAGTTGGTATATATAATATTCCCAAAATATTTAATAATTCATTCATTATGTCGGAGGACAGGAAGCCAGAGTGTATTCGTACACGGTAGACTTATATCGAGGTCTTACCCCTCAAGGCCAAATTACTGACCCCGCCCAGGATGCAACCCCACAACAAGCTGACCAACTCCCGAGTACCTACTTGCTGCCAGGTGAACAGAGGCATTAGTTGAAAGGAAATGTGCCCCAACTATTTCTGTCCCGCCTCGGATTCGAACCCGGAATTCTCAATTGTGCATCGAGAACGAACCCGACTGTACAACCAGGACCATGTCCTATATTTATAGAATATATTGTACTCAGCCATGTTTCTTCACCACTTGCTGGCATTATGAATTCCATAACATAACATAACCATTTCAGGTAAGTGGCATTTGGGTCAGATGTGTGGAGCGTTTGGGCGAGGGTGTCTGGGACCCAAACGTCACGGCTTCCAGTATTTCTACGGTCTGCCGTTAACACTGATATCTGAGGCAGCTGGCTCCCATCCTTTCTGGATATTCCCTCTAGATGATCCTTTCTACCAGGTGAGGTCAATAATTTGTACTGAGAGAAGCAAACAACTTGGTTGTAATTTGACTAATTACTGGGTATTTATATTTTTTTTTTTGCAGGGAAAAGTTATAATAACATTTTATTCCATAGAAAATTGACATTGACTAAAATTCTTTATAGGAACTAGTGTTTTGATCTGTAATATATTATTTTTATGTATACTGTATTTATAATTTGATCAGACTTTGTCTAAAAGACAGTTTTATATTGTGTTATTTTATTTGTTATGACTTGTATGCCTGATCAAAACATTTGCAGACCCAAAAAGGTGGCATTGAAAATTGTCAGTAAATTTTAATTATATTTGTATGCACCACATGAAAAGCATTTTATAAAATGCATTTTGCTCAATAATTAATTTATTTATGAATTTAAGAAGCAAATATATTGCTCTTAAAGTTTTTACTGGACATTAACATTAATTCTGTATTCAGGGATTAACTGGAGGCTGTCTGGCAAGCGTGTTGGTGATCCTTGTGGGTTGGTGGCGGTGCAAGTGCCGATGCCTCGTCACCGTGATTCCCCTGGTGGTGGTCGTGCTGGTGGCCGCTGTCCTCTGGTTCCTTCTGACACACTACCGCTTGCACAACCAAGAGTGGTGGAGTGTAAGGTTTTAATTTGTGTAGTACGCATGGTATACTGGATTCTGTAGTATGGTGGTCTACTTTCCCGACTCGGTCTGGAATCCTGGGTTCAATCCCCAGTTGGGACAGAAATATTTGAGTACATTTCTTTTCACCAGCTGCATTTGTAAATAGGTACCTAGGAGTTAGGTGACTGTTGTGGGTTGCATCCAAGGGAAGGTCAGTTGTTCTTCCTAGGTGTGGGACTTCAATACAAGCCTGAACACACGCTTTTAATCCCCAACAATGGAAAGCGAGACTTCAGGTTTTATGTGCCTTATTTATGATTTCTAGCAGCAGTATGAGATGACTTGTTGGGCTTTTCAACCCTTCTTCCCTTTGCTTAAGACTATATACATATGTCTGATTGGGGCAACTGGCTAGGATCCAAAGTGGTCAGGATTGCCATCTGGCGGTGAGGGAATGTTGCTAACTAGTGATTGGTTCTAGACTAAGAGTGTGTATATAGTCTGCATCAGACTTACCACTATTTTCTATGCAGTTGTATGTTTTGGGGTGTTATATTTTATGTCCGGGTTGATCTTGTATATTTAGACTTCCCTTGTCTAGCTATTGAGTGAGCCAGATACTAGTGTCAGGGCCCAGTAGGTGCTCATGGCTCCCAAAGGCCTGGTAAGGTGCTATAGGCTTGGAGTAACCCAGGCAGATAGCTCGAAGAGCCATCTAAGGGATTCAGTGCTGTTTTTTATTGCACAGTATGGAAAAATTAAGAAGTAAACACAAGGGGAACCCAATTAAGAGGATGAATGCAGAATGCAGAGAGTGATGGTCAATCAAGTAAGATCAAGCCCAAGTGCACTGAAAACCTCTTTACTCCAGGGCACAGTTCTTGCACCACTGCTATTTCTCATTCTTATCTCGGATATAGACAAAAATACTAGTCACAGCTTCGTGTCATTCTTTGCAGATGATACAAAAATCATCATGAAAATTGGCACTGTAGAAGACACTGAAAAACTACAGGCAGATATAAATAAAGTTTTCGATTTGGCAACTGAAAATAACAATGTTTTACAGTGATAAGTTCCAGGTACTGAGGTATGGTGAAAACCTGGAACTTAAACGAAACACAGAGTACAAGACACAATCAGACCTACTCATAGAAGGAAAGCAACATGTAAAAGACCTGGGAATTATGATGTCTGACGACCTGACTTTTAGTGAACATAACTTAGCAAATAGAGCGGCAGGCAGGAAAATGATAGGATGGATTATGAGAACATTCAAATCCAGGGATGCCAGAGCAATGCTAATACTATTTAAATCTCTGGTGCTGTCCCATCTTGAGTATTGCTTGGTACTCACTTTCCATTCCAGAGCAGGAGAGATCTCTGAATTAGAGGGAATACATAGAACATTTATGGCACACATAGAAATGATAAAACATCTAAATTATTGAGACCGTCTCAAAGTTCTTAAAATGTACTCTCTGGAAAGTAGACCAGAAAGGTGTCAAATAATGTATACTTGTACTGTACTGTACATGGAAGATACTGAAGGGCAGGGGTCCCAAATTTGCACAGTTGAATAACAAACATATTAGAGCAAAAGGTATGGAAGGAAATGCAGGATTTAACCAGTGAGGAGTAGAGGTGCCATAGGCACAATCAGAGAACACTGTCTTTAGATCAGGGGTCCATGGCTGTTCAACACCCTACCAGCAAGCATTAGAAATATTGCTGGAACAAAGGTGAATGTATTCAAGAGGCAGTTGGATGGGTTCTTGCAAGAAGTGCCGGACCAACCAGGCTGTAGCGAATATGTGGGCCTGCGGGCCGCTCCAGGCAACAGCTTGTTGGACCAAGTTATTACAAGCTTGGGACTAGAAGAACTCCAAAAACTCTCTCCAGGTATGCTCCAGGTATGCGTTGAACATTAATTGGTATTTTCTCATTTTTATGTTGTAAATTCTTATGTCTTCAGCATTACCCACAGTACATTGTTTGGTGGTGGTGGGTTTCTTAGGTCTCCCCATGGTTGATGCAGCACCTGAACTGTTTAGTGATGCAGGACGAGGTGGTGGTGGAGCAGCCACTGGTGCTGGAGGGTCTCTCTCAGCGACTCGTTGACCAGTCTCTTGAGTTCATCACTAACCACGCAAATGACAGTCGCCCCTTCTTCCTATACCACTCCTTCGCCCACGTCCATACACCCATGTTCACACTACCAAGCATGGCTGGACACAGCAGGCATGGCAGGTGAGCAAAGATGGCAATTGAGATCCAGTTGTTATCATCAGTGGCGGCTAAATGTTCAAGGTGATTGTGTATATATGGACAAATAAAAGGTCTCCTGTTCAAATAAAGCGAAGGATTTATGTGAAGGTACGGGGATAACGTGGAGGAGATGGATGCTGGCGTGGGGAAGATCCTGGATGCTCTCACGCGCCACAACCTTGACAACAACACCATTGTTTACTTCGTGTCTGACCATGGCGCCCACCTAGAAGCTATAGCCCCGGACGGCCAGCGTACAGGAGGATATAATGGACGCTTTAAGGGTGAGTCACAAGAGTTGATGAAGTGTTCATGTCCCAAAAAGGTCTTTATAATGGAAAAGCTAGTATCTTGAGAAATTATTTTCTATCAATAGCTGCCTTTGAGACCTGTAATGAAATACAATTAAGAAGCATTTGTTTTACCATCAATCATGTTCATTATGACGCAGAATTAATACATGTACAACTATAGTACTGTATGGTTTGAAAGGAAATCCAGTTACAGAACAGTATAATATTTTTCCCACAGGGGGTAAGTTCATGGGTGGAGCGGAAGGTGGGATCCGTGTACCAGGGATCTACCGATGGTCAGGTCACCTGCCTGCCGGGGTCACCGTCGACCACCCCACTTCCCTGCTTGACATGATGCCCACGCTCCTACACCTGGCCGGCCTCCCGCCTCTTCATCAGCTGCTCCCTAACTTGCCCTACAGGGTAAGTCTTGGATCAGAAGTTTAGAATCTGAGGAATTTCCACCATACTCACAAGAAATATGAATGGTTTTTCTTGCATATGAAAACAGTTCAATAAAATACCTTCACCAAAAATACTAGAAGTATCGTTTATATTCATAACGCAACATAAAAATAAAAACAGGTAAGTAGCGGTGTATGAAAGGCAGGACTGCAATGGCCAGAGGCACCTTGCACTACAAGCAGTCCAGGACCAAGTGTACTAGTTCTATGTTAAACAGATGTGGAATACATCTATGCTAGTACAGTACTGTACTAGCATCTACCTCAAGTCCAATACCAGAGGTAAACATCATCTACTGTAAGTAAATCCAGGATCAGTACTACCCACTACCTACTTCACATTCAATTCCAGGATCAAATATACAGTACTCTCATATACCTGTTGATGCACATCGGTAGCCGTCCTCTACTGAATTATTTTGGTTGATCTTAATAGTTTGCTTTCGTGTATCTTTATATATTGCTCAGGCTTCATAATAACAATTACCAGCTTAGTAATATTTTAAATCCATAGTCTACTTCAAAAAATACATTTTGGCTGGTAATACCTGATATTTTAAGACTATTAACTATTACTGTTTTCTCTTGTAAACTTTAGAATACAAATTTGTTAAAGTATTATCATAAATTAGTCATATATAAAACAATTTAAAATATAGGGAAGCATTAAGAATGAAGTTAGGCTTTGACAGAATTAGTACTGATGTGCTTAAAATCATTTAGAAAAATAATTGGGTAACTTTATAAGTTTTAATTCAAATAAACTTGATTTGAATTACAGTACAGTACTGTAACCAAAATTGTAAGATGTTGTTTAGATTCTTAAATTTCTCAAATTGGTTTGGAAAAAGTATCAAGTTTTCCGAAGAATGTAAAAATCCAGTTTAAACAATACGTACTACAGCAACTGAAAAATACAGTTTTTTTTGTTATTAGAAGTACTGATATGTGAACAGGAGCTGGACGGAGTGAGCGTGGCCAACCTGCTGAAGAACGGCACTCTGCCTCCCCCTCGGGTCCTTCTCCACCACTGTGTTCAAACCATTCATGCCCTCAGACTTGTTCAAGGTACAGTACTATAATACATATGCACAAAATCTGGAGCGTAGTTATTCCATCTACTTAGTGAACAAAATCCATCATCTGGATTATAAAATGGAACCTCTTTAGTGCTCACAAAGAGAAGTTTTATTAATATGGCCCTTGAAGAAAGTGTGGTTGGAGTAGTCTGCCGTGGGTGCCCGGGGCAGACTACTCTATGGAAGCTCAGGAAAAGCTACAGGGAAGACTACAGCTCAATGGAAGCAAGTGGGCCACCAGCCCTCTTGCTTCCATGGAGCTGGCTTGCTGGAGCCAGCAGGGGTTCACTAGAGGGTGAAAATGATCCTGTTCTCATGTAACCTATTTAAAATAGCAAGTGTGTCAGAAGTTATTACATTAGATGACTATAAATTGGAGTGGAAAGATCCAGAAACTGATGCTCGATGCTACAGATGTGGGTGCTACATTGTTAGCACCCACATCTGTCCTCACCTTGCTTAAATTGTCTCTTTCACAGCTGTTTGCAAACCTTGAAATACTATGCAGTAAAGTATAACTAAAGCCTAATTTTGGGCTTTTTGTGTCAAATGTAAGATACAAAATTCACCTCTGAGTTAGTGACAATTGACCAGCCAGTGGGGAGATGAATTGTCACTCACCTTGTGCACTTGTGTGAGGTTTGGGTCAGGTTCTGGCTCTGGTCTCAGGTAGGCCAAACACAACTCTTGTATCTGACGTGACCTATTACAAATGGAGCAATCAATCTCAGAGCTTCAGGGAGCCACTGGGGCTTGCCCAGAAAAGTTAAACATTGAAATGTTAGGTGAAGATTATTCACTCCAGATTTACCTAAAAGCATATACTGGTACATTACTAATGTACTGTATTTCTTTACATATTCCTGGCAAAGACAAGAAAGTGTACAAGATGCATATAGCAGGTCACAAGTGGCCTGAAGGAAGCACACAGTGTGGCTGGGGAGAAGAATCCTATTGCCAGTGTTATGGTGACACTGTTCAACACTATGGCCATCAACTCCTCTTGTTTGATCTCCAGAAGGACCCGTACGAGGACCATCCCATACCCACCAACACCACTGAGTAAGTCTAAAGTGCGTGAGGGCATGCTACCATTCTACTATTGTAGGAATCAAAATTTGTGTAAAACTGTGTATCTTAATTTTGTAATCTTAGCAAACTACACTCTTACAGGGATTATGTTTTTCTGCATCTCATATACCCACTATTAATACTACATACATACTTTAAAGAAAATAAACAGAGAAAACTATTGGCAGTGCAAAAAAACAAGGTACTAAGAAAAGCTGTAAACCACAGTCTGTCATTGTGGTTTGCTGATTATGATCAGCAAACTGATAAACATCGAACCACACCTGATACACATCGTATTAGTATTAAGTATTTAGTATTAAGTTTTAATCTTTAGTGTTTTTCCTGCCCGAAACGCTTTGCGTAATAGTGGCTTTAGGCATTGTATGTACTAGCTCTATCTATAAATTCAGCAATATTTGTATCACCCCTTGTATGTATGTACTTTACCTGAATAAACTTTTGAATTTGATTAGCTTTATTTGTGTGATTAACATTACATTGTGCACAGCTTCAGGCACATACACGTCTGGCAAGAAGCATAGAGAAATCTTCCCTTCTCTTACTGCGTCAGTACTTTACTAAACATGATTATATGCAGTTATATATTAATTAGTACTGTATTGTTGTCTATGATGTCACAACTCCCGGCACTGCTAAGTATATACTAATGAGGTGAAATGTCATTCTTAATTTTACATCATCATGCCTGATGGGCTGCCACATTATTATAAAACTCAAGAGTTTTATAGTCAAATTGTTTTTCTTTATTAAACTTGCAGTCTTGAAGGTAACTTCCTTTGTTGAAAAATTGTTTCAACTATCTATTTCAGGTGAGCACTTTAAATTTAAAATAATTGATAACTGATATTTATTTATTTATTTATTTACCAAATACCACCACTTTACAATTAAAGCCACTCACAAGTAGAGCTCACAGGTAAATTTTTACTCTGCAGATACATCGAGGTGACGGGGATGTTGCAGAGGTACCTGGCCAACTGGAGGTCGCGGGTGCCCTACCCTCGCTCCCAGTTCAGGAGCGTTGCCAACACTATATTGTCTCCCTGGCTACAGCCCTTCCGATGGCCCTAGACTCGCTGACTTTATGGAAACGATCTGACCTCTGTAGTACAGACCTGAGTGTGATTCACAGGCAGGACAAGAGATTTGGTGATGTTTCCTTACACCTGTGCCTTCATCTAGCAGTAAATAGTACCCGGGAGCTAGTCAGATGTTGTGGGTTGCATCCTGGGAAAGTTCAGTCATTGGTCTTGGGGAACCTTGTTTAGCCCAACAGACTTCCACTTCCAGACATGGGAAACCATTATACTAGCCCATAGTATGAAATAAAATTGAGTACTGTATCATTATTCATAATTGTGGAAAAGTTTACAATTATACAAATTCAAAATTTAGCACAGTATTGGTCGAGTATTTTCAATTGACTTAATTAATGTACAGTACATACTTGAATTGTTGTAAACTATTATTATTATTATTTTAATATAAACACCATTAATATATCCATTAAGAAAGACAAAGTTTTAACAAATATTAAAATGGAAAATAAGTGAGATGCAAACAATTTGAAAGGGAAACATTACAGTAATTATAACACAGTTGTACAAATTTGTACAGCCTCTGTATTTTACATTACCAGATTCAGAGAGCTAGCCTGGATCAAACTCACTTGAAAAACAAAAATTTGAGTGGCAAATGTTTAGAAAATTATTTTTTTGGTGTTTTCTGGAAAAGTGATTTCCTTCAGATGTCAATTTGTTTTTTGTTTTTTTAAGAGCAATCCTGCATCATAATTAATATATCTTTACTTCTGTTTTGTGTATTAAAAGTGACTACAATTTTATAGGTTAATTTAACTCTGTAAATCGTGATGGTAAAGTGCAATAAAGGTATCATTGCAACTTTACAGGAAATCGTTAAATCTTAAATATATCTTGGTTCTTATACTGTACTTGAAATATAACTTATTCTTGAAATTACTTGCCATTGATGTAAAAACATCAATGCTATGTACTCTCATAAACATCAAGTGTTTAATAACGTTAATACTTAGATTTTTCCTCCTTAATTACTCTCTGTATTTCAATGATCAAAAGCATATGTCTAAGGCTAATACTGTACTTGATACAGGAAATAATACCGATTGGGTGAGCGGGAAGTGTGGGATAGAAGACGAAGATGTTGGGGGAGAGGAAAAGGAAATATATTCTAACATTCTTAAACCTATACTATTTGCAGACGTACTACTTTGTCTATTCTGACCCCAACCCCCCACACACTAAATATTATTGTCAACACTGAATTTAAAAAGTCCACTTGTGGATGTCAACTAACAAACTTACACTAAACAAAAAAAAACTTATATTGTACATTTTATTTGATAGTAAATCATCAAATCCCATTTATCCTCAGATACACAATATTAACTTTACCAATAAAAATGAGGGGAGGTTCCTTGACGTATACATAGATGGCTGTAATGCGACTCCAGGCGTATCACAAATTTTTGGGGCGAAGGGAGAAATTGGTGCACAGGACGTAGGCTTTTATTTCATTGTAAGCTGGGGGTGGCATGCAGTAGACCATGTACTTAAAGGCAGGTGGCCGGTTCCCCAGCTCCATTCAATGTTGCATGCGGTCAAAGCCATGCCTTCCTCGTCAAAAACCCTGCCCCTCCTCCCTGGTGCCATTCTTAGGCCCACTTCCCGATGCATACGGTAAGCAAGAGGAAAGGGGGAGGGGGATGGGCTTTGCTGGACCCCCTCCTCATCACTCGACAAACTTTATTATGTCAACTCTGATATGCTTGCCATGACTTCTTCTTTTAATAGGAATATCTGTATGCATGCATACTCTTTTTTCAGTGTTTCTGTATACATGTAGCTTGTCTCATCATTTACACATGTAAGGTAATGGTAGACACAAAGTAAGTGGGTAATTATTGGTAATTAGTAATGTTAATTGTTTACGAGTACTGGTGCATAGGCGATATACATCCTTCATTATAATTGTTAGGTGCACCATTTATAATTCAGTTATGAATTCTCTAACTTTGTATACTTGATTTATGCACTACTATGTGCAGGTGCGTGTGCTCCTACTTACGTAGAATAGGTATACAAGTACAGTACAGATATTAAGGTCACTTAACATGTATCCCTACACATGCACACTGTAGGCTGCAACTCGCAGTTGTAACTTACTAGCAACTGAAAAGCTGCAAAACATCTCAGCAGCTTCAGTTGCAAATTACTGTACTAGCATCTGCAGTTGCAGCAATCTCACACAACTTGCAGTTGGAAATATATTAGTAACATTTAAAATAATAAAAAGTTATATTGCCTATGGTGTTTTGATCCACCCAATGCACAAAAACAAGGGACTGAACTTCAGCACCCACATACAACACAGCAAAAAGTCTAAAAAATGGTCGGTATACTCTAAAATCCGATATTATGTCCCTCCATTCTGCTCTCCTCTCATTATACTACGCACTAATATATTCGTATCTTACATACGGTATCTGTGCATGGGGTTTAACCAAGTCCTATCGACATTTATTTATTTATTTTTTTATTTATTTATATACAAGAAGGTACATTGGGTTTGTGAGAATACATAGCATGGTATTTACAATCTTGTAAAGCCACTAGTACGCGCAGCGTATCTGGCAGATCCTTAATCTAACAGATAATATGTACAAAATATGCATGGTTACATGTACAAAACCTTGTTCCTAATTGCTATTCATGATCTGAAACTTTAACTTGATAAGTGCAATAGAACCCATGAACACCACACCAGAAATAAATATATCTTTGATATCTCCAGTCAGACTAAATCTGTGGAAACACTCCATGCAAATAAAAAGGCCCAGTCTTTTGGAACTCACTTCCTTATGAATTAAAAAAGTTGTCCAACCCATGTCCTGTTCAAAAGTAAAATAAAAAAGTATTTACTTTCATCCTTATAGTTTCGTAATACCTTGTGCTTCAAACTCACACTGTATCTTGTACTACCCACTTCCCCAATATTAGTGCTTAAGACATATATCTTCACCAGTGTAATTACCTCTGTCAATTTATATTGTAGTTATTTCTTGAGATAAAACCTTGCTACAATGCCCGAAACCCAAAACGCTGTGCGTACTAGTGGCTTTAGGCATTGTATGTACTACCTCCATCTTTAAATCAAACAGAATGTTTTCACTGTAACTCTGCAACTATGTATGGACTTTAACTAAATAATTTATTATTATTATTATTATTATTATTATTATTATTATTATAATGTACCTATTCATCTTACCTAATATGTTAGATTAAGGACCTGCCCGAAACGCTATACATGTTAGTGACTTTGCAAGAATGTACAAATACAAATGTTATGTAATCGCATCAACCCATTGTACCTAATTATGAATAAATTATTATTATTATTTATTATTATTAGAGGAAAGATGTACAGGTTTCGTAAGTGGTTGGGCGAATGATCAAAGCGGTTGAACTCAGCGAGCCATTAAGCCGTTTTCTTTGAGAGCCGCCGTGTTGTAGGGGGAACTAAAAACATTACACCATTTATCCAATATGTAAACATATATATATTCTATCCTAACCTAATCTAATTTAACCTGTTGTTAACTAACGTTAACTTACCGAACAATAATAAAATATACATTTTTGTATATACATATACACGTTCCTGGACGCAAGTAAATATGGTATACAAAGTGTGACGTCATTGTGACGGCAGAGTGCTGATTCTGGGGATCATTTTGGAGTGAGTGTTCGGGGGTGAGCCAGGAGGGGCTGGGAGACAGCCTTATGTTACCTAATGTCTGGAGTGCCAGCCAGAGTGTCACTGGTGCCAGCAGCCCTCGCCACCCTTTTCAAGGCTGCGAGTGCCACTTCCCACAACCAGTCCTTCCTCAAGCGTCTCCCATCCTTACCTCACACTCTGAACAGGTACAGTTTGACAACTCTTTAGTACATAGTTCACGTAGCACAAAGCTGGCACCGGCACCACCTGGCACCGGCACCACCTGGCACCACCTGGCACCGGCACCACCTGGCACCACCTGGTACAAGCTGGCACTAGCTGACACCAGCTGGTACAAGCTGGTACTAGCTGGCACCACTTGGTACAAGCTGGCACTAGCTGGCACCAGCACCACCACCTGGCACTGGCACCACCTGGTATTAGCACCAACTGGTACCACCTGGCACTGGCACAACCTGATACATGCTAGCACAATCAGCCACCACCTGACACAAGCTGGCACTACCTGGCACTGGCACCACCTGGTATTAGCACCAACTGGTACCACCTGGCACTGGCACAACCTGATACATGCTAGCACAATCAGCCACCACCTGACAAGCTGGCACTACCTGGCACTGGCACCACCTGGTAACATCTGGCACCACCTAGGACAAGCAAGCACCACCTGGCACCAGTACCTCGGGATACCGGTACCACGTGATATAAGCTGGCACCACCTGGTACCAGCTGGCACCACCTGGGACCGGCACCAGCTGGCACTAGCAGCAGGCAGCCGTAGATGTAGCCAGGTGGTGTAAATACACACACGGTCAGGTGTTGTTGGTATATTCTGGATGTGTTAACTGTAGAGGTAGTTCACTGGCCTGGCTTGATAATGACCCAAGAGGTAGTTCACTGGCCTGGCTTGATAACGAC
Organism: Procambarus clarkii; assembly: GCF_040958095.1. Taxonomy (NCBI): domain Eukaryota; kingdom Metazoa; phylum Arthropoda; class Malacostraca; order Decapoda; family Cambaridae; genus Procambarus; species Procambarus clarkii. Next base: position 26,455,977 of record NC_091216.1, on the reverse strand, counting down.
CCAAGAGGTGGTTCACTGGCCTGGCTTGATAATGACGCAAGAGGTAGTTCACTGGCCTGGCTTGATAACGACCCAAGAGGTGGTTCACTGGCCTGGCTTGATAATGACCCAAGAGGTAGTTCACTGGCCTGGCTTGATAACGACCCAAGAGGTGGTTCACTGGCCTGGTTTGATAATGACCCAAGAGGTAGTTCACTGGCCTGGCTTGATAACGACCCAAGAGGTAGTTGACTGGTCTGACTTGATAACGACCCAAGAGGTAGTTCACCGGCCTGGCTTGATAACGACCCAAGAGGTAGTTCACCGGCCTGGCTTGATAACGACCCAAGAGGTAGTTGACTGGTCTGGCTTGATAACGACCCAAGAGGTAGTTGACTGGTCTGGCTTGATAACAACCCAAGAGGTAGTTCACCGGCCTGGCTTGATAACGACCCAAGAGGTAGTTGACTGGTCTGTCTTGATAACGACCCAAGAGGTAGTTGACTGGTCTGGCTTGATAACGACCCAAGAGGTAGTTCACCGGCCTGGCTTGATAACGACCCAAGAGGTAGTTGACTGGTCTGGCTTGATAACAACCCAAGAGGTAGTTCACTGGCCCTGGCTTGATAACGACCCAAGAGGTAGTTCACCGGCTTGGCTTGATAATGACCCAAGAGGTTGTTTACTGGCCTGGCTTGATAACGACCTAAGAGGTAGTTCACCGGCCTGGCTTGATAATGTCCCAAGAGGTTGTTTACTGGCCTGGCTTGATAACGACCTAAGAGGTAGTTCACTGGCCTGGCTTGATTATGACCCAAGAGGTTGTTTACTGGCCTGGCTTGATAATGACCCAAGAGGTAGTTCACTGGCCTGGCTTGATTATGACCCAAGAGGTTGTTTACTGGCCTGGCTTGGTAACGACACAAGAGGTAGTTCACTGGCCTGGCTTGATTATGACCCAAGAGGTTGTTTACTGGCCTGGCTTCATAACTACCCAAGATGGTCTGTCTAATTACCCAAAGTTACCCAAATCTACTCAAAGTTACCCAGCATTACATTAGTACTGTAATGAAGAACTATGATATATTTACTTACTATAATGTTGGTGTTGAATGTAGAACATGAAAAAAAGTTATATGAAATAGTATCATTTTATAATGAAATTAGACGAAACCAAGTGGCAGGTGACACCACAGGAAGTCGACTCTCCAAGCGACACTGTTGTGGCTTTGGGTAATTAGATGGACCGAAGATTGATATAAAGTGAAAGTATTTCTGAGTAAAAATATGTTTTTTTTTTCATGCTCTACATTCAGCACCAACATTATAGTAAGTAAATATATCATAGTTCTTCATTACTTACGTAATGCTACGAAGCTTTGGGTAGTTTTGAGTAGATTTGGGTAGCTTAGGGTAATTAGATGGGTCCACCCAAGAGGTAGTTCATTGTCTAAGTGTGATAATGACCCGAGAGGCAGTCAAGGTTCAGCCTAGTAGTCGGGTACACTTTCCCCCGTTAGAGGTGAAATTGTGTTGGATAAAATAGATGTTAATTCATTATGATACCTGGTACCAATTACCCAGTACTGTATTTGTATTAACTGTAGTTTGTCCTTAGCAAGTTTGACAAATTAAAAACTTTGTAATCACTATTTTGCCATTTGTGTAAGGTTTTTATTATGTAATTACATCATTATTTGTTAATTTGTTAAACATAAGTTTGCTAATATTAAGAGCATGTACCTAGAGAATATATAGGAGACAAACATTGGAACAAAGAAAAGTTATTTTGAACAAACAAGGTGCATTGTATTCGCTTGCAAGGATGATGCATCCATTTCTCAGAGGTCTTGGCAGAATAAATTTATTTCAGCAGGAATGAAAGTCAGAATGACTGTCAGTATATTAAGCCTCCTTGTGATATACAGTAGTCCTGTATATACTGAAACCATTGCTCATAATTAATGGGCACTGATATTAATCTCATAATTGTGTGTGTGTCACTCCTCCAATATGTTCCAGTTTCCAGAACAGCCGCTTATGTGGAACTCTGTCGAAAGCATTTTTTTTAGGTTAAAATATATGCAGTCAACCCAACCATCTCCTGTAAAATCCCTGTGGCTTGATCATAGAAACCAAGTAAATTCGTTACACAGGATCTTCCAGATCAAAAACCATACTGTGTGTGTGTGTGTGTGTAAATATGTAGTAGATATAACTGAGTAAAATAGGTTGGGAGTCAGTACATTAGATGACTGACAGTTAGAATGGTAGGGTGCAAAAGCTAGCAGCTTGATCCTGAAAGCGTAAATCTTAAATGTTTAATATACTGTACAGTAGTACAGTAGTACATGTTTTGCTGTGAGCCCTCTTTTGTTAGGTTAGGAAAAGTTAAGTTGTCATTTAAGCTGCTTTATTTCGTATATAATTGGCAATATCGCATTCATACACAGCATTGTAACATTCTGAACTTTCAGAAGCCTCTATACATCATCTGCGACAATGTCAAGACCCAAAGTGCTTGTCTCCCGATCAGATATACCACAAACAACTCTTGACTTTTTGAATGAAAAGTAAGTTTTGGAGTTTTTAATCAGTTTTTGATTGATTAAATTTTTCCCTTTATAAAATAAAATGCAAGCTTAAAATTTATGAAAAAAGTATTTGCTGCTATTATTAGTTGTGCTAACAAAATCCTATTTTAAGTTATAACTAATCTGTGCAATTTGCTATAATGGGTTGAACCTCTTTTTCCATTCAATTGAGTTTTCTTGCAGTTCTTGGAAGTTAACAAAATATGAAAATTCTTTAAATCTTTTAATGTATCTATATTATATAGGAATATTATTTCTCCCCCAACTTGCAAGTTTGCAATAATAGCAAAAAGTCAGGGGGAATCACTAGGCTTGGGCTTCCCTTAGGTCAATACTGAATGGCATACACTAGATGAGAATTGATTAAAGACATCAGTTTTGAAGCTGAAAAAAGTTTCAGCTGTTATAAATATGTTATACAATACCAACATCATAAAGGCAGAAAAAACTTCCCATCACCCAACAAAAAAGTGCCAAACGGACAACTAAAATCTCCCAAACGTAAAACAAAAAATTCCCAAACGTCCAACAAGAAAGTGCCAAACTGCCAACAAAAAAGTGTCAAATGGCCAACAAAAAATGTTTTAAAGAGCCAACAAAAAAGTTCTGAGTGGCCAACAAAAAAGTTCTAAACAACCAATGAAAAAGTGGCAAACGGCCAACGAAAAGGTGGTAAACAACCAATGAAATAGTGGCAAACAACCAACGAAAAAAGGGCAAATGGCCAACAAAAAAGTGGCAAACAGCCAACGAAAAAGTGGCAAACAGCCAACGAAAAAGGGGCAATTGGCCAAGGAAACAATGGCAAATGGCCAACGAAAAAGGGGCAAACGGCCAACAAAACAGTGGAAAACGGCCAACGAAGAAGTGGCAAACTGCTAACGAAAAAGTGACAAATGGCCAAGAAAACAGTGGCAAACGGCCAACGAAACAAGTGGCAAACGCCGACGAAAAAGTGGCAAACGGCCAATGCCTGATCTAGTACCTCAAGGCGCTCTGCACAGTGCGGTGCGCAGAGCGCCAGTGCTACTTCAGAGTTTTTCTCATAATATCACGATGGTTTGAACTACAAGGAAAGACAACAAGAGCTAACCCTCTCCTTCCTGAAAGACAAGAGTTAGGGGAGACATGATCATTACATACAAAATTCTTAGGGAAATTGATAGGGTAAATAAAGACAGATTATTTAACACAGGCAGTAAATGCTAAGGGATGACACAGGTGGAAACCGAGTACTCAAATGAGCCATAGAAATGTTAGAAAGAAATTTTTAATTGTCAGACAAATAGGTAACAAATGGAATGCATTAGGCAGTGACCACCACGAGACTCCATACACCGTTTCAAATGTAAATATGATAGAGCTCATAGGCTCACGTATCTGTACATCAGTTAAAAGAGGGTTAAGAGGTGGGAGCAAAGAGCCAAAGCTCAACCCCAGCAAATACAATTAATTCATACATTTGTAGTTATGTATTTTTGAATACACTGAACAATATTGCATGAGAAATGGCAGTAAAATAGTTGCTGTTCAAGAATTTTTTGTTTTAATTTAGATTGATATATTTAGTGAATGTACAGTAATCTGTGAAATATTATAATTGCATTGCCAAATTGGCATATGGAAAAAATCTTTTACCAAACTGAAGTTTGGAAGTTCAATATTGCAAGTATTAATTTGCAGACTAATTAATATCTAAATATATATAGCAAAGATTTCCTAGGAGGGTTTGAAGTAATTCAGTTTATTTTCGATAAACAGATGTGAGGTAGATATTTGGAATGAAGCCTTCCCAATTCCACGTGATGAGTTGCTGAAGAGAATCTCTGGAAAAGATGCCCTCTTTTGCCTCCTTACCGAGACGATTGATAAGGCTGTGTTGGATGCAGCTGGTAAGGTGTTTTTATGCACAGTTTTTCAGAGCTATTGCATTCAGTTGCTTTAAGGTAAGATCCCACTGTGCCCTTAGACCGCATCTTGTTAGAACCAGGAAAATCGAGATTTGACGATTGCACCACAGTCGTCTTACAAAAGTACTGTCGTTTTACCTAACATGCAGCACATGTAACTGATTTAATTGACTGTGAGGCTTAAGATATTTGATTAGTTATTAGTACTGTATAATCTAATTTATCCTGTGTTCTGACCCCTGATATGTAGCATTTTATTTTTACTGATGAGTAGAAGAATAGGATAAAAACCTACACTTGTGTATTTGTGAAATGTATGTAAAGAAATTGCACCAGGTCTTTCACACTTTCCTGAGTGCTTTGTCAAGGTCTGAGTGTGTGGTTAGGATGAGACTTACATCTCAATATCTAAAGATTAGACATTGATTAGATTGATTAGACATTGAGATGTAAGCCTCGTCCTAACCACATACTCGGAGATTGATTAGACATTGAGATGTAAGTCTTGTCTTAACCACATACTCAGACCTTGACAAAGCACTCGGGAGAGTGCAAAAACCTTGGTGTAATTACTTTACATAAATTTCACAAATACACAAGTGTGTATTTTTATCCTATGTTATTATGTCTGTGAGAAGACATTACCATTACTTAAATAGAAAAAAAGAAGAATTTTTTAATGTACAAGAGCATATATAAATATGTGAAGGTAATGATTGCACCAGACTGCACATATTTGGTTTTTAAATGATGCCAATTTTGACTTTTGTAGGACCAACTCTAAAAGTGATTGGCACAATGTCTGTTGGACATGATCATCTGAATCTAGAGGAGATAAAAAGACGAGGTATTAAAGTAAGTTCAGTATACTGTTCCTAGATATTAAATATTTACAAGTAAGGTTCCAAAGCGATCGGGGGTTCAACCTTGCATGCATTTTCACAAGAGATCAATGCCGATTATGTAGTTTTCATGTTTTAGTATGGGGTTGAAGTTTGTTATTGATCTTACTGCTGATTTATGTGTAGTAATTATGTGTTACTGTGGTAGTTTTCAGTAATAGCTCCCCAGGCACTGATACCATAGACATTGTATACAGTACATTATTGGATTTTTACAGTATGCCTACAGTTTTAATTTATGAAATTTTTTGAATATGGAAATTAAAGGTCAGTTTACTGTTTGTGTGCAGTATACTTGTACGAAAGAATTTACCTTTTGTTCTGCTCAATTTTGGTATTCTTAGATCTTGTTATATAATACATAATGATGTCCGAGTTGCATACTCACTGCCCATCAGAAATAAATTGGCATGATGTAATGTAGTAATGCAGGGTGAAACATCTAGTATGTTGCTTAGTATAGTATACAGTAAGTAGGTTAGGTTTAAGTAGTTGGAAGTGTTCTCAAGCAGTGGACCTTTCACATATAGGTTGGATACACTCCAGGGGTCTTGACTGATGCCACTGCCGAGCTCACCGTCGCATTACTACTGGCAACATCACGCAGACTATTTGAGGCACATGCAGAGCTCCTCAAGTAAGTTCAATTTAGTTCTAACTTCTGCTTTCTATTTTTTATTATAAACTATTCGGATACCTTATACAGTGGTTTTCTGTGAGGGCTGCTATGGATGGCCTCATTGCTGGCAACCTGGATAGCTGCACCTGATTCTAATCTCACCAGGGTCTTGAGCGCCATTGTCAGCCTACTGGGAAGCCTTAACATGGCCTCTATTGGCACATAGAACTGAGGATACCAGATCATTAAGACCAAGAAAAAGTCACTAGTAGGTAGAGCATTTCAAACTAAGCTTTCTAATATGCTACACTCACCCAAGGTTTATGTAAGGAGAGGGAAATTTGATTACATATTTTGGTTTTACAAGGTAGCCAACTCCATCAAAATATTAAATGTGAACCCTATTTAATTAAAATTAATTAATCAATCAATTAATCCATGGAATAACTGGGATCTCTCGGTAAATTTCATAAATACACCCAAGAAAGATAGTGTAGTGTATATGCTACTTTATTAAAACAGTTAACAATGAAAAGCATCAGCGAGAGTACTCAAGCTATGGGTAGTGATGTTTATCAGTGTTACACTGATGGCTCTATAGAAGAAGGTGGAACATATACTGGATGCACATGTAATATATTTAAATAATCTTCTCTTGCTCATACAGCAAAGAAGCATGTCAGTGACTGGGTTAGTACAGTATGACTCAAACTGAACTTGCAGGTACAGTACGTATACTTGGCCGCTGACTTTTCAAAATACAAAGACAGTAAAATTATGTACTGAGACTCGCAGAGTGCCCTCCTGGCATTAAACACACACACACACACACAGTATTAGCACCCAGAAAATAATCGGTGATATTTGAATGAATGTTTTAGCTTCTAAAGTAAATAGATTTGAGATTGAATTCCCTTGGATACCATCACATGTTGACATCTCAAATCATGAAACTGCTAATACAGTATGTTTGCAAAGACAGCTTGTAGTAGACCAGTAGTAAAAATTAATATGGGTGTTTCAGTTGTAGTGACAAAGAAAATACCTAAATGAATGTCCATTTAAAACCTTACTGACCTAACAAATTCACAAAGACCTGTAAGCTATAGCATTAAACATTATGATGAATACCATGAGGAGACATTTATATATGAAACTAGTAGAGCACGATAGAGCAGCCATGTTATGTAAATTTTTCTGTTATCAATAGATGGTGCTAAAGGTCAAGTGAGCTACTGGAAAAAATCCCATTATCTTTGTGCACAAGTATTAAGCTATTGGATCACTTGTAAAATCATGGATAGGAATGTAAAGTTTGTCAATACTATAAATTTACTATACACAATAATTTCTATGTATTAATGTGTAAATACATGTAGAGTAAAAGCATACATACCAGTGTAATTTCGACTGTTTGTGGGTTGCAATATTGGCTTCTGAGCACAACTTCATAAACACACCAGATCAATACTGTGGTAAAGATAATTCTTGTTTAATACAGTATATAATCGACTAACATAGGGGCATTGATTCAGAGTTGTTGTTTTATTATGTGCACAAATTTCCTTTAGCATTTATACTGTAAATTTCAAGTATTGCTCTAAAGTTTCTAGCATTTGGAGTTTTATAGGCCTGCTGCAGTGGTCGTTAATTCTTAAGCTCATGTGTTCTTACTGAAATATTTTGTTAAGATACTAAATATTTAATTGTACACCGAATAGAGCTAATACTACTAAAACTATTTATTTTTAACAGTGGGGGTTGGGGAAAATGTGCCTGGTCACCTCTGTGGATGACTGGTTGGGGCCTAGCTGGTTCAACTGTTGGCATCTTTGGCCTGGGAAGAATTGGTCAAGGTGTGCTGCGAAGGTTACAAGGATTTGGTGTAAAACGTTTCATATATTCTGGCCGTTCCCCAAGAAAGGAAGGTACGTAATGATATACCGTAGTTAACCATAGTTTAAAATATGGGTAAAGACAAGGCTGTGTTGCAAAAGTTTATAAAGGAGGAGTATTTGTACTGTGTGTGTGTACACCTGATAGAAAACACAGTGTTAAAGCTGTGAATTTATGAACAAACATGAACTCTGGGATTGATGTTCACTGGAAGAGACAAAGACACTTTACAGTGTTCTAGTGCAGCCCAAGAATCAGACTCCAATGAGGGTCTACCCCGACTAACTACAGGTGTGGCCTTAACCCCCCAAGGACCACCTCCGAGCAGCAGGGACACAACCTCTCTATGGGAGAACTTGACTGAGAGGATGGAAGGCAACAGTTGCATTGTCAAATTCCTTACCACAAATAATTCAAACCACATTGATTCTATCCTTTGTTGAAGTACTTACTGCTCTGCAGTAGTTTTTATTCCAAAGCTGTTCAGCATACAATATAGACAACTGTAATCCTTTGACCTTGTCTTCCCCCCCTCAATGAATGATAATAAATAAAATGAGGAGTGGATGGATAAGCTGATTATTTCTGTGGGGGAAGCCCCGGAAGCTCCAGGGAGCCTCTGGGGCTCTACCCAGAAAATGGCGTTTCATTATATTCAACGCTGGTTTTTAATATGGAATAAAAATTAAAATATTTGATGATATTAATCTGTAGCAGGAAGTGGTAAATGACATATTGTATCAGGATTGAGAAGATAATATTGTAATATTCAGTACACTACTTAACACTTTGGCATGACCGGCGGAACACCCGCATCACACCGAAAGGTAGGCCTAGCATTGCCGGTGAGCACACCACCCAATGTCAAACGCTTTCACTTACAATGTTTATACCTAATAATAAGACTAACTAAAAATCACTGCATGATGCCGAGAGCATCATCACTTACTCTGAGTGTGTTGTTTTAATGACGCTGAGAGTGTCATCACTCACTCTGCGTGTATTTTTTAATGATGCCGAGAGTGTCATCACCCATTCTGCATGTGTTGTTTTAATGATGCCGAGAGTGTCATCAGGGTGCCAAAGTGTTAAGATGTACAGGATGCAAGAGGGAAAATTAAATTAATGGTACATTATACTGAAGTAGGTTAATATTAATTATCTCATATAAAATTTTAAAATTTAGATGGTCAGTGAATAATTTTTTTTAACAAACCAGGTGAGGAAATGGGTGCCGAGTATGTTTCTTTTGACGTGCTTCTACGTGATTCAGACTTTATCACAGTGACATGTGCCCTCAATGATGAAACACATGAAATATTTGATGATGCAGCATTTACAAAGATGAAGAGTTCTGCCATCATTGTCAACACTTCTCGCGGAGGTATGTACTCCAAGCTGATTTTTTATTTTAATTTACTGTATTTTTGCTCTCAAATTCACTAGCAGGCACAGTGTTTTGAGCAAGTCTTACAACTAACAGAGATGTTGTAGTAAATTTAAGGTTTTGCAGTGCAACTGTCAATCTTAAATGAATAAAAAAGTATTGCAAGCATTTTAGCATCAATATTATAAGAGACATAGTAGTGAAAGATGAATTACCCAAGATGTACAAACTGCATAAATCAGTTGATTTAAATGTTAGAGGAAAAGTGTACATGCATATGATAGGTATTTTTAATTGTTTTGCCTGGTGTAATATGACTTTCTGTGGCAGAGATGCCAGAGTAAACACAAAAAATAGGATAGGCTTAGAAATGTGGAAGCTAGAAAAGCAATATTGTAATTAGAATGACACTAGCATGAAGAATGAATTGAGATGGATAACTAACAGCATAATGAGATGGATAACTAACAGCATAATGAGATGGATAACTAACAGCATATAAAAGAAAAGGAAAAAGAAATATGAATCTGTACTAATATGTAAAAGAAGTTCTATCTTCTTTTCTGAGGAATATGTAGAGTTATATTTAAGGAATGTTTTCAGGTCTGTAGAATCTGTACTGAATATAAAACTGATTGTGTTGGATTTCTAGAAAATGGGAGACGGGTTTAATTTATCTTCTTTTTTTTTTTTTAGTATTTTGTTAAGCCAAAACCTGTAAACAAAATTCTGTAGTTATCCCATTAAAATTCAGATGCATTACTTATTTACAGGTGTCATTAATCAAGATGCTCTGATCAAAGCTCTGAAGACCAACAAGATTCGTGCAGCAGGACTGGATGTGATGGTGCCAGAACCCCTCCCTCCAGACCATGAGCTTACTACTCTGCCTAATTGCAGTGAGTTGACCGTTCTGTTTCACATCTTTTGGGGAGTTTTTTCCAGTGAGGGTTACCTTACCTTGAGGTGTTTTCGGGGCCTAGCGTCCCCGCAGCCCGGTTGTCGACCAGGCCTCCTCCGTCGTCCAGGTTGTTGACCAGGGTGGTCAAGGATCCCCCTGCACTGCGAAGGAGCCAGGTTTTGGCCTTTACTCTAGTAGACTTTTAAGGACTCAAAATGACTGCTGTGACTTACAGGTATGGAGCCATGTCAGTGCTGCTAGCTACAGGGAGCCTCCAAAGCCCCCCCTCCCTCCCTTCCTATCAGAAAGTAGCATTTTATTATATTTAACGCTTGTTTTTTCAGGTCTGTAATGCTTGTTTGAAATGCATGATGTGGAGAAGTATACCATGTGAACAGTTGACTAGTAGGCTGGAAGAAAGTGTGTCAGGCTATAATGTTAGTTCCATTTAGTTGCTTTATTCTGTGTATATTTGACACTTGGCATGTATAGTGAACATGTCTGTCTGTGAACCTTCATTCATCAGAACAGTGCCATTTTCCAAGGTATGGGTTTCCCCCATTGGTCTACTGAGTGGTTATACTTAGTTTGTGTATTTCTTTCCCTTGGATTGTTTTGAGTGATGTAGTCTTATATAATTTTCTTAAGATATTCCAAATGTCTTGAAGTGTAGTCATCTGTTAAAGCAAAAATAAATTATATTGATACTAATTTGCACCAGAATTCGTCATAGTTATGTTACAGCATGTTTCTGATGCTAATGTTGCAACTAGTCGGCATGTACCATACCATATTTAGACTGGGCATCTGAAGGTCCTGCTCAGTTATGCCTAAAATGTTTATACTCTCTTTTCGTTTTCTAACTTAGTTTTTGGATATATATTTAACTTTGATATCAACATACCAAATGAATTTGCTAGATTATTGGACACAAAACAAACTTTTATAATGGCTTATGCATTATAGTGCTGAATATATGAATGTTTCTGAACATTTAAACATTTCTCATGTATTTTTTAACATTCCTCATTTATTTAACATAAACATAAAAATATGGAAATGTGCACACATGACCAGTCTATATCCATGTAAGAAGAAAACAAATATAATTTTCAAATTTTTCTGGCAGGTAATTTGCAAAGCAGTGTGAAGATATTCACAAGCACAGCACTTACCATCTTGAGTAAAAGCTGTTGACTAGACCACACACTAGAAGGAGAAAGAACGACGACGTTTCGGTCCGTCCTGGACCATTCTCAAATCCTTGAGAATGACTTGAGAATGGTCCAGGACGGACCGAAACGTCGTCGTCCCTTCACCTTCTAGTGTGTGGTCTGGTCAACATACTTTAGCCACGTTATTGTGACTCATCGCCTGCATGAGTAAAAGCTAGTTGCCCGAGGTATCTCTGGATGGTCCATTGATAAACTATGCCTATACAGTACTGTGTTCCCCCCCTACAAGAAAGAAGGAAGTGATTTGGGGGAATTGTGAGGGGGGATGGCATGATTTAGTGTCATTGGAATGCTAAAGTATTAATATGGTTTTAGTAGGCATTAGGATGTACGGACCTTTTTAAAGCTAAAATATTAATTTTATGAAGCTTGAAGTTACATGCCATTCATTATTGACTTGAATCATTTTAAAAAAGACCTGTTAAACCCTGAATTTTACTCATTCTAAAAGAGACCCATGAATTTCAGCACTAATTCCTCACATTGGGAGTGCCGAAACAACAACAAGGGAGGCTATGGCTAATCTGACTGCCTCCAACATCATTGCTGGGCTAGAGGGTCGTCCGATGCCCGCCTGCCTCTGTTGATGATGGCTGAAAACTAACCATTATATATTTTAGATCATAAAACATTATTTGTAACATAACTATAATCTATACATACATTTATTTATATTTGAAGAGCAAATATGGCTGCTCCCTGCTTGTTCTAGTGCCTGAAAAATGTTTGGAGGGCGTGAAAACTCATATAAATTCATGAAATTTAGCCTTGAATGCCCCCCCTATAACTAGTTTTGCCATCAGTTTGTATAAATTTGAACTGTGGGATCTGTAAGATGCTGACTGGTTAAGTTAAATTGTGTAAGATGTTCAAGACTTTATCTTTAAATTCCATCCTCACATTCGTTGAATAGCATGATATCTTTACCAACATTTTAGGAAATAATAACATTAGCAAACTAAAATAATTTAGTTTGTTAATGAAAAAATATTATTAATAAACTAATGATATCCTTTTATGTGAAGGAAATCACCCATCCAGCAAACAACATAAGTATTTCTTCCTAGTACTCACTTTATCCTTAACCACTCAAACTTCCCAATTATAAGTTTGATTGTACCTGTATTTGATTGTAAGAAAATAAAATGTCAAAATGAGTGATGTGTATAATGGTGTGGCAAGTCTTGAGGACAGAATAAAACATCTTAGCTGGAATCTGGATATTATTTAGAAATTCCTGTCACCAAGATGTCTTACTGACGAACAATTTGAATAATTTTCGAATTGGATTATTACGCAAGAAGTGTGTTCAAAGCGAGTTAGATCCAAGCTAGCTTAGTAATAGTATGCATCCCTCAGTCTCAAGAGACTATGAAGTTGTGCTCTGCTTGTTGGTCTGGAGTGGCCTTTCCAGGGCATAAATCCAGGGTAGGTTGATACAGGGGAGAAGCTGTCACCACATGCAGCAGGTCCCACCTCTCAATGGCGCCGAAAGTCTCCAATGGAAAGGCAAACGCCAATACAATTGATTCCAGCGCTGTCGCGGGAACTGTCAGAATGAGTTTAAAGGCAACAACGAACTGCCCAACTCTGGAGTTTACCTCGAGGTTGGTAAAAGAATGCACAGGGACAAATCCACGAGGGCCGTGATGAGGATTTGTTCATTTGATGTATTACGTTAGTGTGATTTCTGTGTGTAATGCACAGGGACTCCAAACTCGGAGGCCGTCGTGGTCGGGACTGGAGAAGAACCACCCCAGCAAGGGCAGGAACGACTCCAGCCTCCTGTAGCTGATCGTGGGCCGCACGAGCCCCAGGAGGTGGACAACCGATCCCCGCACCTACGGGTACAAGACAGAGATTGTCATAGCCCCCTTTCACCCGAGGGCGGCTTCCTTCATGACCCAACAGAAGGAAGAGTAATAATTACAACAATTATTATTAATAATATTATTACAATAATATAATTAATTATCCCTAAAAATCTGTTAATTATGTATAGTTCAGAAGCTGTGCACATTTTTTTTTATTTTTATATATTTAGTCATTCTCAAATTTAAAATTGTATGTATCTTATTCTTATTTTGTCAATATACTGTACATATTACCTCTATAATAGTCAATAATATGTTTTTAATGTGTCATAAAGCAAAACTCCAGCATGAGGCATATTTTGCTGTAAAAAAGTAAATAACTTAAAATTATGTTACTCCCTTATGTCTTCTACATTTTATACTGATATCCATCAATGTCATTAGAATGGTAACAATTAATGTTCTCTAATTACATACATACATACATACTTATATATATATATATATATATATATATATATATATATATATATATATATATATATATATATATATATATATATATATATATTTATATATATTTATATATATTTATATATATATTTATATATATATTTATATATATATATATATATGCAACAATGATCACAAAAACACTGATCCAAGTATGCAGAATAACCACATATGAAAAATAGAAAATGCTTAACGCGTTTTCGGCTAATTCGCCTTCATCAGAGCAAAGTAGAATCAATTGATTCTACTTTGCTCTGATGAAGGCGAATTAGCCGAAAACGCGTTAAGCATTTTCTATTTTTCATATGTGGTTATTCTGCATATATATATATATATATATATATATATATATATATATATATATATATATATATATATATATATATATATATATATATATATATATATATTGTGACGGTAACGCGTTGGTGTTCGGCTGTTCAAAGCTAGGGGTATGGCCTCGTCACATAGAATTAAAAAAAAATAGAAAATCTGGAACTTCGTCTGTGGTAAGGTAAGGAGAAGACACACAAAACACAAGTAAATTTTAACAATGGAATTTTAATTACGTTAGATAAACAAAACATGAATAAAATGGACATACAAATTCGTATAATAAAATAAATCAATCAAAATAATAAGAAGAATTAAATGACAAAGTGAAAAGTTATGTTAAGACAAGTGAATAATAACAAGCTGTGCAATATACAATAAAATGAGAGGTGCAGGAATATTGGCTTCAAGCTATCACCTCTCTTAGTACACGTAAGCCAAAGCTTTAGTCTACCAGGAAGAAGTGTTAACCGTATGAAAGCACTGAATATTCTGAGGACTGAGGTCGTGGCGGCCCCAGACATCAAGTAGTGTGGTGGGTGGAGTGCAGTTGCAGCTAGACCGGCGGCCAATCAGCGAGGAGCCGGCAACAAGACAGGTAGTTTGGCGGTTTGAGGCTGAGCAGGTGTTCCTGGCTGCATACGTTTTGCTCTCTGGCAAACCTTGGAGATGTTGTTGTCGTTGTTGGACATTTCTTCCATAGTAGTTTTATATATTGGTAACGACGTACTTTTGGAGGGAAGAGCAGGCTCAATCTCTTGAAGGAGATTATCGTCACAATATATATATATATATATATATATATATATATATATATATATATATATATATATATATATATATATATATATATATATATATATGTCGTACCTAGTAGCCAGAACGCACTTCTCAGCCTACTATGCAAGGCCCGATTTGCCTAATAAGCCAAGTTTTCCTGAATTAATATATTTTCTTTAATTTTTTTCTTATGAAATGATAAAGCTACCCATTTCATTATGTATGAGGTCAATTTTTTTTATTGGAGCTAAAATTAACGTAGATATATGACCGAACCTAACCAACCCTACCTAACCTAACCTATCCTATCTTTATAGGTTAGGTTAGGTAGCCGAAAAAGTTAGGTTAGGTTA
Organism: Procambarus clarkii; assembly: GCF_040958095.1. Classification (NCBI taxonomy): domain Eukaryota; kingdom Metazoa; phylum Arthropoda; class Malacostraca; order Decapoda; family Cambaridae; genus Procambarus; species Procambarus clarkii. Next base: position 26,440,761 of record NC_091216.1, on the reverse strand, counting down.
GGTTAGGTAGGTTAGGTAGTCGGAAAACAATTAATTCAGTAAAACTTGGCTTATCAGGCAAATCGAGCCTTGCATAGTAGGCTGAGAAGTGCGTTCTGGCTACTAGGTACGACATATATATATATATATATATGTCGTACCTAGTAGCCAGAACTCACTTTTTGGCCTACTATGCATGGCCCGATTTGCCTAATAAGACAAGTTTTCCTGAATTAATATATTTTTTCTAATTTTTTTCTTATGAAATGATAAAGCTACCCATTTCATTATGTATGAGGTCAATTTTTTTTTATTGGAGTTAAAATTAACGTAGATATATGACCGAACCTAACCAACCCAACCTAACCTAACCTAACCTATCTTTATAGGTTAGGTTTGGTTAGGTAGCCGAAAAAGTTAGGTTAGGTTAGGTTAGGTAGGTTAGGTAGTCGAAAAACAATTAACTCATGAAAACTTGGCTTATTAGGCAAATCGGGCCTTGCATAGTAGGCTGAGAAGTGCGTTCTGGCTACTAGGTACGACATATATATATATACATACATATATATATATATATATATATATATATATATATATATATATATATATATATATATATATATATATATATATATTGGTGTATACTGGCAGCAGGTTTTCTTTCAAACATGTTTCATTGAATATGACCACATATTCTGTATTTATTATTTTCTGGTTTAGGGCTTCTATCCCTCTAACTATTTTCTTAGCATTAGGGCTTAGTTGAAATAGGAGTTCTCCAAAACTCATTTTCGTACTTTTAAGGTGAAGAAAAGAAGTGATTTACTATAGAGTGTATTACACTTATTTATACAATTTGCACAACGTTTCGAACCTCCATGGTTCACTCTCAAGTGAACAGATCTTACAATGCTGGTTGATTTTATACCCGCACTAGGTCAGGTGATAATACAATAAAGGAGAAAACATGGGGGGATACATAAGGGATAAATGTGAGGTGAAACATAGAGATAACTGCAGAAGGCTTATTGGCCCATACGAGGCATCTCCTATCTAAACACAAAGATCTAATCTTTTTTGTTAAGAAGTTCCTTACTATAACTTCCACTAATTATGCACCCCATGTTTCTTCCACACGACAGCCTGGGGTTTCTTGATTCCCAATCTATCTCTCCGTGATTTAGTAATTTTGCTCTCCTGTGTGTGTGTGTATTCACAAGAATGTTTGAGGAAGTAAAGGCAAATAGTGAATGCTGTATACTGGGGTTGTGATTAGGTATCATAAATGGAATGCAACACCACCTAACAGCTTCTCTGTTATGCAAAATATGCATTTCAATGTCCCCCAAAATTCCTTAAAACGGTGTATGTAGAAGTTCTTTATATCAATAGCAAGTAATAGTATTAATAATTTTTATTCATAAGAATGTTAGTCCAAAGAATATAAAAGGAAGGAACAATTGTCGAAACAGGTGTTACTCATACAAATAAAGTCACTTATACAAAAAACATTTCAGGGAAAACTTAGAATAATTTACAGTAGATAAAAACCTATTTTAAGAGTGTAAAGGGGTAAACACTTAATACTAAAAGAGACGTAAGCTAACTTAAGTTAGAATGTTCAAGAAATATAATAAGTGATATACTGTATATTATACAGGCGATATCTCGTGATGACAGGCAAGACTGTTACATTATGGAATCTGTAATTCTAGCAATATCACAGTAGTTTTTATCATTAAAAATGGAAACAGAACACAAAGGTGTAATTTATTAAAGCTACTAGAACATACCATACAGAAGATTGGTAAAATTTAATGGTTTATTTGAGGTAAACACTTGTAATGTTTTATTGTTATGTCAGTTGTGACAATAAACACAGATAATAATAAAATATATATAATTGGATGAATATAGTCTACAGGAGTTTGCAGGTGGTGTGGTGTGACCATTGCTTGCAGCAAGCAATGGTGTGACGGCAGGTTGGTGATTCGGGTGCACGCTGAATATCAACAGTGTTGAAGATGTGCGAAATCTCGCAAACATTTGTACTGAACCACTCTTGGAGTTAGATTGATGATTCGCTATCGACTGCTTATATTACCAGTCCTACACTTCACTTGATCATCCTCTAGCAGGTTTTGAAAGAGGTTTTGGGAACGCTTTTGCCTGAAAAGCTATAAATATTAATGGCTTTACAAGAATGTAAAAATATAAATGCTATGTGCTCTCATAAACCCAATGTACATTCTTGTATATATATAAATAAATAAATAAATATTAACTACACTTGGGAAGAGGTATTAATTGTAATTTGTGGACTAGGTAGAATTAACAGAGCCATCTCATTATCTTCATGTATACTAATGAGAATATGGGGCAAGTATATTACTGACATAGTATACTTGCTACACACTTACAAATAAACAAGGCAATCATTTAGGTCTTTCAGTAAGCAATTTTACAAATATGTATACAATAATCAGATGACACTGAAGAAAGGACATAAATTTTAAATACAATTGAAGATAATAGTAACACAAAAATACCTTATTACGAGGGGAAATACGAGTAAAATTAGTTACATGATATAAAGTATTTCTTAGTATCCTTTTTTTTTAAACTGGTTAGAAGATGTACAGCTTTTAATTACATTTGGGAGGTCATTCTACAATTTGGGACCCTTGAGTTACATAGCATTTCTGCTTTGGTTGAGTCTCTAGGAATATCCGAGTTTTTGTTTCTCGTGTGGTGCCCATGATTTCTGTTACAGCTTTCCAGAAAGCACTAAGGTCAGGATTGACATTGCAGTTCAGAGTTTTATTGATATGGAGTATCCTTGACAGTATGTGCAGAGATTTGATATTTAACATGTTCAAAGATTTCAGTGAGGAAGCACAGTGGTGTATGGGACTGGAGTTTGTTATTGTTCTAATTGCTGATTTTTGTTCAGTACATTATAGTACTATAATAAAGTACATTACATTACAGTAAATGAAATCTGATAAGAAATATTGCTGGAACAACCGTGGACATCTTCAAGAGAAAACTAGATAGTTTTCTTCAAGAAGTGCTGGACCAACCGGGCTGTGGTGGATATGTAGGCTTGTGGGCGCTCCAAGCAAACTCCTGTTGGACCAAGCTCTCACAAGTCAAGCCTGGCCTCGGGCCAGGCTTGGGGAGTAGAAGAATTCCCAGAATCCCATCAAGCAGGTTCATTGTAGGTTTGGCCTTGGTGTTCCTGGCAAATCATTGAAAACTGCTCAGAATTCTACATAGTTTTGCCCAGTGATTTAATGATGCATTACTTGTGGTCACTGGACATGACCACAAGTAATACATCACTAAGTCACATATATAAGTAAGAGGAGAAGCCCAGTGCATCATGACATAGCGTAATGGCTGCAAGGTAGCAAGGTATGATCAAGGGAGCTGCTCATTACACGGATGTTCTTCAAGGTGTGTTATCACTGTATGGTTAGGAGTTTGGTTTGTATTTTTACCTGATTTACCTGAGGGACACTAACCCTAGTGGTCTTGGCGAGGACAGGAAGCCGGCGGCTTGTCGAAGGTCCCCTCATTTGCCTTGGGGGATCTTCTGATCTTTTCTGGGTATATTTTAAAACTCAACACAGTTTTGGCAGGTACGGCTTCAGCGGGTAGGCTATTCCATGGGTTAATAACCCTGTAGGTGAAAAAGCATATCCTGTTCTCTTTCTCTCTCAAAAAAAAAAATAAAAATAAAAAATAAAAAAATCTAGGGACTCTGCGTGTCACCTTTCGTCGATTAGCTTATCGCTACTATTGGCCTCCTCCCCTTTCATAGGACCAATTGCCGGCCCTGCCTAGTCTGTCTGTCCTGTACCCGGACTATTCATCCTGCAAAGGTGAGTGAGGCTAGCCCCAAGAATTTTGGGGCTAGCCTCAAATAGCCCCTTTTAGCTTTTCTAATCTTTTTTTTAACCATTCTTGATAGTATGAAAACTTCTAGATACCTTTCCCCATTTTCAGTATGCTTTAGTATAGCTTTCTTATAACAGATAAGATGCTTTAGTCCCATAGTCATTGACTATTATTGATACTTTAGGCCATTATTGTTCCATCTGATTAATGCAAATGGTATACTATGTTCCTTTGCTCTAAATTTTGCATATGAGTTACTAGGAGGGCCCCCAGTGTTACCCAGGTCTGTCTGTCTCTTTGTCTCCCCTCTATCTTTCTCTGCCTATGTTTATCTATCGGTATATCCACCTCCCTGTTTCCCTTTCTATTAGGAAATTTATTAAAAAGCACAGAAACAGATGTATTGGTGTCAGAATTTATATTATTACTAGCTGTACCCGGCCATGCATTGCTGTGGCTCAGCAACGCATGTGCATTGCTGAGCCACAGCAACCTTCCCCTGTCTCCCAGTCCCCTCGTCCTCCCAGCCATTCCTCACTGCCCCATCCTCGTCCTCCCAACCATTCCCCCGTCCCCTCGTCCTCCCCTCCATTTCCCCCCTTTGTCGTCCCTTTGCCCTTGTTACGAATCTTACTAGGATTCTAACATTACTCTTGATGCTTATATTACTATTGTCTTGTTCTATAATTATTATAATATCCAGTTGGATGTTGTTAGATTATTGTATGTTATATATTGTAGCATGCTGTAGTGTGCCTGAGTTGCATTATATTGTATGAGGCTTTTGTGCAAGTATTTTCATGTTGGTTTCTCCATGTGGGGGTTGACCATATTTGGATGTGGCCAGTGTGGGAACTTGATGTTTAGCGAGTGGTTATAGTTCAACCTTGATTAATTCTTATTATTGTTTGCCAGTAAATTATATTGAGCAATGTAACAGTACTTAATACTCTTAAGATTAATAATGATTTGAATATTAGTACTACATTTTGTTAGTAGAATTTCCACAATAGTTTATGTGGATGTTTAGTTGATATTGTGGTAGGATGCCTGGCCTGGGAACCAACGTTTGGTCAGAGGCGTGGCAGAGTTGATCGGGAGGAGACATGTATTTTAAGTTAAGTCCGTGGTTATTGTTATTTTAGCTAATACTCGGTTAATTCTCTGGTTAGATGATTGTGCATTTATTCCATTAAGTAGTTCATGTGCTGGTGATATTGCTCTTTGCTCAATAAGGAGTTTGTATTATATTATTGCATGCTAAAGAATATTTCTGGCTATTACCTGTACCATTTAATTGTTATGTTTGTCATCCATAGCGTAGATATATTGTTTCCCCAAGTTATGCAGTGTTTTATTCCTTTACCCCTAGACACCTGTTGGCAAGGCCGATTATATATAATTAATCACTGCGGGGAAAGAACCGTACTGTCTCAAGGGTTGTAACAGCCCTCCCCGAAAGGGAGGGCAAAGGGACGACCATCCCCTTGTCCTCCTAACCATTCCCCACTCCACCGTCCCCCTCGTCCTCCCCACCATCTCCCACTCCCCCGTCCCCTCATCCTTCCTATCATTCCCCCTCTTCCCCATTCCCTCGTTCTCCCCTTAATCCCCTACTTCCCTGTCCCCTTGTCCTCCCCACCATACTCCATTCTCCTGTCCCCACCATTCACAACTCTCCGATCTCCTCGTCCCCCTCACCATTACCCCCTCCCCTGCCCCCCCCATCATCCCCCACTCCCGTCCCCTCATCCTCCCTACCATTCCCCACTCCCTTGTCCGATGCATTCCAAATGATCTGATGTTCCAATCACTGAAATATAAGAAAAAGTTAAAAGAACGAAATAAAAAAATAAACTATACTCAGGAAATGAACGGTATGGTAAACAGCACAGCTCAGTTCCAATGCAATGTCACACAAAATAATTAAATGAAAATAAATCAAAATCAATAAAAATTCATGGTGCAGATGGAAGTGCAGTTGTTCTGACAATGGGCGATGGCTTGTACTTTGAGTGGGGAGTCCTTATAAACAACTGGGCCTCTACCCTTCAGACTGAACTATTTGCCTTGATTCTTGCACTGAAATGTGTACAAATCTCCAAACTTGATACATTAATTGTAAGTGACTCCTTATCATCCTTAAATGCTCTCAACTCTTTAAGACATGCTCGTGTCCGAAGCTAGACACAAATACAACAAAATTATTAAGGATGGTAACAGAGTCCATTTCATGTGGTCTCGCATCTCATGTTGGCCTCCGAATGCATGATAGAGCTGATAAGTTAGCCAAAGAATCTGCCTTTAAAGGAGCCGTTGAGTGTAACCTTGGATTGTCAATGAGCAATCTGAGAGCAGCAGTACACCGAGAACTTCAACAAGATCTTGTAGATCTGAGGCAAAGTGAAATTGACACCAGTAATTCCATCTATCATCATATACTATCATGCAAGAGGAGCCACACATCTATGGATCATCCAATAAAATCAGCAGACTTCTAGATGTTACTACTGCTCGGCTTAGACTCGGTTACAAGAATCTCTGGGAATTCTCATTATCTGCCGATGTAGACCTGACCAAATGTAAACTGTGTCAACAAAATTATTCGCATACCCTCCGCCACTATGTGATGGAGTGCGAAAAGATACGTGAATTTAGAGACAATTCTATAACCAATGTTCCAACGATGTGTAAATATTTCATTCAAAATGATCTGCTACCAGAAATTTTAGCCAAATATACCCAGTTTGCTAACTGTAGGTAGTAACTAAGTGATTGTAACCTATCCACCGCTGCCCACTGGATGGGGGGGCGGTGTGCAGGACAAACATATCAATTTTGACACTAGCTCTCCACATATGTCTGTTGCTTAATTTAGAACCTGCACTTGAGGTTGATCTCGAACCCATTGTTGATGTGACGACTTATATTGAATTTTGTAACTAGCTCATCAAGATTGTAACTTGCTTAGCTAAATGAATTGTGGGGTTCAGTCCCTGAACCCATTATGTGCCTCTGTAACCCTTTCCACTACCGCCCACAAGATGGGTATGGGGTGCATAATAAATGAACTAAACTAACTAATATAGAATTGTCTCAGGATATCGGGAGACTTTTATTGTTAGCTTAAATCAATGAAAAACATGAAAAATTAATCTCATGTTTATTTCCACTTCTTCAACAGAATAGCCTAAGCTCCTGAACTAATAAGTGTACTATGGTGCTGATAAGCACTTAAGCACTCTTAGCTATTGAAGATAAGCAGATAAGCACTCTTATATTGTTTATGCTGTATTGTGCCTACCAATTTTTTGTCAACTACCATTCAAGCTGTCATTGCAATCAATCTCAGCTACCTATGTGCTTGAATATACTGTACCTACAATTTTCTCTCATCTTTTTTTCATTTCATGTAATCTGTTATCATTTTTTTGTCTATAATTTTTGCAAGTATTTACCTCCTTAAAATTTTCTTAGATTAAGGACCTGCCCGAAACGCTGCGCGTGCTAGTGGCTTTACAAGACTGTAATTACCATATTTGTATCCTCACATTCCTTATGTACATTCTTGTATATGCATAAATAAATAATAAATAAATAAATAAATAAATGGTGGATGTAGATCTACCGGGTGTATATGAGATGTATCTTATTGTCTCAATAAACGTACTTCAACTTGAGTAAATAAATGAAAAGAGGCGAGACACTTTCCCTGATCCTAAACAATTCTCACCTGCCAATTCTAACTTCATTATTAAATATTCATCGAATATTACACAATACTTGTGGTTTGTTTATGGGAAGACTATTAGAGATGTACGACCACCGCGGTAGTCGTATAAACTAGGATAAATCTGCTATTTGAAGTGGTCTCAGATTATGACGTAAGCAGGAAGCCTCTTATACTTGTGTAAGCTTGAGCAGGTCCTCAGTTTTCCACAGCGTTGTGTAGTGAATGCGTTAGTCTCCGCTTTATGATAACATTCAGCATTATTGCCCGAAATACGTAGATAAGTGATAGTCAACAACAGGGGTATGTATATCTTTGTAAAGTAGTTTAAAGTGATGCATTTTACGCTACACTGAAAAAAAATATAAATTTTAGAAGTGAAGGTGTGGTGTTCATTGAATTTACCTGAGGGCCGCTAACACTAGTGGCCTCGAGGAGGACAGGAAGCCGGCGGCTTGTCAAAGGACCCCCTCTTTACCCTATTGATCTTTTTAAGTTGGATTTAAAAATTTAAGTTTTTTAATTTAAACCGTTGCTCCACAAACAAAGAGCAATGGTTTCAAGATCAACAAGCCACAATCTAGGACTGAAAACATGCTTTTTCACATCCTGTGGGTGTGATGTGTGATTATAGGGAGGGAGGGAATTATCAGGGGGGGCTTTGGCGCTTTCTCCTGATAATTCCCTCCCTTCCTATAATCACACATCACACTCACAGGGTTATAATCCCATGGAACCGCCTACCCGCTGAAGCCGTAACTGCAAAAACTGTTGACTTTTAAAATATACCTGGAAGAGATCCAAGTGGAGGGGGATCATCTTGCCTGTTGGATCCAAGATACAAGACTCAAGTGGAGGGACCTTCGACAAACCGCCGGCGTCCTGTCCTCGTCGAGGCCATTAAAGTTTGTTGTCCCCTGGTAAGTCAGGTATATTATCTGCCGTCACAGCAAAATGGTAGAGGTGAATGTCAGGTGGTGGGCTGTGGTGGTGGTGGTTGGCGTGATAGCCTCTGGTGGCTTTGGACTACTACTGCAGTACTATCAGCAACAGGAAGAACCTGTAAAAGAGCAGCAACAACAGGAGCAACAGACTCGCCGTCAGAGCCTTCCCAACATTGTGGTGCTGGTGGCAGACGATCTGGGTATCGGGGACCTTGGCTGCTATGGCAACACCACTATTAACACTCCCAACATCGACAGGTATGTCAACTATACTGACTGTTGTTTAGTTAAGTACTTTGGTCTATGTTCTCGACTCACAATCGAGGATCCTAGACAGGACATAAATGGTTGGGTACGTTTCCTTTCTTTTAATGCTTTTGTTCATCTAGCAGTTAATAGGTACCCCGGAATTAGGCTACTGTTGTGGGGTTGCAGCCTCGGGAGAGTCAGTAGTTCAGCCTGATGGAGACCTTGATATAAGCCTAAAGTGATGTGTAATATAGACGACAACGTATAACTAAGAAGGACAAATGAAACAAGAAATTTATTTATTTATATACAAGAAGGAACATTGGGGTGAGAGAGAGTTCATAACATTTGTGTTCTTGCAAAGCCACTAACGCACAGCGTTTCGGGTAGAATTACATAAGCGCTTCCGTGTTAATCAACACATCTTAAAAAGTATAATATATGAAATACAATACTTGAATATATATAGGCAGAAAAAAGGTGACATTGTGATGTAAAAAAAAGTCTTAAGAAAAGGAAAAAATAAGTTTGAGCCATATTGGAAGATTTTAATCTGCACTCTAGGTACGCCCCAGCACAAGCCTTAAACCACTGAACCAAGATCTGTGCTATAAGTAATGTAATCTGGGATACAACTAAATCCACAAGGGGTCCTGAGGTATCGATCAGATACCAAATCAAGGTTTTACACATTACCCGCGTGCACTCCGGTGTCAGATTAAGGCCTCTGGACCCCTTGTGAATTCAGTTGAATCCCAGGTCACATTATTTATAGTCTAGATCGTTGTTCGTTGGCTTAAGGAATATGCTTGAGAGTACTCAGGATACAGGGTCGAATCCTCCTCACTGATAAATCACATTAATTTGATTTCTTTGTGCGAATGTCTTCGTAATATTGGCTGTTGAACATAAAAACAGAAGAAAAAGGCAGAAGGTTTAATGACAAATATATGTGGGTTCCTGGAAGTCATATCGCTAATGGGATAGCTATTAATCATCTTACTGAGATCGTTTTTAGTTTATCAATTACAAATGGATGCAAATTGTTAAAGTCATTATTAATTTTCATGTTTTATGGCTCTGTAATTTATATTCAAGCATATTCAATAATGTTTCTATTAAAAATGATTTTACATTTTGTTAATGAAGAAAACCTATCCCAATCAATTTGGTGAGAATTTTCTGAGAAATTAATGAATACAGCATTAGATATTTAGCCACTTATTACAGAATATTAATTTATGCTACACAATTCGAAATGTCAGATCTTTGGATGTTTGACTAACATAGAATGTATTACAATCTTTACAGCTTATTTTCGTCTTGTTCTAATGTTTAGTAGCCAATATTACAAAGACTTTGTTTTTCACATCACAAAGTCACCTTTTTCTGCCTATGTATTCAAGAACTGTGCTTCATTGGTTATACGCAAGTAATGTCTTGTTTCATTATTCCTATGTAGTTATACATTGTCACATTATTCATCATGTGTTAATTTCTTCATGATTATATATATATATATATATATATATATATATATATATATATATATATATATATATATATATATATATAATATATATATATATAATATATATATAATATATATATAATACATATATAATATATATATAATATATATATATAATATATATATAATATATATAATATATATATATAATATATATAATATATATATAATATATATGTAATATATATATATATATATATATATATATATATATATATATATATATATATATATATATATATATATATATAATATATATATATAATATGCAGCTGCCGCAAAGGCAGCTGCAAGAACAGTTAGTGATGCAGCGGCCAACATGCTGAAGCCAAAACAGCTCGGGTTTGGCATTCCACAAGGGTGTGAGGCGGCAGCCCATGCAGCTCGAGCCTTCATCACCAACATCACAGACGAAAAGGCCCTTATCAAGCTAGATTTAAAAAATGCCTTCAATTTGGTGCGGAGGGATGCTGTACTCCGTGCGGTTCATAGTCATTTCCCTTCCCTCTACCCTTTTGTACATTCATGCTACAGTATGGACTTAAAGCTACTTTTTGGCGAACATGAAATTGACTCGCGAGAAGGCGTCCAACAGGGTGACCCCCTTGCTCCTCTCCTTTTCTGCTTAGTCATCAAACAAGTCACAGAGGTCCTGTCCAGCGAGTTTAACATCTGGTTCTTGGATGATGGTACCCTAGCTGGTTCCCAAGACTCAATCCTGGAGGACATCAGAAAAATCCAGGAGCAGGGTGCAGTTTTAGGCCTCACCCTGAACCCTTCTAAATGTGAAATAATATGTTCCAACCAGGGCATCGTAGAGAGAATAGAGGGTCTTCTGCCAAATATCCATAAAACTAAACCTGAAGACAGCACACTCCTAGGAGCTCCCCTGGGGTTGAAAGCCATCGATGAGGTCCTTGATAAGAAAATCGCCGACCTTAAGAGGATGGATGGGAGGATTGAGGATATTGAAGCTCATGATGCACTCTACCTCAGTTAGTTACTTTAGTTCATTTATTATGCACCCCATACCCATCTTGTGGGTGGTAGTGGAAAGGGTTACAGAGGCACATAATGGGCTCAGGGACTGAACCCCACAATTCATTTAGCTAAGCAAGTTACAATCTTGATGAGCTAGTTACAAAATTCAATATAAGTCATCACATCAACAATGGGTTCGAGATCGACCTCAAGTACAGGTTCTAAATTAAGCAACTGACATATGTGGAGAGCTAGTGTCAAAATTTATATGTTTGTCCTGCACACCGCCCCCCATCCAGTGGGCAGCGGTGGATAGGTTACAATCACTTAGTTACTACCTACAGTTAGCAAACTGGGGATATTTGGCTAAAATTTCTGGTAGCAGATCATTTTGAATGAAATATTGACACATCGCTGGAACATTGGTTATAGAATTGTCTCTAAATTCACGTATCTTTTCGCACTCCATCACATAGTGACGGAGGGTGTGCGAATAATTTTGTTGACACAGTTTACATTTGGTCAGGTCTACATCAGCAGATAATGAGAATTCCCAGAGATACTTGTAACCGAGTCTAGGCCGAGCAGTAGTAACATCTAGAAGTCTGCTGATTTTATTGGATGATCCATAGATGTGTGGCTCCTCTTGCATGATAGTATGATGATAGATGGAATTACTGGTGTCAATTTCACTTTGCCTCAGATTTACAAGATCTTGTTGAAGTTCTCGGTGTACAGCTGCTCTCAGATTGCTCATTGACAATCCAAGGTTACACTCAACGGCTCCTTTAAAGGCAGATTCTTTGGCTAACTTATCAGCTCTATCATGCATTCGGAGGCCAACATGAGATGGAGACCACATGAAATGGACTCTGTTACCATCCTTAATAATTTTGTTGTATTTGTGTCTAGCTTCGGACACGAGCATGTTACAGTTATGTCTTAAAGAGTTGAGAGCATTTAAGGATGATAAGGAGTCACTTACAATTAATGTATCAAGTTTTGAGACTTGTACACATTTCAGTGCAAGGATCAAGGCAAATAGTTCAGTCTGAAGGGTAGAGGCCCAGTTGTTTATACGGACTCCCCACTCAAAGTATAGGCCATCGCCCATTGTCAGGACAACTGCACTTCCAGCTGCACCCGTGGTGCGGTGTAGGGAACCATCAGTGTATATAATTTGAGAGAGAGAATGCTCTGTGGACAGAGCATCAATATGGCTTAAGGCGTTGAGCTTTGCCTCAAGACGAAGCGTGGGCTGATCTCTAATTTGCTTCTTGGGTGGAAAGGGAGGGATTAAAACTGGAAAGGGTGTAACCTCCCACGGTGCAGGAAAGTGCCGCTGTTGTTTCTCTTGGTACAAATCATGAACCTGATACATTCTGAGTTGAGTTCCAGTTTTTGTTATCCATTTGGAACAATGCTGATCTTCAATAAAGAAATTCTGGAGGGCTTCTGTGCAAGGATTAGGATGAGTTAGCCTAAGCATTTTTATACCAATTTGACAGTTAATTTCAGTAACACGATCAACAACGCTCAGAATATTAAGTTCCTTTCTCATATTAAGTATCTTTGTGGTACGAGGGCACCCAAGGATTATCCTCAAGGCTTCGTTTTGCAATTTTTCAAGCCCTCCAAGCTTTCTTTCAGGCATCAAAACAAGCAGAGGTGCAGCATAATCTACTAAAGATCTGATGTATGCAAAGTACATCATTTTGACAATTCTGACATTGGCACCATAGTCTGAGTGATAACCTGCAACAGCCTTGAGAGCTCGGAGCCTCTCTTTAAACTGACGACAGAGTCTGAATACAACAGGACCGTACAGTGGCACCTCAAGGCCAAGGTATTTGAATCTGTTTACATAGTCAAGCTGGGAGCCATCAGACAGTTGCATCTTGCGAACAGCTCCTCCCTGCCATCACCAGATGTCTGTCCCTCCCCAGGTTAACCTACTTTCTGAGGTGTTCACCATCTTACAGTAGCCAAAAACTAAGTGAGTATGACCGGTTACTGAAATCAATGCTAGAAAAAGCCCTTAACCTCTCTCTCGATGACCTACAGTGGAAACAAGCCTCTCTTCCCGTAAGACTTGGGGGCCTCGGAGTTCGAACAGCAACGCAAATCGCTGTTCCAGCCTTCCTGTCCTCCTTATCAGCATCCGACGACCTTGTGAAGGAAATTCTACCTGCCCACTTACATCAGCTGGCAGGTGTACATGATCCCAATTTTACACGCTGTGCCACAGAGTGGGCCTCTCGTGCAGGCCAATCACCTCAACCACCATCCCCAAAAGCCCACAAGCAATCCAGCTGGGATGGCCCCATTGTAAACCAAGTTGCTGCAGAGTGCCTGGGTGCTGCAACAACACAACACGACATTGCTCGCCTCACAGCAGTAGCAGCACCACATGCAGGGGATTTCCTGTTAGCAACCCCAATGTCGGCAACTGGCACGCGTCTCACACCACACGCCCTCCGAATTGCTGTGGCCCTCCGCCTTGCTGCCCCAATCCACACCAGATATAGGTGTATTTGCGGCGAGGTGGTGGCTGACAGGTACGGCCACCATGGCCTACTCTGCCAAAGCACAGGGGGATGGCACTCGAGGCACAGTGAAGTTAACGACATCATCAAGAGGAGCCTCACCACAGCTGGATGCCCAGCTGAAAGAGAGCCCCGTTACCTAACGCCCCGTAACTCTGATGCTCTTATTGGTCGCCCGGATGGTATCACAGTGAACCCCTGGAAGAATGGCAAGCAGTTGGTATGGGACTACACGTGCGTATCAACCCTGGCTAACACCTACATTAACCTCAGTGTTGCACAACCAGGTGGCGCTGCCACCCACAGGGAAGCAGCCAAATCCCGTAAGTATAGAGAACTGGATCACCACTACAATTTTGTCCCCATTGCTTCTGAGACACTCGGCGCCTGGGGTAAAAGTGCTACCAGTTTTTTGAAGGAACTGGGTTCTAGGCTCATTGAAACAACAAGGGACCCAAGAGCTGCAAGCTTTCTTTTCCAGCGCCTCAGTGTGGCGATACAGAGGGGAAATGCGCACTGCATCCAGGGTTCCTGCCCGCCATCTGAGGAGCTGGAGGAACTCGACAACCTATGATAACCATCTTTGTAACCCATATGTAACTCCTTTTTTGTAACAAAGTTCAATTAAAGTAAATATATATGTGTACATACAAAAGAATGGGGGTGGTAGGAGAAGATAATATTAGTGTTCAGTGAGAAACCACAAGGTCTCCTCTGAATACTTTTTATTTTCTTCTCCGAGGCTATGGGTCCCCACATTGGCACCAGAGGTGGTACCCTCACAAAATTTTTTATTATATATATATATATATATATATATATATATATATATATATATATATATATATATATATATATATATATATATATATATATATATATATATATATATATAGTGACGGGAAAGTGTTGGAGTATTGATGTTCGGCAGTCCTCTAATGTCAGGTGTCAATGCCTGGTCACACTTACAAAAAAAAAATAGACTGCTTGCCTGTTGTCTGTGGTAAGTTAGAGGGAGGAACACGTAAAACACAAAGTATGAACAATGAAACTTTAATATATTTACTTTAAACATAAATGAAAAAGACAAATCTCGGGTAAATGACTGGTGTAATAAAATGACAGAGATAAATGCAAAAACACAATAGATTAAAGATTATAATGGTGAAATGGTGCTGAGAATATCGGCTTTAGCTGAGACCTCCCTTAGTATACGAAAGCCAGAGAGCTTAGTATGCCAGAGAGAGATGTCAACTCTAAGAGCACAAAGAATATTCTGAAGTTGATGGCTGGTCAGGCTCAGACGTCGACTCATGTAGATGGCGCTGAGGTGCAGGGTGCAGGTGTGCGGTCGGCGAGTCACCAATCAGGAGCAGGCAGGCTGGGATGGGTAGTTTGCTGGTTGACGACGAGCCGGCGTGGAGGGTGTGTGGAGTTGGGGGGGTGCTTGGGTATGTTTTGCCTCCTGGTCAAAACATTTTGTGCTACTGGTCACGTATCTTGAATGTAGCATCTTGTACTTGTATAATTTGACATAACTTTATGTAGGGAAGAGCACACTCAATCTCTCTTGAAAGAGATTATCGTCACAATATATATATATATATATATATATATATATATATATATATATATATATATATATATATATATATATATGTATATATATATATATATATATATTAGTATATTTTGGTAGCAGTCTTTCCTGTAGACATATATTATTAAATATGACCGAAAAAGTAAGATTAATAATTCTAACACGAATTTTCTCAATCTTTCGTACATTACGCTTCACTGTTGGAGGTAAATCAAAAATCACTTCTCCAAAATTCATTTTTATTTCTAGTCTGACGCGACACGGGCGCGTTTCGTAAAACTTATTACATTTTCAAAGACTTCACAAATACACAACTGATTAGAACTTACGTCTCTCTGATATTATATCTACATTTGAGTGAGGTGGGAAGGGTGATGTGGCATTAACACAAGACAGAACAGGAGGGGATATTAATAGGGTATTAAAAGTATCAACACAAGACAGAACAGAAACAATGGGTATTGAATAGAAGTGTTTGTAGAAAGCCTATTGGTCCATATTTCTTGATGCTTCTATATTGGAGCGGAGTCTTGAGGTGGGTAGAATATAGTTGTGCAATAATTGGCTGTTGATTGCTGGTGTTGACTTCTTGATGTGTAGTGCCTCGCAAACGTCAAGCCGCCTGCTATCGCTGTATCTATCGATGATTTCTGTGTTGTTTACTAGGATTTCTCTGGCGATGGTTTGGTTATGGGAAGAGATTATATGTTCCTTAATGGAGCCCTGTTGCTTATGCATCGTTAAACGCCTAGAAAGAGATGTTGTTGTCTTGCCTATATACTGGGTTTTTTGGAGCTTACAGTCCCCAAGTGGGCATTTGAAGGCATAGACGACGTTAGTCTCTTTTAAAGCGTTCTGTTTTGTGTCTGGAGAGTTTCTCATGAGTAGGCTGGCCGTTTTTCTTGTTTTATAGTAAATCGTCAGTTGTATCCTCTGATTTTTGTCTGTAGGGATAACGTTTCTATTAACAATATCTTTCAGGACCCTTTCCTCCGTTTTATGAGCTGTGGAAAAGAAGTTCCTGTAAAATAGTCTAATAGGGGGTATAGGTGTTGTGTTAGTTGTCTCTTCAGAGGTTGCATGGCTTTTCACTTTCCTTCTTATGATGTCTTCGATGAAACCATTGGAGAAGCCGTTATTGACTAGGACCTGCCTTACCCTACAGAGTTCTTCGTCGACTTGCTTCCATTCTGAGCTGTGGCTGAGAGCACGGTCGACGTATGCGTTAACAACACTCCTCTTGTACCTGTCGGGGCAGTCGCTGTTGGAATGTGCCTAAATGCCAACAGCGACTGCCCCGACAGGTACAAGAGGAGTGTTGTTAACGCATACGTCGACCGTGCTCTCAGCCACAGCTCAGAATGGAAGCAAGTCGACGAAGAACTCTGTAGGGTAAGGCAGGTCCTAGTCAATAACGGCTTCTCCAATGGTTTCATCGAAGACATCATAAGAAGGAAAGTGAAAAGCCATGCAACCTCTGAAGAGACAACTAACACAACACCTATACCCCCTATTAGACTATTTTACAGGAACTTCTTTTCCACAGCTCATAAAACGGAGGAAAGGGTCCTGAAAGATATTGTTAATAGAAACGTTATCCCTACAGACAAAAATCAGAGGATACAACTGACGATTTACTATAAAACAAGAAAAACGGCCAGCCTACTCATGAGAAACTCTCCAGACACAAAACAGAACGCTTTAAAAGAGACTAACGTCGTCTATGCCTTCAAATGCCCACTTGGGGACTGTAAGCTCCAAAAAACCCAGTATATAGGCAAGACAACAACATCTCTTTCTAGGCGTTTAACGATGCATAAGCAACAGGGCTCCATTAAGGAACATATAATCTCTTCCCATAACCAAACCATCGCCAGAGAAATCCTAGTAAACAACACAGAAATCATCGATAGATACAGCGATAGCAGGCGGCTTGACGTTTGCGAGGCACTACACATCAAGAAGTCAACACCAGCAATCAACAGCCAATTATTGCACAACTATATTCTACCCACCTCAAGACTCCGCTCCAATATAGAAGCATCAAGAAATATGGACCAATAGGCTTTCTACAAACACTTCTATTCAATACCCATTGTTTCTGTTCTGTCTTGTGTTGATACTTTTAATACCCTATTAATATCCCCTCCTGTTCTGTCTTGTGTTAATGCCACATCACCCTTCCCACCTCACTCAAATGTAGATATAATATCAGAGAGACGTAAGTTCTAATCAGTTGTGTATTTGTGAAGTCTTTGAAAATGTAATAAGTTTTACGAAACGCGCCCGTGTCGCGTCAGACTAGAAATAAAAATGAATTTTGGAGAAGTGATTTTTGATTTACCTCCAACAGTGAAGCGTAATGTACGAAAGATTGAGAAAATTCGCGTTAGAATTATTAATCTTACTTTTTCGGTCATATTTAATAATATATATATATATGTATATATATACATATATACATATACATATATATGTGTATATATATATATATATATATATATATATATATATATATATATATATATATATATATATATATATATATATATATATATATATATATATATTAGTATATTTTGATAGCAGTCTTTCTTGTAAACATATGTTGTTGAATATGACCGAAAGGGTATGATTAATGATTCTAACACGAATCTTCTCAATATTTCTTATGTTTTTCTTCACTGTCGAGGGTAGTTAAAAAATTAACTCTCCAAAGTTCATTTTTACACTATGAATGGTCTGACGCCTAAAAGCGGTTTGCAAGACACTTCTTACATTTTCAAAGACAATTTTACATACTCCGTTAATGCTTATATTCGTTTTTGGGGTGAGGTGATAGGACATGAATCAATGGGTACATTGCGTGTTTTATCTTGCTTCTGTGTTGAGTCGGGGTCTTGAAGTGGGTAGAATGTAATTATGTGTTAATTGGCTGTTGATTGATGGTTTTGACTTTTTGATGTGTAGGGCCTCGCTGATGTCGAGTCTCCTGTTGTCGTTGTATCTGTCGATAATTTCTGTGTTGCTTGTTAAGATTTCTCTGGTGATGGTCTGGTTGTTGTACAAACAACAGGGCTCCTTGATGGAGCCCTGTTGTTTGTTCATTGTTAATCGCCTACAAAGAGACGTTGTTGTCTTGCCTTGTCCCTACCTGGGGCATGTGAAGGCATAGACGACGTTGGTTTCTTTCAAGGCGTTCTGTTTGGTGTCTGGAGACTAGTACCAGTAGCAGTTTGTAAACAACATGAGTCTGACATTGTTAACAGAACACTATCGTTATGTGCTCTCACAAACCCAATGTACCTTCTTTTATATATATAAATAAATAACCTGCGTTTCCAGTTATATAACTGGAAACTCCAGTTATATTAACTCCTCCTCCCCAACCAGAGGAGGAGGAGAAGGTCAAGATGTACTCGTCCTGCATTTTGACACAGGCGTAGGCCTAAGTGTCAGTCTTTAGTGCGCCAAATAGGTCAGCTGCAGCGGCACGACCAAGTCAACGCCCCTCCTACCACCTGCGGTAGACCGTGGGTGTGTGGATCGGCCAGAAATCAAAGCAGTAATTATGTGTCGAGATTCACGATCACTGAAGGGATCGAGCAGTGTGTGGAGAAGGGGTCACCAGTCACTACCTGACTGCCCCAGGCACCACTCGTGTGTAAAATAGTCCTTGTGCCCTCCCTACCCAAGGTCGCGGTTTGTGTGTGCGACTGTCGTGTTTACACGAGAGCCCGCCAGGACACCCAATATACTGTATAGTGCCCCTACACTACATGTGAGAACTGCGACCATGATGCCTTGAAAGTGTCTATATGTGTATGTGTGTGTGTGCAGGGTAGAGTGCAGTGCCACCCAAGAACACACACGAAATGAGCCGCAGCAAATAGATGGAGCGTGTAACGACGAGACGTTGGTCGAGACAACAAGAGAACATTTTTTTTTTGAGTAAAGAGGAAGGAGAGGCATAGGTGAAGGGAAGTATGGAAGTGGGGAATACAGTGAGAGTTATGAAAGCAGGCGGGCTGTCCGCCTTGCTGACACGATGTGTGGGTATTGGCAGCTAAGCTAAGCTGGCTCCCTCTTGTCAGGGAGCTGTGAGTGTGTGAGAGGTTCTTCACATGTGTTTCACCATATATGGATGTCCATAGATGAATACTGTGTAGCATTCATATATACACACTCCGATGCTTCCACACATGTTGTTCTGTTTAAGGCTCTTTGTTTTATTATTATTATTTATCGAGTTGTTCATACACACATATTATTATTTATCGAGTTGTTCATATATACACATATATGAACTGTTCATATATACACATATATATCTCATCTGGGGATTATATACTGTGGGGCGGGGTTTTCATCCAGAGAATCGAGGCTCTTGGGCCACCAGCTGTGGGAGCGGGGCGTCTCATCTTGGAGCAATCTTTCAAACATTGGATCCTCTAACATTTCGATGGTGTTACACACCCTGATGGCTTGGTGCTGCAGTCTGATGTTTAGTGGCTGTATGTTCAGGAGTTCATGGAGCTCCTGGATTGTCTGATCATATGGTGGACGGTGTTTTGCTGCTCTCCTTAGCGCCTTATTTTGTACTGCTTGCAGTTTCTGCATGTTAGTTTTCTTTATGGTGTGTAGTGGTACTGGGGGATACTCTAGATGCGGCTGAACTAGAGCCTTATATAGGTGGATCTGAATGTTAGTACTGAGGCTTCGGAATCTTCTCAGTTTTCCTAATGCTGCTTTGGCTTTGTTTAGTCGGTCCCTTACATGAATTTGTATCCCTGTTCTATTTATCATAAGTCCCAGTATTCTGCCTACCTCCGCATATTGGATCGGATGGTGATCAAGGATAATGGGGTCCGGGTTTCTTTTCGCAATGTGTATTATCTGAAACTTTTGTTTGTTGGTGCTAATTTTCCATTGCTTCTCAAAGTTGTTTATGAGTTCAATTGCCGCCTTAGTCTTGTCGGCTAGTAGCGGCTTTGATGGTCCCGGTTGGCAAATTATTTGGGTGACATCGTCAGCGTATGTGATGTATTCTCCATGTTGGGGTTGGGGTAGGTCAGCTGTATATATGTTGAATAGAGTGGGGGAGAGGCAGCTTCCTTGTGGTACTCCACTTTTCAGTTCTATTACGTCACCCAAGTAGCTGCCGATATTAAGCTTAGCAGTTCTATTGTCTACAAAGCTGCAGAGAGTAGCAGTAAATCTCTCAGGAAGCCCTAGTTCAGATATCTTATATTTTAGGCCTGTGTGCCACACTTTGTCGAAGGCTTTCGAGACGTCCCTAAGGACTATATTACACTGATCTTTTTTCGACACTGCGTTGGCTATATGCTCGTAGATCAGGGCTATAGCTGTATGGGCCCCTCTGCGGTTTCTAAACCCATGCTGCCTGGTGTTATACTTCCCTTCCTCTTCCATGTACTTCACAAGTCTCTGATTGATAATTTTTTCGAATATTTTACCTGGTACTTCGAGGAGGGAAATTGGCCTGTAGTTTTCAGTTTGGGTTGGGGGTTTACCTGGCTTGGGGATTAATCTTATTGTGGCATTCTTGAAGTATGTGGGGAATAGTCCAGATGCAAGAGCTGCATTTAAGATACATGTGTATTGATGGAGTGCAATCACTGGTAGGTTGGATAATACCATCTTATTTATTTTGCTGTTGCCCGGCGCCTTGTTCTTGAAACCCATAATTGTTTTATGGACCACTGCAATGGTTATGTGTTTCAAAAGGTGGCAGTCCTCGCGTATGTTGTTAAGGTCTATTGTTTGCGTCGGGAGTAGTGCTGCAGCTCTGTTATAGACTTGAGTTGTAATTTCCCTTTCATTAATTGGGCAACATCATGGCTAGTGTACCCGGAGACCATAACGACCCTCCTCCCCTGCATGGGCTCCCCTCCCCACCCGGGGACCTCCGGTGGGGGTCCCCACCTGGGGCCCTCCGGTGGGAGTCCTCACCTGGGGCCCTCCGGTGGGGGGTCCCCACCTGGGGCCCTCCGGTGGGAGTCCTCACCTGGGGCCCTCCGGTGGGGGGTCCCCACCTGGGGCCCTCCGGTGGGAGTCCTCACCTGGGGCCCTCCGGTGGGGGGTCCCCACCTGGGGCCCCCGGGACAGCAAAGGATGAGGATGAAGCTGACTTCCAAATAGTCCAACACAGAGGAAGCGTGAGGCGGGACAAGTGACAGGGTGAGCAGCAACAACAAGACAAAGACAGTGAGTGGCACACCCTAATCTTTCCTGCAATGGGATTTCCAGCAGCAGATAAGTACAGATGGATTATTGAGGCCGCCCGCGCCCACAGAGCAGTGTATCGCATAGAGACAGGTGTGTAGGTGGCAATGTTAGTGCACGGGTGCAGGGTTACAGTGCCCTGAAGTGCTTCACAGAGACCAGTCTTGAGTATCAAGGTAAGGATGTTAAATTGTTGGAAGCAAACCCACAGACAAGACAAACTAAAATTATAATCGAGAACTACGGTTCTGTGGATCCCCTCCCATGTTGGAATATGTGGGAATGAGCGAGCAGATGTGCTGGCTGCTGAAGGCGCTGAAGGAGACCATATTGAATACTTCATACCCAAGACTCTACTACAAATTAGAGGTATTGTCAGGCAATATCACCGTGAACAACTGAGGAAAGGAGGATAGAAGCACAAACCAGTGAATCACAACATGGTTGCAGCTGGCAATCCCAATCGTTATGGCCGAAGAGGAGGAGGACGAGGGAGAGAATCAGTAATAGCGAGAATCCGTCTTGGATACAAATATCCATGGAGATATGGAATGGAAACAACAGTTGATCAGCGAAGTTGCAGAATCTGTGGTGAGAGTGATGGACACCGCCTTGACCACTATCTACATGAATGTGAACACCTGAGAGAAATCAGAAATAAGTGTAGAAAATAAACCTCACATTGTTTGAGTTAGGAAAACACTATTTGTCAAATGTTGATACTGTTCTTAAAAGATTTCACCATTTTGCACCCGCAAGATATCGTAAGCTTTTAAAGGTTGATAGATGTTAATCTTCTTGTTTGAGGAGCTGTTCACTTGAGACAGTTAAGCAAGTCCCAGCTGTGTCTGGGTACAAGTGACAGGATGAACAACCCAGCGGGTTTTCTTCCTATTGGGGAGTGTTGTACATGCTGCTATGGCGGTATGTCCACTCACAGGATGAGTGGCGCTGCCCAATAAACTCGCTCCTCGGGGCAAAATTTAAAAATTTAAAAGGCGATTTGAGCTGAAACGTGTTCAGCATTCTTAAATTTTTCAAATGTGAATTTTCCGCATAAATTACACTATAAATATTACTGGTAATATTTAGGATATTGTCTGCTTCCCAAATCTGTAATTGCTTCCTAAACACGAGTTTGGTGATAATATTGGATATTCACGCAGGTTGGCGCAGGATGGAGTCCGTCTGACGCACCACCTGGCAGCTGCCTCTTTCTGTACACCCAGCCGCGCCGCGCTTCTCACCGCTCGCTATCCTAATCGCTTCGGTAATAATAATAATTGTCGTAATAATAACGTTCCCTATTTTAAAGTTTTAATAATGATGCTCTGAATTGTCAGGATCACGTATGCTCTAATTAGTGTTATCGAAGTCCCTCTATAGTTAACGGATATCATACCTCAGTGTGCTACTAATTTGCTGCTCAATGAAAAAAAGTTATAAGGTTTAAGGAAACACTGAAGTGTTTCGATGTTTTATTTCAGTTTTGCGGACCGAAGACACAAATTACAAAATCTAATGGTAGTATTTCAAGAATCAGAATTTGTAGATACTCAGGATTTCAAAGCATAGGGAAGAAAATTTCAAAGTTTAAAATTATTTTAGTATATCACCATTAATATTATGTTTAATTATAATAGCGAAAAGCATTCTCATGTGTAGCAAACTCTCGCTATAAAATATAATATATTCGTACATTTCCTAATCAAATTACTGTTCGTTATTTAGGCTTAGTTGGCGAAACTGGCACAGGACGAGTGATATATAACCTGGCAAGTAAGATAGGCTTACCCCTGGAGGAAGTGACACTTGCCACGGCACTCTCTGCCGCTAACTACACCACTGCCGCCATTGGTAAGTACCTCTTATATACTCCACTTTAGTACAGTGGGTCGTTTAGTGAAGACCGTGTCACTGTCTCCAATTAAAACACCGTTTTTTTAGGGGCTCCTAAGCCTGTGGTTGGCCCATTGTAAATGTTTTTCATATCTAACTTATGCGGTGGGAAAGCTTCCCTTGACATGCAGAGGTCACGACCTCTCCGTAGGGTGCAGTCGCACCTCCACAGATCTCCAGTATCAGCTATTGATACTAGTAATGGCTCCAAAGGGCCACCACTTACCGGCTATTCATGCCCGTGCCACCTTTTGGGTGGCTTAATCTTCATCAATCAGTCAACCAATCCTTGACACGACTACAAGCAAATCACACGCAAATATCAAACTGGTGAACGGAACTCAATAACATGCTCGTAAGAGACAATTTATTTTCGAGTGACATGAATTAAAACTTCTAAAACTTTAATACAATAATATACAACAATTATTTGTTTCGTCTTGGTGATTTAAACACGCTAAACGATAACAGTTTATTAATCAATGTAATTATTAATTACTTTAGTTATAAATTATATAAATTTGAAGGTAATAATTACGGTAATAAACACAGGTAAAAGTTTTTCCCTGGTTAAAATAACCTGATATTATTAACGTTTAAAGTTAACAATGTAGTGTACTTACTGAATTAAAATGACTTGAAATTTAACATCGTGAGATTAACCTTGTATATTAAACTTGGTAAGTGTAACAAGGGTTAATTTAATAATGTGTAACTTACAGAGAGTAAGTCTAACAATGGGGATTTACACTCATGAAAGTGCTACCTTAGGTAAAATAACCATGTAATACAGTAACATTGTATGAGTTTAACATTGTATTCCCGGGGGGGGGGGGTGCTCCCCCCTCACCAGGCTACAGCAGGCCATTGGCGCGGGGCCCCCAACCAATTTATATGACAGTTCAAGGCATTATCAAATAGAGATCAAACATAAGCCATTATATAAATATTCTAGGTTTTAACACCGGAGTGTGTTCATGACATTATTAGAGAGACATATATAAAGCAGCTGAGATGATATGCTTAGTCATGCTTTTTTTAAATTTTTTTTTGCAGGGATATTCCTGCGCGGGCCCTAAGCCTCTGGCTGGCCCACTAAGTGTTGCTTGTTTCTGTTTTACTTTTGCGGAGTATGAGTATTTATGACTCGTATGGTCGCTTCAGTAAAATTTTGCCATATGTGTTTAACAACTTCTGCTCTGTTGAATCTAAGTTGAAATCTTAATGGATTTGTAACTGTGCACTGTGTTAGATAATGTTCCAGTGGTCTGTCGGGCATTTCTCCACAGTGCTGACATTTCCTCTCATCTTCCGGAACCTGTAAGCCTATTGTCCAAGCATATATCCGGCTCAAACCAGTTTTTGTTTATTTTCAATCTGATTTTTTTTAGTTTTCATCACGAATCTGGACAAAACTAGTTTTTTTAATCTTAAATCAAGATAAAACCAGTTATTTTTGTCTTGAATCTGGATAAAAGTTAGTATATGGTAAAGTTAAACAAAAAATTGATAAAATTAGCCGAGCTTGACAACTTGCTGGCATTTACATTGCCAGCAAGTTGGCGAGGGAAGGTTATTAACAAAACTGCATTGACAATTTTCAGGTAAGTGGCATTTGGGTCAGATGTGTGGAGTGTTCGGGCGAGGGTGTCTGGGACCCAAACGTCACGGCTTCCAGTATTTCTACGGTCTGCCCATGACGCTGTA
The DNA here is from genome assembly GCF_040958095.1 of Procambarus clarkii. Lineage (NCBI taxonomy): Eukaryota > Metazoa > Arthropoda > Malacostraca > Decapoda > Cambaridae > Procambarus > Procambarus clarkii. The sequence continues at coordinate 26,415,446 of NC_091216.1, read as the reverse complement.
TAGCACCATTACCGGCCCTAACTCCTTCTGGATTTTTCCTCTAAGCGATCCTTTCTATCAGGTGAGGGTCAATAATTTTATACTAAGAGATGCAAATAATTGTGTTACATAAGAACCAGATGTAAATTTGCAAATTATTAATACAACAATTATTTAATCGAGAAATGACATCGACTAACATTCCTTTTAGTAGATAGGCTTTTCGTCTATAATGTGCCATTTTGTTATTTAATAATAAGTTATTTAGACTTTAGGTGTATATGATATGTTAATTATTACATTTATATTACTATTATAATTATGTGGATGTTCAAGACACATTCCGATCTGGAAGGAAACCCAATGTTACTCAAAGTATTAGCGCTTAACCTTTGTCTTATAAATATAATCATAGGCCACATGAGCACTGACGGCTTGATCCAACCTGTCCTCCTACAACCTGTCCTCCTACAACCTGTCCTCCTACAACCTATCCTCCTACAACCTATCCTCCTACAACCTATCCTCCTACAACCTGTCCTCCTACAACCTATCCTCCTACAACCTGTCCTCCTACTACCTGAACTCCTATAACCTGAACTCCTGCAACCTATCCTCCTACAACCTATCCTCCTACAACCTGTACTCATACAACCTGTACTCATACAACATGTACTCATACAACATGTACTCATACAACATGTACTCATACAACATGTACTCATACAACATGTACTCATACAACATGTACTCATACAACATGTACTCATACAACATGTACTCATACAACCTGTACTCATACAACATGTACTCATACAACATGTACTCATACAACATGTACTCATACAACATGTACTCATACAACATGTACTCATACAACATGTACTCATACAACATGTACTCATACAACATGTACTCATACAACATGTACTCATACAACCTGTACTCATACAACATGTACTCATACAACCTGTACTCATACAACATGTACTCATACAACATGTACTCATACAACATGTACTCCTATAAAGAACGTCGCTTTTCGCTCGTATGCGTTACACAAGGCCAAAAATTGTCGTACAAGAAAATGGAAGCGGCTCGCGAAAATGACGTACTATCCAGTTTTCTGTTTTGAGTCCTCTGGTAGGTTAGGAGAGGACACTTGACCTTTTTCTTGACGTTGGGAAACCCTACGAGGACGGGCTGTCTGATCAACTGTCAACAGGTTGTACTTCAACTTTATTATTATAATGGGACAGCCTGCCAAGAGTATATGTAATAGTTTCAAGGTTACAGTGAACATTCGTGTCTCTGAATGTGTATCAGAGACAAGAATGGTATGCTAGGATGCAGCCAGTCCTCTTTGAGAAAATTGAAAGTCTTATCATTTAAGTTTAGATTGTTTTTCATATGATGTTATTTTAATCAAAGGTATAATTTATTAGCTGGACAAAGTTCAAAGCTGCTGTAGAAGAATGTAAAAAAAAGATGACACTGAAAATTTTCAATAAAGTTTAACTTATATTTGTATCCACTCCGTATGAAAATAAATTTACATGTGCATTTTGGTTAATGATTAATGTGTGAATTTGTCCACTATTTAAATTGTATTTGGTTATCTTCACGTCTTTACTGGAAGTTAACATTAATTCTGTATTTCAGGGCATAGCTGGAGGCTGTCTGGCAAGCGTGTTGGTGATCCTTGTATGTTGGTGGCGGTGCAAGTGTCGACGCCTCATCACCGTTATTGCCCTGGTGGTGGTCGTGCTGGTGGCCGCTGTCCTCTGGTTCCTTCTGACACACTACCGCTTCCACACCAAAGCGTGGTGGAGTGTAAGGTTTTAATTTTTGGAGTACACATAGGTGGGGGTGGACGTAGTGGTGGCTTTAAGCATCGTATTGGCGTATGCCTTTCCATTGGAGACTTTCAGCGCCGTGGAGAGGGGGGACCTGCTGCCTGGGTAACAGCTTCTTCCTCGAATCAACCTACCCAGGCTTTGCGCCCTGGCGAGGCCACTCCAGACCAGGCCGACACCAGAGCGCAACTCCATAGTCTCCTGAGACTGATGGATGCCCACTAAATACTAAGACTTTGTACACAATACACCGTCTTAACACTTAGCAGTGGTAGCCAGTAAGGTCTCTATAGCTGATGGAATAATAAAGACGATATATGTCATAACTCACAGAGAAAATAATAATAATATTTATTTACAAGAAGGTACAATGGTTATGTGAGATTACATAAGATTGGTATTTTTACATTCTTGCAAAGCCACTAACACGCATAGCGTTTCCGGAAAATAAATATTCACTGAGAGGGTACCCCGCTTCTCGGTGTATATACATTGAGAGTTTACTTTAGCTCTGGGATATTTCCAGTACTATAGAGAACGTTTAAAATACTGAACAGTTTAGAGGATAGTGATCCAGGGCACTGCTTTAAAAGATCAGATGTAACATAAACAAGGAATAACAGTAAATGAAGGATGTTTCAAGTTACAGCTTCAAACAAAACCTAGTTATGCAAATCATAAACTATGAATATCATCAAATAAGGAATACTCATATTTTAGCCCAGCCTCATAAACAATGGCTAAATGATCATTAATTCAGCAGCCAAATGCTTCACGTTTGATCATTTCTCCTAATCAATACTTCCTACATATAAAGCACACCTCTAAATGTGTGTCTAAATACCCACGTGCTGTAAATACAAATAATTTTCTGCAGAATCAAAACACCTAACCTATGCCAGCTATAAATTAAATTAAAATATATAGTAATATTAATTCATATGTGAGAGTACTTCTTTATTACAAAGTACAAAACATTATTCAGCATTTTCCATATTAGCATTGTCTATTCGTTAGTAATGAGCATTATCCACAATACATAATACATTGTCTTGTGTGGTGGTGGGTTCTTCAGGTCTCGCCGTGGATGATACAACACCTGAACTGTATAGTGATGCAGGACGAGGTGGTGGTGGAGCAGCCACTGGTGCTGGAAGGTTTCTCTCAGCGACTCGTTGACCAGTCTCTTGAGTTCATCTCTAACCACGCCAGTGACAGTCGCCCCTTCTTCCTGTACCACGCCTTCGCCCACGTCCATACACCCATGTTCACACTACCAAGCATGGCTGGACGCAGCAGGCATGGCAGGTAAGCAAAGACGAGGATTGAGTTCCAATTGTGTCATCAGTGGCGCTAAATCTTCAAGGTGATTGTGTGTATATGGGCAAATAATAGGTCTCCTATTAAAATAAAGGGGATGATTTATGCGCAGGTACGGGGATAACGTGGAGGAGATGGATGCTGGCGTGGGGAAGATCCTGGATGCCCTCACGCGCCACAACCTTGACAACAACACCATTGTTTACTTCGTGTCTGACCATGGCGCCCACCTGGAGGCCATAGCCCCGGACGGCCAGCGTACAGGAGGATATAATGGACGCTTTAAGGGTGAGTCTCTGTTATGGGTGGCTAATGGGAAGTATATGGGGTATTTATATAAAACTATCACCACTCAGAATCACCTCATATTACCAAATTAATTGAGGGAAAGGTTTCCAGTGTAACACAAACTGGAGCAACAGCCTAACTTGGTAAGAATGCTAGGGCCCGGCCCCCCAGGGAACAAACTCTCAAAGTTTAGTGTCTAAAGAATGACTACAACCTCATCAAGCCCACTGGATAGAAATACTTATTGATAACAATCTATTTATTAAAACCCCACTCCCACAATCATAAACGATCTCGCCTATTGACATTTACTCTAAGATCCCATACTCCGTTTGACAAAAGCAAGCATTTACACCCACAATATACAAGGCAAGAATTAACAATCTGGTGAAAGAAATCAATAACCGAATACATTAAGCACATGTACACAATCTTCTTACAAGTCACTCTTCCTGAATAAACACTGCGAGTGAACTGTAAGCTGCATTTATAAGTGGTAAAGCATAAATAAGAACACGGTGGCAGATAAAAAAAAAGAACGGGACTTATCTTAAGGGAAAATAATGCCGGCAAAATTGAATGTGCTTGCTTCTGCAGGCGGCGTGCTGTTAAAAACTAGTACTCAAACTGTCCACATTCTCGAATATGTTCTATCCAAATACTTAACAAAACAATCTGTAAAATAACGATCTTACTGGCTGTTTACTACTTAGTCAACCATTAAGATCAAATTCTTAAATACAGCCAGTTGCTTACATATTACTGCCTGGTCGTACCGCTGGCACACCGTATCCCGGTAACAAACTCAACGGACAACTCTGTACTTATTTTTATAAACTCTTGTTTCTCCTAAATAGATGACCTTGGGGCCAGATTCACGAAAGCACTTACGCAAGCACTTACGAACGTGTACATCTTAACTCAATCTTTGACGGCTTTGGTTACATTTATTAAATTGTTTACGAGGATGAAAACTTCCCATTCAACTGTTGTTATTGTTATAAACAGCCTCCTGGTGCTTCGGAGCTCATTAACTGTTTAATAATTGGAAACAGAGCCGCCAAAGATTGTGAAAAAATGTACAGGTTCGTAAGTGCTTGCGTAAGTGCTTTTGTGAATCTGGCCCCTTGTTCGTAACAGTCACAAGAGTTCACAAAATGTTCATATCCCGACAAGCTAGCACCAGGAATAGCGAACTGAACGATCTATTGTATAAGGCTGTAATTGAGACCCTTAATTAAATTGAATAAATACCATTAATCAGTGTTCGTTCTTGAAATTGAAATAAGTTTATTGAGGTAATGTTCGTTCTTCTACCGTGAATTACTTTCTTAATTGAGACATAGAATTAGTACATGTACAACTACAGTACTGTATGGTTTGAAAGGTATGCCAGTTACAGAACAGAATAACTTTTCTCCCACAGGGGGTAAGGCTATGGGTGGAGCTGAGGGCGGGATCCGTGTACCAGGGATCTACCGATGGTCAGGTCACCTGCCTGCCGGGGTCACCGTCGACCACCCCACTTCCTTGCTCGACATGATGCCCACGCTCCTACACCTGGCCGGCCTCCCGCCTCTTCATCAGCTGCTCCCTAACTTGCCCTACAGGGTAAGTCTAAGACCATAGACACTGTTACTTATTCCACAACAGTTTAGAATCTAAGGAATTTCCACTATCCTCACAAGAACTCACATGAAGGATTTATCTCGCATATCAGTACAATACCTTTAGCAAAAATACAGGAAATATCGTGTATATTTGTCACGCAACAAATATCGTTTGTATTTATCACAAAATATAAACAGTGTAAGCAACAATGTATGAAAGGCAATATTGGAATGACCAGAAGCACCATGTTATTTGTCTATTTGTACTCACTGAATTTGTGCGCCCCTTGAGGGACTTGAAGTAGAGGGGGGTAGAAATAGCCTAAGCTACTCTATCCCTTTGAGATGTATTTCTTTCTTATCTCAATAAACATACTCGAACTTGAACTTGAACAGGACCTTAGGATCGAGGACACACTGGGTCCAGAACCAAGTGTTCTAATCCTACCTTAAATAGATGTGGAATAGAAACACTGGTATCTTCCTAGAGTCCAATACCGGCGGTTCCATCGTCTATAGCGAGTAAATCCAGGACCAATGCAACCCACTACCTACGATACATGCATTTCGAGGATTAAATATACTCATGTAACTGAATATGCACATTGCAATGGGCCTGCCTTCCTCTATTGAATTATTTTGGTTGATCTTCATAATTTGCATCTATCTTCATATATTGCTCAGTCTTCATAATAACAATTCCAGCTTAGTAATATTTGTAATTCATTTCTGCTTTAAAAACTAATTTGACTGGTATATAATGCTTTATGTTTTGAAGAATATTAACTACAATTATTTTTCCATGTTCCATGAACTAGAACAGTTCCAATAAATATGTTTCATATTTATACTTTACCATTTATAGATGCAACTTTGAATATACATTTGTTATTGAACAAAAATTAATGTAAGATAGTGTATGAAACAAGTAAATTATTGATAAGCTTTTAGTATGATCCTAAAGGTATTTTAAATACTTTTAACATAATTAGTTACTTTGTTATATTTAAAATCACTTTGAAAAGTAATCGGACAACTTTATAATTGTAATCAAACGTGAATAAACTACTACTATAAACAAAATTGGGACTGGTATATACAGGAGGTGGACGGAGTGAGTGTGGCCAGCCTACTGAAGACCGGGACTCCACCTCCCCCTCGGGTCCTTCTCCACCACTGTCTGCACTCCCTTCATGCCCTCAGACTTGCTCAAGGTAGTGTAATATATCCACAGCTACACCATATAAGCGACACCATCTAAGTTGTTGAACAAAATCTACCATCGGGCCTAGGGAATGGAAGAGAAATTTTATTAATAGAGTTGTAGCAAAATGTGGTTGGAGTCTAGGATGATAGTAAACGTGATGTAGGATTATTTAATAGGTCAAGTTCATGTTTATTGAGACAAAAAAAGAAATACATCTCAAAGGGATAGAGTAGCTTAGGCTATTTCTACCCCCACCCCCCCAGATTTAATAGTGGTATTGGCAGATTCTTAGCAAAGAGGGAGGCGAACAGATCTGAGGTTGGGGGATACAGAAATTTTCAATGAACTTAGGCGGACTTTAGGTAATTTTTAACGAGGTTATAGGAGTGGATAAGATAGTTTAGCAAGTGGGTACCTTGTGGTGGGCGAACTGTGAGATTATTGGGCACGATTGATGGGTTTTACCGTGTCATCAAATGTAAACTGAGTTATATTTGCCAACAACGTTGAAGTAAAGGGATGCTGTATCACCTCTGGTGGCCGTGCTGGAAAATACATGCCAATTACATTTATGGCAATGTTACAAACCAAGTAGCCTAACTACTAATTTCCTAATTAATTTCGTTAAATTTTGTACACGTTCAATATTTTCTAAAGTCCGCCGTCGAGTTAAATTATTAGATAAATAATTAATTATTAGTTGAATTACCTCAAACTTATATAAGGTAACAAGAAGAAGTGAAATTATCCACTTTTTAAAGATCAAATTCAATGTAAAATTGCGATGTACTAGAATAACCAATTTTTTTTAGGAATTAATAGTAATTTCGACATCGACCAAACTATACATTTTGAGTACTGATACATTCAATGTTTTTATTATATTCGACAAATATATTTCATAGCAGCCGATCGAATCGTTGCTCATTTGTCACTCGTGTCAACAAACTACGTTCATTTGTTATTTGTTTTCTCATAAAACACACACCTTCAGTTATACTTGAGTTAGGTATCATAGTGTATTTTACATTACATCATAATCTAATTATAATACATTAATTATTAAAGCCTAATTAATTGTATTTTGTATCGTTTAATTATATTTTACGACAGGCTACCCATTATCTCTTACATTTGCTGACGATCACACGAGGACGAAATTAAAGCGCACACACACACACACACACACACACACACACACACACACACACACACACACACACACACACACACACACACACACACACACACACACACACACACACACACACCAGATGGCGTTTCACCATGGGTTCTGAGAGAATGTGCATCTGAGCTCAGCATTCCACTTCACCTGATCTTTCAGGCATCCCTGTGTACAGGAATCGTAGCAGACGGGTGGAAACAGGCTAACATAGTTCCAATCTACAAAAGTGGCAGCAGGGAAGACCCCCTCAATTATAGACCTGTATCATTGACAAGTGTAATAGTGAAAGTATTGGAAAAACTAATCAAAACTAAATGGGTAGAACACCTAGAGAGAAATGATATAATATCAGACAGACAGTATGGTTTTCGATCTAGAAGATCCTGTGTATCGAATTTACTCAGTTTCTATGATCGAGCCACAGAGATATTACAGGAAAGAGATGGTTGGGTTGACTGCATCTATCTGGACCTAAAAAAGGCTTTCGACAGAGTTCCACATAAGAGGTTGTTCTGGAAACTGGAAAATATTGGAGGGGTGACAGGTAAGCTTCTATCATGGATGAAAAATTTTCTGACTGATAGAAAAATGAGGGCAGTAATCAGAGGCAATGTATCGGAATGGAGAAATGTCACAAGTGGAGTACCACAGGGTTCAGTTCTTGCACCAGTGATGTTTATTGTGTACATAAATGATCTACCAGTTGGTATACAGAATTATATGAACATGTTTGCTGATGATGCTAAGATAATAGGAAGGATAAGAAATTTAGATGACTGTCATGCCCTTCAAGAAGACCTGGACAAAATAAGTATATGGAGCACCACTTGGCAAATGGAATTTAATGTTAATAAATGTCATGTTATGGAATGTGGAATAGGAGAACATAGACCCCACACAACCTATATATTATGTGAGAAATCTTTAAAGAATTCTGATAAAGAAAGAGATCTAGGAGTGGTTCTAGATAGAAAACTATCACCTGAGGACCACATAAAGAATATTGTGCAAGGAGCCTATGCTATGCTTTCTAACTTCAGAATTGCATTTAAATACATGGATGGCGATATACTAAAGAAATTGTTCATGACTTTTGTTAGGCCAAAGCTAGAATATGCAGCTGTTGTGTGGTGCCCATATCTTAAGAAGCACATCAACAAACTGGAAAAGGTGCAAAGACATGCTACTAAGTGGCTCCCAGAACTGAAGGGCAAGAGCTACGAGGAGAGGTTAGAAGCATTAAATATGCCAAAACTAGAAGACAGAAGAAAAAGAGGTGATATGATCACTACATACAAAATAGTAACAGGAATTGATAAAATCGACAGGGAAGACTTCCTGAGACCTGGAATTTCAAGAACAAGAGGTCATAGATTTAAACTAGCTAAACACAGATGCCGAAGAAATATAAGAAAATTCACCTTCGCAAATAGAGTGGTAGACGGTTGGAACAAGTTAAGTGAGAAGGTGGTGGAGGCCAAGACCGTCAGTAGTTTCAAAGCGTTATATGACAAAGAGTGTTGGGAAGACGGGACACCACGAGCGTAGCTCTCATCCTGTAACTACACTTAGGTAATTACACTTAGGTAATTACACATACACACACACACAATCGGGGGCCTGGTAGCCTCTTGTGGATAGCGCGCAGGACTCATAATTCTGTGGCGCGGGTTCGATTCCCGCACCAGGCAGAAACAAATGGGTAAAGTTTCTTTCACCTTGAATGCCCCTGTTACCTAGAAGTAAATAGGTACCTGGGAGTTAGTCAGCTGTCACGGGCTGCTTCCTGGGGTGTGTGTGTGTATGTGTGGTGTGGGGAAAAAAATAGTAGTTAGTAAACAGTTGATTGGCAGTTGAGAGGCGGGCCGAAAGAGCAAAGCTCAACCCCCGCAAACATAACTAGGTGAATACACACACACACACACACACACACACACACACACACACACACACACACACACACACACACACACACACACACACACACACACACACACACACACACACACAAACGTTAAGTGTGTTAAACGTTCTTCATTCTTATATTCCAACTTCATCTCCACGCATATACTTACATATTTCCTTATATATTCCTTTTGTAGACAAGAAAGTGTACAAGATGCATATAGCAGGTCACAAGTGGCATGAAGGAAGCACACAGTGTGGCTGGGGAGAAGGAACCTATTGCAAGTGTTATGGTGACACCGTTCAACACTATGGCCACCAACCCCTTTTGTTTGATCTCCAGAAGGACCCGTACGAGGACCATCCCATACCCACCAACACCACTGAGTAAGTCTAAAGTGCTGGTCGTATTACCTCTTACAATAATGGGGATCAGAACTTATAAACCGCTTTAGCTTAAGTAAGATGATTTCGAAACTTAGCACAAAAATATAACTACACACATACAAGTGTAGTACACACATACACGAACAAGGGGACACAGGTGGAAACTTAGTACCCAGATGAGCCACAGAGACGTTAGAAAGAATTTTTTCAGTGTCAGAGTAGTTAATAAATGGAATGCACTAGGAAGTGATGTGGTGGAGGCTGACTCCATACACAGTTTCAAATGTAGGTATGATAGAGCCCAGTAGGCTCAGGAATCTGTACACCAGTTGATTGACAGTTGAGAGGCGGGACCAAAGAGCCAAAGCTCAACCCCCGCAAGCACAATTAGGTGAGTACAATTAGGTGAGTACAAGACTTATGTCTGTCCGCGTTTGGAACATTCTCTAGTACTACATACTCTGAAGAAAACGGACCACAAAACTATAGGCAGGACAATAATTTATGAAAATGCACTCTACTTCAGTAACGAATTTTATTTCAATGATGTTGATTAATCACTTGTTCTCACGTCCTCGTAGAAAATAACCCTTTGGACATTTTCCCAGAGCGCTTGCGCACTAGGTGCTGGATCTGTAGTCATACAGTTTCTGAACTCAGCTGATCACTGTAGCAGTAAGAACAGTATATTTGACAGGATGAGCACGTGTTCACCACGTGTAAGATAACGGAACACTGGAGTACTAAGCTCAAACTCTAGACCAGTACCTACAATTTCAGTATAGGCATTCCTCTTTGCTGCCGACACACTAAGGCAGCGTCTTACCTGTGTCTGATGGCAGGTGAGGAGGCGTCCAGCAGGTGGCAGGACGAGCCGTCTTAATTAACATAAAGATTCCGGTGCAGGCAGGGCAGGAAGAACCGGCATGCTTTCTAACCAATTCTATTTTAATTCGTTACTAAACTTGTAATACCCTTCAAGATTGTGTATCATCGTTTTAACAAGAATTATCTCATTGTCTTGCAATTAGAATCTTTCAGTCCAATTGTGTGTCAATACAATTGTAAAGGTCAGAAAAACCCACAATGTATTTATTATTTGCCCAATATAATTTAAAGGCATTTACAGGTAGAGCTTACTACCTGTAAATTCATTACATTATTATAAATACATTATTCTCTGTATTCATCGGAAGCCCTTCTGCAGATACATGGAGGTGACGGGGATGCTTCAGGAGTACCTGGCCAACTGGAGGTCGCGGGTGCCCTACCCTCCCTCACAGTTCAGGAGCGTTGCCAACACTATATTGTCTCCCTGGCTCCAGCCCTTCCGATGGCCCTACACTTGCGGACCATAAGGACAATCCCTTACCTCTGTGCCACAGTGATTATGTAACGAAGAGGGGAAGTGAATACTGTAACGGGAGAAAACGGAAAGGAGGACAGACAGCATAGGGGAAAGGAAGAGGGAAAGATGGGGAAAGAGAAAAAATGAAACTGAATGTATAGAAATAAAAAATGGGGTGACGAGTAGACTTAGTAAGAGGGACAGAGGGGGGTAGAATTATATGAGGATAATGAGTAGAAAGAATTAGAGCTTGAGTTAGAGTAGATAGAGGTAGTGCTGTCACCATTCATTCATATATTTGTAACAAGGAATGGAATTCATTTCTTTTCAACAGTTATTTTAATTGATGTTAACAGGTAACAGCTGCAAGCATGAGGATCAGAAAGTTAATACCAAGTCTGAAACTTGGTATTAACTTGGATTAGTAAGTAATCTTCAGTGCTCTTCGCTCTAACTTTCACTGTGCATAAATTAGAAAATAAATTCAAGATCTTAGGTTATCAGATTTAATGAAAATTAAAAACTAGTTTAAGATATTAACAATTATTACCAATAATTACGGCAAGGGTAAAGTTCTGGAGAAAAACTTTACAAACAATTCTAAAAATTATAGTTTTTAAAACTCAATTACACGTATAGTTATGTTTTTACCTCTATACGTGTTTTCATCTTAACATCTACACATATCTTTTGGATCTATTGTTTATCTTAATAAATAATTTACAACTCCTCCAGTTAGTAATACCCTCTTGAACAACAACTACTTTTCTTGTATTTAATCTTTAGAATAAATGTTTGCTAAGTCAAAATTTGCTCTCATCCCTCATGAATAAGAGAACGCATATTTGATGTCTTTGCTATCGTTTTTGGACTCTTGAATGCTACTTAGTATTTTGTTTTCAATATTATGTAACAGGCTACATTAGTTTTTTTATTATTATTTTCTACCACAGACGTGGCCACACATTTATAATGCTAACCAGCATATATATATATTTTCTTCTGTCCTCCATGGACAGGGTGAGAGATTTGTCAAACATATAGTTCAGGAATTTATTGAACAAGCAACATTATTTCATGAAACACTTTCGTGAGTGTTCCTTAAAGATGACGCATTCTCTACATTAGTATCAGTCATGCAGCCATGCAGGTGTGTGTCTCTAATAACAGTGTTGTAATGGCTGAATTTAAAGTGTGTGCACACCACACGCGCATATGCGTGGGCCCAGTGAGCATGTGGATAACAGCATCTATAAACAAAACCATATAGCGTGCACTAATCAACATCAATAACCGTACTATATGGACTGTCATGCAATATTACATTAATATCGTCTGATTAGTGTAGTTGAGAGCTATGAACATTCATTGGCCTACATTTTGAGTTCATGCAGCTAAGAATCATCTTGTTGATTATGTATGTACTGAACCGATCACATTAAATCGATCTAGGTGTACTCAATAACCTGGGGGGGAAGGGGGACCTCCCAAATCAACTTTCTATGGTTGCAAAATAAGTCCTTTCATTCTTGAATTCTATGAGCTTAAGCAGGATATTGGGAGACTTTTATTGTTAGTTTAAATAACTGAAAATCATGATATGAAGGATGAATATCTCTATTTCCACTTCTTGAACATAATAGCCTAAGCTCCTGAACTAATAAGTATACTACGGTGGATGTAGATCTACTTGATGGATCTACCGGGTGTATATCAGATGTATCTTAATATCTCAATAAACGTACTTAAACTTGAAGAGTAAATATATGAAAAGAGGAGAGACACTTTCCCTGATCCTAAACAATCCTCACCTGCTAATTCTAACTTCATTACTAAATATTCAAAGAATATTACAAAATACTTGTGGTTTGTTAATAGGAAGACTGTTCGAAATGTACGACCACCGCGGTAGTCGTATCCACTAGAATAAATCTGCTACTTGAAGTGGTCTCAGATTATGACGTAAGCAGGAAGCCTCTTATACTTGTGTAAGCTTGAGCAGGTCCTCAGTTTTCCCCAGCGTTGTGTAGTGAATGCGTTAGTCTTCGCTTTATGATAACATTCAGTATTATTGCCCGAAATACGTAGATAAGTGATAGTCAACAACAGGGGTATGTATATCTTTGTAAATTAGTTTTAAGAGGTGCATTTTACACTACACTGAAAAACAATTTAAAGGTTTTAGAAGTGAAGGCGCGTAGTGCTCTCTGAATTATCGCGCACCAGATTCATTAATACTGGAGAGATGTCCATTTTCAGTGGGTGCACCACCAGCAGAATATTCGAGATTTGTATATTATCTGCCGTCACAGCAAAATGGTAGAGGTGAATGTCAGGTGGTGGGCTGTAGTGGTGGTGGTTGGCGTGATAGCCTCTGGTGGCTGTGGACGACTATTACAATACCATCAGCAACAGGCCCAAAAGGAACACCAGGCAGAACCTGTAAAAGAGCAGCAACAACAGGAGAAACAGGAGCAACAGACTCGCCGTCAGAGCCTTCCCAACATTGTGGTGCTAGTGGCAGACGATCTGGGTATCGGGGACCTTGGGTGCTATGGCAACACCACTATTAACACTCCCAACATCGACAGGTATGTCAACTATACTTATGTTACTGATAATACTCGTAGTAAATAAGTAATTATCAAAAGAAGGCGCCAAGCAGACTTGTAGTAAATTTGTTATATACCGTGTACCTTGGAAGAGGAAATTATGGCCCCCAAATACAATTCCACCAATGATTGATTTAATAAAAAATGTCTTTACTTGTTAAAATTTCATCGGGTAATCATACCTCCAAAATTTGCAATAAAAATGGAAATAGGAAATAGTGTTCAATGTCAAAGAATCATCTTAACTATTTTTGTCCACTCCATTCAGCCACTGCATTATTTTCTTTCATTTCGAATGCTTATCTTCAAAATTCCTGTCACATCCCTTAACACATTGTCCAATATTCGTAATAAATTACTATATATATATATATATATATATATATATATATATATATATATATATATATATATATATATATATATATATATATATATATATATATATAAATCTGTTTATAAATTTTCGATTAATTTGATAGCAGCACAGGTAGTATGAAAACAACCTTAGCCAGCAACAGTAGGACGCATTTTTATGTTGGAAATTCGTAATTATTCAGGATATATTGATGGGTTTAATTATATTTGTTGGCTGGTGGCCTTAAAAACCCTCCCACAGTTCAAAAGCCCAACACCAAACCAAACCTTGCTGACCAACCAGCAAGTATACTTTTAAGCACAAGCATAGTTTAGCCCGCAAGTAAACTCAGTGAACATACACCGAGGTGCGGAATACACCTCTCGGTATATAATCGTATATAACAGGCTTTATTTCGTTACTATAGGTTGGCGCGTGATGGGGTCCGGTTGACGCACCACCTGGCAGCTGCTCCTCTCTGTACTCCCAGCAGGGCCGCTCTCCTCACCGCCCGCTACCCGGCACGCTACGGTACGCACTCAGTCGAAATCCTCAGATTAGGCAAAATTGTAATTAATTAATCAATAAAGATGTTAATAATAATAATAATAATAACAACTCTTTTAACCAGTTGCAACGAAATCCCATTTAGAATCTTTCACTAATGTGCTGCTGGACGCAGCAGCACTCCAGTTAAGTGACTATTGGACCCATTTCGAAGATGACGTCAGATATGCATGCGCATGCTGTATGCTAAACATACATTATACACCTCCAGAGCACGTACACAAATGAATACTTTAAAGCCACTGAGCTCCTTGATGCGTATAATTTTGAGCAGTGTTACAGTATTGATGAACTTGTTACGGAATTAAGATCAACAGTTTACACTTACAGTTTTAGTTGAGCTTAATTAGCTTGTTAGGTCTTAATATCCATCCACGGGTTGTGACGTGAGTCAGTGTCGTGCCAGGACTAAATTTATTTAGCTAAACATTTTTTTAATGTTGGAATACTTACAATTGTTTTGTTTATGTAACGCATCCCAGACCCATCCTGTGGGCGGTGGTGGAAGGAATATACCAGAAATTGCCTATCTACAGGAATAGGCTTGTAGATATTTACTGCTAGGTGAACACAAGCATTGGGAGAAATAATACGCGCACAACCATTTCTACCCCGCCTAAGGGATCGAACCTGGGATATTCAATTGTGAGTGGAGAACGTAGCCACTGTACTACTGTAATGTTTAAAACATGTATGGCTGAGTTAGTGATGCGAGTACGCGTGGCGGAATACATGGAAAGACACGCAGCTTATGTTACCTTCCTTGGCCAGTGTCCTTGCCTGTACTGCAAGCCTTACTCAGGATACAGGAGGATACACAGGATACTTACAGGATACACAAGTGTCAACAACGTGTACAGTTTACCTTGCATCTCAGATCCCAACGCGTGTAGGGATTTTCTGTGATAATTTGAGATTTTACAGACACTTTATTTGTTGGCTCGTTGAATAACCTGTTTATTCAAAATTCATTTGTATCTACACGTAGATTTTCAGTTATTTCTTGGCTTTACGGTGAGATTAAATTAAAATCGAACGTGACAAATTCCACGAAGAATGAGTACCAGGATCTAAGAAGCGTATTGCTGCCGAAGAATCCTAAATAGGATTTCATAGGCAAGCCTTACAAAAAGTAAAATAAACTTGATCCTTTTTTAATAACATATATGTTCAGCAACGTTTTGTGAAATATAGGTCCTATATGCAGTTGTACCAACTATACCGGCCACATATATATATAAGGAGGGAGGGAGAGAAGGAGAGGGAGGGAGGGAGAAAGAAGAGAGAAAATTTTAATAACTTTATGGATGGAACTTATACAAATTCAAATGTTTGCTGCTTATTTTCGCTTTTATGAGAAGAATTCAATATTGAATGCCAGATTGTATTTCCCCTGCAAGACACATCAATGATATAGCACAACTATGAGAAACGCCTGGCGCTCGCGGTATATATGCATACATTATTAAATACTGCTAAGAAAATATATTACATGTTGACAATGTGCCCAAACGAGATAAAGTGGAATTGTGGCAGGCAACTGGAATAGAACTGTGGTTATATCTTTATATAAAAATAAAGTTGAAAGCAATAAGGGTAATAAATATAGACGCATTAGTCTAATAACCGTAATGTGGTGAATATATGGCAGGATAGTGATAGGAAGGGTACAAGAACATACAGAGGATTTAATTACTGATCAGTAAGGTGGGTGGAAGATGGTGTGTTGATCGTATAGATGCATTGAGAGCTTGTGAGATACAATGGGGGGTAAGTTTATAAGGTGTATATGTAGATAAATGTACTTTTATCGACTTGGACCGTCAGTGATACATTGGTGAGCACTGAATATCATATGAAGTTGCTGGAATGTTATTAAACGCTGGGAAGGTGTTTTATGCACGAAGCACAACATGTAGTTGAGCATTCAGCCAAATCGCATTTTTAACTAAGCCTAGACAGTGACACCTGTTGCATCTAGTCGGAATGACTGATCCGGCGTCACCCCTCGTCCTCAGACGGTCATTCTAAGCGCTCCCATTGGCTCCTGGATACACGTTACTGGCTGCCCCGATGTGTTATTATTGGCTGCTCCATATCCTAGTTGTATGTGATTGGTGGATTTCAATTAAACAAATCCCTTATATCTAAGAGCCATTGTATTTCACTAGTTTACTGACAATTCATATATATATATATATATATATATATATATATATATATATATATATATATATATATATATATATATATATATATATATATATATATACATATATATATATATATATATATATATATATATATATATATATATATAGTAGCCAGAACTCACTTCTCAGCCTACTATGCAAGGCTCGATTTGCCTAATAAGCCAAGTTTTCATGAATTAATGTTTTTTCGTCTACCTAACCTACCTAACCTAACCTAACCTAGCTTTTTTTGGCTACCTAACCTAACCTTACCTATATATATAGGTTAGGTTAGGTTAGGTAGGGTTGGTTAGGTTCGGTCATATATCTACGTTAATTTTAACTCCAATAAAAAAAAATCGACCTCATACATAGTGAAAAGGGTAGCTTTATCATTTCATAAGAAAAAAATTATAGTAAATATATTAATTCAGGAAAACTTGGCTTATTAGGCAAATCGGGCCTTGAATAGTAGGCTGAGAAGTGAGTTCTGGCTACTAGGTACGACATATATATATATATATGTCGTACCTAGTAGCCAGAACGCACTTCTCGGCCTACTATGCAAGGCCCGATTTGTCTAATAAGCCAAGTTTTCCTGAATTAATATATTTTCTCTAATTTTTTCTTATGAAATGATAAAGCTACCCATTTCATTATGTATGAGGTCAATTTTTTTTATTGGAGTTAAAATTAACTTAGATATATGACCGAACCTAACCAACCCTACCTAACCTAACCTAACCAATCTTTATAGGTTAGGTTAGGTTAGGTACCTGAAAAAGTTAGGTTAGGTTAGGTTAGGTAGGTTAGGTAGTCGAAAAACAATTAATTCATGAAAACTTGGCTTATTAGGCAAATCGGGCCTTGCATAGTAGGCTGAGAAGTGCGTTCTGGCTACTAGGTACGATATATATATATATATATATATATATATATATATATCGTACCTAGTAGCCAGAACGCACTTCTCAGCTTACTATGCAAGGCCCGATTTGCCTAATAAGCCAAGTTTTCATGAATTAATTGTTTTTCGACTACCTAACCTACCTAACCTAACCTAACCTAACTTTTTCGGCTACCTAACCAAACCTAACCTATAAAGATAGGTTAGGTTAGGTTAGGTAGGGTTGGTTAGGTTCGGTCATATATCTACGTTAATTTTAACTCCAATAAAAAAAAAATTGACCTCATACATAATGAAATGGGTAGCTTTATCATTTCATAAGAAAAAAATTAGAAAAAATATATTAATTCAGGAAAACTTGGCTTATTAGGCAAATCGGGCCTTGAATAGTAGGCCAAAAAGTGAGTTCTGGCTACTAGGTACGACATATATATATATATATATATATATATATATATATATATATATATATATATATATATATATATATATATATATATATATGTCGTACCTAATAGCCAGAACGCACTTCTCAGCCTACTAATCAAGGCCCGATTTGCCTAATAAGCCAAGTTTTCATGAATTAATGATTTTTCGTCTACCTAACCTACCTAACCTAACCTAACCTAGCTTTTTTTGGCTACCTAACCTAACCTTACCTATAAATATAGGTTAGGTTAGGTTAGGTAGGGTTGGTTAGGTTCGGTCATATATCTACGTTAATTTTAACTCCAATAAAAAAAAATTGACCTCATACATAGAGAAAAGGGTTGCTTTATCATTTCATAAGAAAAAAATTATAGTAAATATATTAATTCAGGAAAACTTGGCTTATTAGGCAAATCGGGCCTTGAATAGTAGGCTGAGAAGTGAGTTCTGGCTACTAGGTACGACATATATATATATATATATATATATATATATATATATATATATATATATATATATATATATATATGTCGTACCTAGTAGCCAGAACGCACTTCTCAGCCTACTATGCAAGGCCCGATTTGCCTAATAAGCCAAGTTTTCATGAATTAATTGTTTTTCGACTACCTAACCTACCTAACCTAACCTAACCTAGCTTTTTTGGCTACCTAACCTAACCTAACCTATAAAGATAGGTTAGGTTAGGTTAGGTAGGGTTGGTTAGGTTCGGTCATATATCTACGTTAATTTTAACTAAAATAACAAAAAATTGACCTCATACATAATGAAATGGGTAGCTTTATCATTTCATAAGACAAAAATTAGAGAAAATATATTAATTCAGGAAAACTTGGCTTATTAGGCAAATCGGGCCTTGCATAGTAGGCCGAGAAGTGCGTTCTGGCTACTAGGTACGACATATATATATATATATATATATATATATATATATATATATATATATATATATATATATATATATATATATATATATATATATATATATATATGTCGTACCTAATAGCCAGAACGCACTTCTCAGCCTACTATTCAAGGCCCGATTTGCCTAATAAGCCAAGTTTTCATGAATTAATGTTTTTTCGTCTACCTAACCTACCTAACCTAACCTAACCTAGCTTTTTTTGGCTACCTAACCTAACCTTACCTATAAATATAGGTTAGGTTAGGTTAGGTAGGGTGGGTTAGGTTCGGTCATATATCTACGTTAATTTTAACTCCAATAAAAAAAAATTGACCTCATACATAGAGAAAAGGGTTGCTTTATCATTTCATAAGAAAAAAATTATAGTAAATATATTAATTCAGGAAAACTTGGCTTATTAGGCAAATCGGGCCTTGAATAGTAGGCTGAGAAGTGAGTTCTGGCTACTAGGTACGACTATATATATATATATATATATATATATATATATATATATATATATATATATATATATATATATAGTCGTACCTAGTAGCCAGAACGTACTTCTCAGCCTACTATGCAAGGCCCGATTTGCCTGATAAGCCAAGTTTTCATGAATTAATATATTTTCTCTAATTTTTTTCTTATGAAATGGCAAAGCTACCCATTTCATTATGTATGAGGTCAATTTTTTTATTGGAGTTAAAATTAACGTAGATATATGACAGAACCTAACCAACCCTACCTAACCTAACCTAACCTATCTTTATATGTAAGGTTAGGTTAGGTAGCCGAAAAAGTTAGGTTAGGTTCGGTAGGTTAGGTAGCCGAAAAAGTTAGGTTAGGTTCGGAAGGTTAGGTAGTCGAAAAAACATTAATTCATGAAAACTTGGTTTATTAGGCAAATCAGGACTTGCATAGTAGGCTGAGAAGTGCGTTCTGGCTACTAGGTACGACATATATATATATACACTGCATATATACATATATATATGTGTATATCACACACGAATTTTACATTTACATTGGTACATTATAAGCAAAATGATTCAAAGACTTCGAATGCAGAAAAACATGACAGATTTTTCACGTCCCAACAGATAGATCACTTATCAGCCTATATAGGACGTTATCACCATGGTAGAATTTCCTAGATCTCTGATATTTAGTTTCATCTCCGGAGCTGGCTGGGTTATTATTGTGAAAATATTGTGAAGGGTGTAATATCATATTCCTTACAATACATGTTCTTTGTTCAGGCTTAGTTGGCGAAGACGGAACACCGCCGGAGATCATGCATGTTGCCAGTAGAGTGGGTCTGCCAGTTGAGGAAGTGACACTGGCAAAGGCACTGTCTATGGTCAACTACACCACTGCAGCCATTGGTAAGTTCCTCCTGTTGTTCTGCCAGTGGCTCTCGGACAGCCCCTTTTTAGTATTATTTACAATTCGTTGTTTAGCATCCAGTTTTCTAAGGCGGTTAAAAATATACAGTATACAGCGTTTCCAGTTTCAGTCAATGCCAGAATAAATTTAATTTGATGTAGTTTATTCAAACATAAATCACTGTCGGGTAAAGTGAGACAAATTAAACATTTTCTCGAGCTTCTCACGTTCATTTATTTACATAAGAATAAATTATATTGCAGAAGGCCATTTGTCCTATATTAGTCAGCTGTTTCGTCAGAGGTAGCATGGGGGTTCACCATGCTTTTAACGATCTGTTCGACGTATCCGTTAGCGTATCCATTATTGACTAGAATCTGCTTTACTCTACTGAGTTCCTCATCCACCTGCTTCCAACTGGAGCTGCGTGTGAAAGCACGGTTGACATAGGCGTCGACAACACGTGTGCTCAATATCAGGTACCTGCAGGAATGTCATCAACATACCTACATGAGACGTTGGGTTTTAAGTCCATGTTAATAAGGACTTCCTGTTCGACCCATATAAAAATGAGCAAATAAGACACCAAGGGGGTAACCTGTAGCGACACCATCTACTTGTTTGTACATACGAGCGTTAGAACTCAGGAAGGGTGCTTCTTTAGGTCAGGCGTCGAAACGCTAATCTTTCTGCCACCGACCACAGTATGGGTATGAAGTCCATAATATACTAATTAAGCTAAACATTTCAGGTAAGTGGCATTTGGGTCAGATGTGTGGAGCGTTCGGGCGAGGGTGTCTGGGACCCAAACGTCACGGCTTCCAGTATTTCTACGGTCTGCCCTTTACACTGGCACCTGAGGCAGCTGGCTCCCATCCTTTCTGGATATTCCCTCTAGATGATCCTTTCTACCAGGTGAGACGAATAATTACTTTCTAGGTGATGCAAGAAACTCACATAACTATTAAGAGAATATTATAATAAAAGGACAGTAGTAGTTGAAGATATAATAAATAATTGAAGTAACTAGTGAACAAATCCACAAGGGCAGTGACGAGGATTCGAACCTGCGTCCGAGAGCATCCCAGACGCTGCCTTAATCGACTGAGCTACGACATGGTCAAAAGGAGTTGAAACTGAAGTTCTACTGAACCTACTGTGTGAAGTAACTAGTAATAGAACTAAGCCAAAAAGCCATTATCTTCAATAAAATCGAAAATTTTACTCGCCTGAAATATCAGATAACGCCTAAGGATCGCTGATAATAGTTAGCTGCCAATCATTCGACTAGTTGACAAATATGATTGTTTAAAGATTAGACTGTCAACGATGGTGTGCCTTACAATTACAAGCCCCACCCTCTCCCACAGTCTACCAGTTGATTAACAGTTGAGAGGCGGGACCAAAGAGCCAAAGCTCAACCCCCGCTAGCACAATTAGATGAGTACAGTACCCAAATCACACGTGAGCTTGCCCTCGGTGCAGTCAGCTCACAACCGCCTTTGGTCCCGGGTTCGATACCCGGGCAGGGTGAGACGTTTGGGCACGTTTCCTTACTCATTATGTACCTGTTCACCTAGCAGTAAAAGTACCCGGAAGTTAGGTAACTATTACGGATTGCATCCTGGGGAGGGTTAGGAGTCGGGTTAAGGGGACCTCAATAAGTCTAATAGGCTTGTGGGACGCTCGTAGCTGGTTGCCCCAACCATTATTTGTGTATATTTGATATTTTTTGTAGCAAATTTTATTTAGTAATATAGGATTTTAGAATGTGAACTGCTCCATACTCCGTGCTATGGATGCAGGCGTGACTGACGGTTGTAATGACTGTATAAAAAAGAAGTTTTTCTCTCACTACTGCATCGCTTGCTATGGCAACAATGTTAAAATAGCTAATATCAGTAAAGGAATGGAACTGGGGATATATCAATAGTTTCTGATATAAATAAATGAAGGGTCTTTAAACCGTAGTGTTTACCGTAAACAAGTACAAATATACGAGGGGAGAGGTGTACAAAGTCATCAGAAACAAATTCCTGTATTGTGAGTACCAATAGAGCCTTAAAAAACTTGCATTATATATATCTGATTTAGTGAATCATACGTTCAGACTCTATATTACCTATTCATAATATAGTATAATAATAGTGGAAAGTGCAGAGAGCCTATAAACCAATGCGGGGTAGTTCTTTTGTGTACCTAACTCACTCCCATATTGATTTCTAGTTTGCTAATTTCTACCTCTCCTCATTTCACATTTTCTTCCATCTTTCTCAGATTTTGTTTTAATTCCACATTTTTCTTGTTTTTTTTACATTCTGGAGATTCGTGTTAAATAATATGTTGCTTCTGTTCCCCATTTATTTTCCTCTGGGTTGGGATGAGCGTGTTGGTGACTCAGTCACATGTATGAGGCAGTATTCCTCATTGTATTTACTGTTTTTCCCTTGAGATCAATTTATAATGGCACCTCTTCCGTGTAGTCACTTATTTCTGCTGTCTGCACCCCTGCAGCAGCCTATTGTGTGCGGCGGGTGTGGTCATTTGCTATTTTTTCAATTTCAATTTAATTTTTTAACATGCAAGAAATTTTTTACAAATATTATGCTATTTAATTTGTTGATATACACTATTTAACCTAAAAAATCAGAGGTTTAATTTCACTGAAGCTAGATAGGTATAATAATAATAAATAATTCATTGTGTCGGGGGACAGGAAGCCAGAGTGTATTCATACACGTTAGCCTTATATAGAGGTCCACCCCTCAAAGGTCGAATTACTGACCCGGCCCAGGATGGCAATTCCACAACAAGCTTACTAACTCCTGAGTACCTACTGACTGCCCGGGATTTGAACTCGGAATTCTGTGCGTCGAGAAGGAACCAGACTGTACTACCATGACCCCCTAAATAATAATTTATAATAATATATGGTTGGTATATAGTTGACAGAAGTGAGAATCGCAGAGGAAACTCAGATGGTTTAATGGAATATTCCCCATAGCGCAATTGCGGATAAATGTGTTTACCTTCTTAGGCTATATAAACATAGTATGCATTTCTGTGAATGTTGATCAATCCGTGTATTTCCGAACTGCGTGAAAGAATATATTCTTTAATTAATGATTATTCCTACCCCCTCCCCATACTAAATATTATGCATGTATGTATGTACAGAGCATAACTGCAGGCTGCTTGGCCAGCACGGTGGTGATCGCTGTGGGTTGGTGGTGGTACAAGTGGCGACGCCTCGTGCTGGGCTTGTTCGTGGTGGTGGTGGTGCTGGCGGGGGCTATCAGCTGGTTCCTCCGTACACACTACCGCCTCTACACCCAGTGGTGGTGGCAAGTAAGGTCTTATTACCTGGTTAAGTGCACATAGCTAGGAGTGTATATTAACATAGGTACAAGTAGCCTAGGGAGTTTCTCCCTGAATTCGAGGTTCTATATGTTGTGTTTTGCAACATCATCAATGTTAAAAATGTCTTATCTTCTCTTTTCTAGTCACAGAAAATATATTTAACTGGAACCAAAGAAATGCACAATAAGTAAAATTAGCTTATATTGGATGGGCATAATTTCCCTCAAAGGAAAATATAAAATTTGGCAAAATACCTGTTCATTGAGACATCTGTCCCCCCTGGCTATTTCACACAGTACATAAGCTTATGGTGGTGTGTTCTTCAGGTCTCGCCGTGGATGATACAGCACCTGAACTGTATAGTGATGCAGGACGGGGTGGTAGTGGAGCAGCCACTGGTGCTGGAGGGACTCTCTCAGCGACTCGTCAGCCATTCCCTCAGGTTCATCGCTAACCACACCACCCACGGTCGCCCCTTCTTCCTGTACCACGCCTTCGCCCACGTCCATACACCCATGTTCACACTACCAAGCATGGCTGGACGCAGCAGGCATGGCAGGTGAGCAAAGACGAGGATTGAGTTCCAATTATGTCATCAGTGGCGCTAAGTCTTCAAGGTGATTGTGTGTATATGGGCAAATAATAGGTCTCCTGTTAAAATAAAGGGGATGATTTATGCGCAGGTACGGGGATAACGTGGAGGAGATGGATGCTGGCGTGGGGAAGATCCTGGATGCTCTCACACGCCACAACCTTGACAACAACACCATTGTTTACTTCGTGTCTGACCATGGCGCCCACCTGGAGGCCATAGCCCCGGACGGCCAGCGTACAGGAGGATATAATGGACGCTTTAAGGGTGAGTCACAAGAGTTTACGAAATGATCATGTCTCGATTGATTGGTGATTGATAAAGATTAAGCCACCCAAAAGGTGGCACGGGCATGAATAGCCCGTAAGTGGTGGCCCTTTTGAGCCACTACCAGTATCAAGAGCTGATACTGGAGATCTATGGAGGTGCGACTGCACCTTGCGTGACGGGAGATGTATCCCGTGCATGTCACGAAAAACTAATGCCATAATATAGCGAACTGAACGATCTATTGTATAAGGCTATAACTGAGACCCTAAATTAAATACCATTAAGTAGTGTTCGTTTTTCTACGTGAATTACTTTCTTAATTGAAACAGAATTAATACATGTATAACTGTATGGTCTGAAAGGTATTCCAGTTTCAGAATAGAATAACTTTCCTCCCACAGGGGGTAAGTCCATGGGTGGAGCTGAGGGCGGGATCCGTGTACCAGGGATCTACCGATGGTCAGGTCACCTGCCTGCCGGGGTCACCGTCGACCACCCCACTTCCTTGCTCGACATGATGCCCACTCTCCTACACCTGGCCGGCCTCCCGCCTCTTCATCAGCTGCTCCCTAACTTGCCCTACAGGGTAAGTCCTGTACCAGAATACGACTGTCTATATCACAAGTAGTCTCAAGTCCAGAGATGCCATCATCACCTCACAAGTCCAGATGGTGCAGTGGTAGCACGCTCAACTGTGGATAAAAATTTTATATGAGAAAGGCAGGACTAACAGTGATATATTCCATCATTTGTGAGTTCTTCTGATCGAGAACTGCCAGGTAATCTCTTCTGAATGCACCCGTAGAGTGTATTCAGAGGGATGAACAGTGTGTTCAGATAGGAACACTGTTCACATCTGGTTGATACCTGGTTGATGGGGTTCTGGGAGTTCTTCTACTCCCCAAGCCCGGCCCGAGGCCAGGCTCGACTTGTGAGAGTTTGGTCCACCAGGCTGTTGCTTGGAGCGGCCCGCAGGCGCACATACCCACCACAGCCCGGTTGGTCCGGCACTCCTTGGAGGAATAAATCTAGTTTCCTCTTGAAAATGTCCACGGTTGTTCCGGTTGTTCTGGGTATGCTTCTCAAACTAAAGATTTGTACAGCAGACATGGGGTGAACTTGGTATGATTATATATATCTTCCCCTTTATCTAGTAAGTATTGGATGGGATGGTCGAAAATAATCACTCAACTGAGCTAAAATTTGGAGGATTATTAGCAAACCTACCCTCAGAAACGACAGGGGATTAAATTCCTACATAACCAGTATATTAATGCACTTTTTGAGGGGAAGTGAAATTGTTAATTTATTGGCATGTATTAATTTTTTCTCTTGTGCATTACAAATTTTCATATTAAAATAGTTTTTCTTAAGATTCAAATTGGCCCAACCTATTTATCTGGTAATTATCTAAGTCGTCCAGAAGCTGGATTTTCATTCAACACACCTTCATTGCAATTTCTTTCAATACTGGAATTAAACTAAAGCGTTCATATTATCCATATTTGTTTTTGTTTAAATCATCATGAAAATGAATTGACAAGTTTTAAATTTAACAAAAATAAACTCTCAACTTTTTTTTACAAAATAGTTCAAATGCAGCATAATCAAACATTTGTTTAAATGCTCTTAAACATTTGAATACAGTTTAGGATTATCTTGAAAATATTTTGAGTGTATAAAGAGGTCTAACTGGAGTGTGAAGTAGCGTTGTGTTTACAGGGCTTGGGGAGGAAGGTAGAAATAGCCTAAGCTACTCTATCCCTTTGAGATGTATTTTTTTCTTGTCTCAATAAACATATTTGAACTTGAATAGGGCTTGGATGGGGTGAGCCTGGCTGGTCTACTGAAGAATGGTTCTTCACCTCCTGCTCGGGTCCTCCTTCACCACTGTCAACAAGCCATTCATGCCCTTAGACTTGTTCAAGGTACAGTATTTACAAAAAAAAATCCCTCGGCTTATTGTAATAAGAAATAACTTGCGAAAAATAATATTAAAAATTCTCCGGACTTGTTCGAATTAAAAGTTTTTCGGGTAAGGAAAAATGTTTCCGGTCATATTGAAGATAATATAAAGAGGTAATTGTATAAGCTAGTAAGGTTGTATAATAATTATATGAAGAATTAAATAAAATTCTTATTAAGGTAACACAAAAATGGAGCTCAAACGTAATGAAACTATTGAATTAACTAATAGCCAAATATATAAATATAAATATTACAATGAAATAAATTCAGATTACGTTTGACATGTTTAACATGTCGTTTTGACATTTAACATGTTTAGATAATGAACAATCTTTTAAAAATTTGTAAATAAAATATATAAGATAATAAATGAGGCCAAAAAGTTTAATCCAAGGATCATATTCATACCAGTAAAAAATGAATTAGAATACTCTCAAATAAAAAATAAGAAAGAAAATCAATATGTAATTGATGCAACTAAACAATTGCATATATTTTTCAACCTAACATAGTATATATTCATTAAATTTGTATTATATGTTATATTTAAACGTGCTCAATTCACCCATGTATCCCTAATCAACTATTGATTTTGAATAATAGATTTCGTGATATACATATCTATAAATATATACATAGGAGGGGGTGGGGTACCACCTTTGGTTGCATTTGTAGGGACCCTTAGCCTCGAAGAAGAGGATATGTAGCATTCGGGGAAAACCCTTATTATTATTATTATTATTATTATTATTATTATTATTATTATTATTATTATTATTTTCTACCACAGACGTGGCCACACATTTACAATTCTAACCAGCATATATACATTTTCTTCTGTCCTCCATGGACAGGGTAAGAGAGATTTGTCAAACATATAGTTCAGGGATTTATTGAACAATCAACCATAGAAGGTGATTGTACTGCTTTTAAAATGCTAGACTAAGCTACACACGTAAATGCATAGATACACAGATTTATGTATGCTACATAAAGTGTTTGATGTGTCTTTTACATAGTGTCATTAATGTGCATTTACAAAGGTGAAATGTAATTCTGATCAGCTTCCGCATATACTTTATACACATACATACACACATATACATAGATACATACATACATATATACACACACATACATACACATACATTCTATTTGTCTCTTTTACTCTGACAGGGTGAGATAGCCGATAGAGAAATTAGTGTGCAATTAAGAACTTAATCACTGAAGGTGATTAAGATGCTTTTACAAGCTCAGGTTATATAGTTACATCACATACATACATTGTATAATTTATACATTACATGGTCAATCTAGAGTAAAAGTCCAATATATCATCAAGTGTTCCAGTACTCATACTCTGTAACAACTATATGAGTAACGGGGTGAGAATAGCTTGAGCTACCTCATCCCTTTGTGTGTATTTTACCTCAATAAACTTATTTCAATTTCAATTTACTATATGAGTACTGGGAGAGCGCTGTGGGGCACCCGCATACACAAACCTATTGTCTTCTCCTACCACCCCTATATATATATATTTTTGTATTTTATTTTACTTAAAACTTCATTTAACAAAATGGGTTACAACATTGGTTACATGCAAGGTGCGATGCTACTTGTCGAGTTCTTCGAGCTCCTCAAATGGCGGGCAGGAAACATGGATGCAGTGTTTCTCCTTTGTATCGCCACACTAAGGAGCTGAAAGAGGAAGCTGGCAGCTCTAGGGTCTCTTGTTGTTTCAATTAGCTTAGAACCCAGTACCTTCACAAAACTAGTGGCACTTTAAATATATAAATATAAGTTCCCCATTATTCACTTACCTATATTCTCTTAGATTTTTAGAGCTATTTAAGAGCTCTCGTATTCCAGCTCTATCTCTACGCATATACTTACATATTTACTTATATATTCCTGGAGTAGACAAGAAAGTGTACAAGATGCATATAGCAGGTCACAAGTGGCCTGAAGGAAGCACACAGTGTGGCTGGGGAGAGGGAACCTATTGCCAGTGTTATGGTGACACTATTCAACACTATGGCCACCAACCCCTCTTGTTTGACCTCCAGAAGGACCCGTACGAGGACCATCCCATACCCACCAACACCACTGAGTAACTATATACTGATGCGAATTTTTATCTTAATTTTGATACTCATTAGATTTATGTATATATTATATTTTAATGGGGCGTCTCATACTTTAAGTCACTTCCAATTTAGGTGATAAAAGTCTAAATATGCAGCTACATACACAGCCATTGTTCCCAGGGAAACGAGTTGATAAATTATTATTCCCGTGTCTTCTGCAGATATATAGACGTGACGGGGATGCTGCAGAGGTATCTGACCAACTGGAGGTCGCGGGTGCCCTACCCTCGCTCCCAGTTCAGGAGCGTTGTCAACACTATATTGTCTCCCTGGCTCCAGCCCTTCCGATGGCCCTAGACTCGCTTGTCTTAAGGGGAAGCCCCTTACCGCTCATATTTTATACGCTTTACTGTGTTTAAGGATATAGGCAAGAGTCCTTAGCGTTATCACTTTATATGACATGTCTAAGAATTTAAGAATATGCACAATCCAGCCACGAGGCTTTGAGGAAAATGTAAATAACTTCAGATATCGTTATTTCGGAAAGGTTGCCATCAGAATTAGGTTAAATGTCAACAGAGCATTTCTATACTCTAGAAATAGAGCACAATAATGCACAATTTCTAACACGGGTTAGAAATCTCAGCAAGTCCTAAAATTGCTCAAGAGTAAGAGGATGAATGTTGTATATTATTGTTAGATTAAAAATGTCAAAGTTGATCGGGATAGATTAGGTTAGGTTAGATTTTTATTAAGATATAATATTTTCTGGGCACTGTAAATGTACCCAAATTTATTTATTACGGTAAGACCATATGCATTTACAATTGTATATGAAAACAAACTAAATAATGTTATTGTTATGCATATATTATGCTATGTAGTGTTAGCTGACTTAGAGTATTTACTCTAGGGTGAACAGGAACAATTTCATCGAATGGTAAAACGTGAATCGAGTAATATGGAAAAGTGCCAAGGATGGGATAAAATATAATTATATTTTAATGACGAGAAACGAAAATAATGAGCAAGGTGAATTTGATTTTAATATACCAAATAATTTTAAATACTAAATTTATTGTATACCGTATGCAAATAATTTATGGCAGAGCTTGTCAATGAATAAAATAAAGCTTTTAGAACATATATTAAACAAACTAAAATACCATTACAGCAATGTACTTAAAAATTCAATATGTGTGGGCCGCTGCTCTTGATGTTGAATGTGAAAGTCTATACATAAATATTTTGTGGAATGGTGGAAAAAAAACATACACACAAAACCACGCTAGGCTTGTATTTATCCGCAGGCTACCCATCTCTGGCCTCGACGGGATCAGGAAGCCGGCGGCTTGTCGAAGTTTCCTCCAATATTTTCTGAGGAGTTACATCTTTGCATTGATATTTATGTGTGTTGTTGTGGCTGCCTCAGCCTACATCCTCTCCTCTGCTTCTAAGGTTATGTATAGTGGTGTGCGGCTTCTCTGCCTCTCAAGTTTTCAGAGCTTCAACTAAATGCGTAATTTAGTTACCCAATAAAATTGCAGAATGAACTTTGAAGTACATTTTTTAACTTCCTTCTCAATGACGTATATATACAGGTATATATAAAAATAGAGAAAATTCGTGCTAGAAACAGAAGTGATCTAACCCTTTCGCCACTTATGTATATATATATATATATATATATATATATATATATATATATATATATATATATATATATATATATATATATATATATATATATATATATAAACCCTATGTTCCTTTCTTTTTAGTAAATCCAGAGTTTCCATGTGTTTTGCATTACTTTGCCATCACTAACATTCATTTGTAGTGGGAATCCATTTAAACTGCCTGCCTGTAATTAAGCAGCCTATCCTCCTGTTTTGGTAGTACTTATAGTAACGATGAGGACCATAGTATATATATATTCCGACGTACAACGAAATTAGAAAGTAGAAATCGGCACTATTGAGTTGGACAAACCGGAAAACTACGTTCTAATTATGTTGCAAAGACGAATTAAACTAACCTAACTGAGCCTTCCTAGGCCTAATACACGATATCTGAAGCCTAATATAGTACATATGTGTGATATACTAGGCCTAGGAACATTTAAGTATGTTAGCTTTTTTCCGACTATAAAGTGAATAGTACAAAATTCTACTATCTAATTGCTTAGAACGGCAATCTTTATACTACGGTGTACATAGTTACAAAAACTACTATATAAACAGGAGGATGCGTTGGCGTAAGCCTCCTACCTCCTGTTTGTGCCGGCAAATTGTCCTCAGGCTAGGGTCCTTAATGCTGCGGCCGTCGCCCCCCCCCCCCCGTTCCCCAGGCGCATTCATTAATTTTAGCGTACTGCGTATTCAAAATTTGTATGTTCTTAAATATAATTTAATATTATTTTATACGACAATAACCTGAATAGTTAGGCCTAATTTAGATTAGGTCAGGTGGGTTAGGTTCTGTTGGCCATTATTGGTATTTTAATTTTTTTAATTTTGAATGTGTGATTCGGACAGAGGACGTGAACGAAGCACTGCTCGAGAAATATATATACGTCATTAGTTATGAGTAGCGAGAGAAGTGGTTTTTCATTCCTAAACACAGGGTTTGGTGGCTGGATTATCGGCCATTTTGGCGTTTGTTGATGAGGTAACCCAGCTTCCTACTACAAATACAAACCTAACCTAATTACATCTAACTGAACTCTTTAACACATGATAATATATATAATAATATTAAAGTACATTTGAGAAGATACCAATTTTGAATACGCAATGTTGAAATGGGTGAATGCTTGTTTGGGTCCAACAGCTGATGTGACGAGCTCAGTCAGACGACAGAGGTGGCGGGGAGTGTGTCGTCACACCTGCCTTCCCACACATGCCACAGTTCTCGTGTGTGTGTATCATATAATACATCCTCTGGCGTATTTGGCTGCAAGTTAGGACCTCGCCCGTTTTCCTAAGAAGCACAGAGCCGTGCAGGAGGTCCTGGAGTTCGTCCTATGAGCAAGGTGAGGAGTCCTTTCGGATTGTCTCTGGTTCCACCCCCCATTACCTACAGGGGCGGCGGCACCATTCCCCATTACCTACAGGGGCGGCGGCACCATTCCCCATTACCTACAGGGGCGGCGGCACCATTACCTGGCGTACCTCTACGTATATTTTGTGTAACTTAGTGAACCACAGAGATGTGCTTGTGAGAATGATCAGTTTCATGGTTAATTACGTAAGTATAATTTGTGAGAATACATTATTTTTCTTCTCTCGTCTCTTCGTTTTCCAAGTTGGTAAACATTTGTTAGAACGAAAATGGACTTGTTATACCACGACCCGTGCAGTGGGACTTGCCATACCACGGCCCATGCAGTGGGACTTGCCATTCTACGGCCCGTGCAGTGGGACTTGCCATACCACGGCCCGTGCAGTGGGACTTGCCATACCACGGCCCGTGCAGTGGGACTTGCCATACCACGGCCCGTGCAGTGGGCACAATTTCCAAGAGTGACGTTAGTTAGACATTGAATCTAGGTTAAATCAACGTTGATTCCTTGTTGGTATGTATATTGTGTCCACTTGGAGCATTGATATTCTCAGACATTTTGGTAGAGACCACTTCGTTACAGAGCCTTTTGTGTGTTGATATTGTATATAAACGTTGGGACTTCGTTTAAAAATAGCTTGTTACACAATGGATAACAATAAAAGCCTTGAGCACCCCACCCCCTTCCGTAGATGCGAGGGAATTACGTTTCAGGGATCTTATTCGAAGCAAATCTTGGCTTCAGGATTAGACAAACAAGATGGGCGAGGTTCAGTTCCACCGAGAAGATAAAAAGGGCACCAGAGATCCGCAGTTGAGGACAAGGGTGCTCAGTACAGCTACTTGTCATCTCTTAGAGGCACAGCGCTGTCTACTGACGGAGGCGCGCTGTCCGGGGCGGCGCTGTCGTCTTGTGCTCGTCGGCGGCCAATTTAAATGAGGCTCCCTTCACAATAGACTAATAAAGGACTCTAAATTGTAACATATCAATGAGAGTAGGACACGTTTCTATCATTTAGATCACTTTAGACCACTATACCACAGCGCCCTGTGGTATAGTGGTTAGTGCTCATCTGCTCTCTTCGCAAGAGAGAACGACACGTGTATTAATCCTGTTCGGGGTGGGTTGATTGGGCATTTTTTTTTTTACTGTCCACTCCTCTGTACCCAGCAGTAACTGGGTAGCTGGCTTTAAAGCGATTGGTGGATCGTATTCTAAAGAAAACATAACAACTTAAGTAGCACCAAGCCTGGCCTCAAGCCTAAGTGTTCAGAAAAAAAATAATACATGGTTATTACTGAGCAAACCAATATCAACACCAATTTGTGTTGATATTGAATATGCGCTCATGCTCAAAATTGTACAATGTAACAGTGTTTCTATAATGCACTACCAGACACATAATATAATAATATAATTCACACATAATCTGCTGTTACGTATGTATAGACAAGCCGTCAATATGTTACCTGTACGGCATTTACTAATTTTTATATTGTTTTAATGCATTGAATTTAACATTTACTTTTAACATGTTTTCTTTTTAAAACATTATTGTTTCGTAAAGTCATCAGTGTTAATTTATTGTTCTAGAGTTTCATTATTACGTGTTATAAACCTGTTTAAATGTATAGACGTATATTTTTATGTGAATAGCATTATCGATACGTTGTAAATAGTATTTTTTATATCCTGCTCATTATTCAGTCTCACTTTCAAACAGTTGATTGCTGTTAAACCGAATATTTTCAATCAGTCGCAGGTTGGAACAGCTGTGTTCAGAAAACCATCTCGCCAAGTGATGGATGAGGAAATCAGAATTTGGACATTTGATATATTTCAAACTCCGGTAATCTGTTTATAAGAGAAAATTGTGTACATTAAAAAAAATATTCAACTCCCATATAATATAAAAGTTGTTTGGCTTTTCGTAATTCGACCGTTGAAGAATTTCTGGTCATAATTCTAACCTGTCACGAATACTATTTAAATATGAATTACATCAGCTGGTATATGTGATTACACTGGAGTTATTAATCTTACTCGGGCCTTTTTAACAGTGACTACGTTCTCTACTCACAATTGGAGATCCCAGGTTCGAATCCCCGGGAGGGACAGAGATGGTTGGGCACGTTTCCTTTCACCTAATTCACCTGTTCACCTAGGAGTAAATAGGTATCCCGCCAAACACACACCGAAACTACGACGTTGCTACAACGTTCGAACAAGTTTTAACACCTCCTAACCAGTTATAACAACCAATATATCAAGTTCTAGCAACGTTCTAATACGTCATAAACACGTTAAGCCAAGATGTAACAACTTTATTACAAGTTGTAACAAGCGGAAAATAGAGACAGTTTCGGTTTGTGTTTCCATACCCAGGAGCTAGGCAACTGTGTATGTGTGGGTTTGTAGACTGTGCACCCCTATAAGTGCTTAGAAACAGATGGCCTATCAGTATCGTATTTTTGTGTGTGCTGAAAAAAAAGACTTTCAAATCTAGTAGAGCAAGGCAGCTATACCAACGTCTTCATATTGTTTACATAACAAGTGATCTGACTACAAAGCTATGTGGTATGCCCTATTGGGGTTGTATAGCCAACTATTGTAATATTGTTAATGGTCTGGATAAAGGGGGGCATAGAATAAGAGACGATAATCGGCTGAGAATAACTCAGAGGAGAGAAGGTGCAAGAGTTTGTTCAGAGGGGAGAGTAAGATGATGAAAACGGGGAGGGGAGGTAATGAAGTGGAAGGGTGGAGGAGGTGAATGGAGATGTAGAAGGGCAGAGAGGCTCAATCTTGAGAGAACTAACTTTTTAATTGCGCATTATTAAGACTTCTTTAAATTAGTCGACGGGCAATCTCCATTAAGTCAACATTGAAGTTCCATCGCACAATTTATATTTCCAATATTTTCCACTTGAAGTATCATCATGCACCAGCTTGCTGCTTGTGTTGTGTAGGCACCAGAGAGTAATTTCTGCATGTAAGAAATACAACCGTTATTGTTTGTGCGGCCCGACTGCGTTGGATTTACATTTATTGTTTGGTGATATTTCTCGCGGAGTGCTCAGAATACAATGGTGGCCCTTGTAGTGTATCCCGGACCAGTGCAGCGTAATAGAGAGCAAGTCATCCCAGTTTATCGAAACCCAGGCTAGACCATATAGCACCACAGCCAAAAGTGTATTGCATAGGCAGACGAGGAGTCACAATAACGTGGCTGAAATATGTTGACCAAACCACACACTAGAAAGTGAAGGGACGACGACGTTTCGGTCCGTCCTGGACCATTCTCACAATCGACTTGAGAATGGTCCAGGACGGACCGAAATGTCGTCGTCCCTTCACTTTCTAGTGTGTGGTTTGGTCAACATCAATGTATTGCATAGCTTAGCGCGGAATACACTAGGGAAATCTCGTCTACGATATTTCCATTATAACCCAAGCCAGTCAAGCATAGACCAATCTAGCCCAAACTAGGGCAGCTTTGCCTAGTCCAGACCAACACAGCCAAACCAAAACAACTTTAACCAGTCAAGACCACACTAGCTCAACTCAGCATTATTAATTTAAGACTAGTGCAGCCTAACGTGACAGACCAACTGTGAAGCCTAGCAGACCAGACCGAAGCGTCGTCTATTAGCTACGATGTTTGACTATATATTTTTTAATCATTAGAAAAACTGCGACTAACTAAGCTTCACTGAACAAGTGAAGCTTAGTTCCAAATGGCAGAACGTTTACAGTGACTTTTTATTTTTAAATTGAAACGATAGTGTAACTCAGGTGGATAAATTGAGCAAACAATTAAGATTTTGTATTAACTACTTTTTACGTGGAATTTTTCAACAATAATAATGGTTTAATAGTTGTGAGTAAGCAACACAACGAACATTTTCGTGTTTCATTGAACAAGACGAATTATAATTAAACCAGTTTGATGGCTATCGGGATAAGATTGTTGAATGCACTTTAAATATTCAACATTTTCTGTTGAGTGACTAGATAAATAGCGATGACAAGCCACCAATGATTATTATTATTATTTTCCAAATCATTAATTGGTTTATAGAACGTCTTATGGCCACTGGAAAATGCTTACTAAGTTGTTGAGGAATTACAATTTATATAATACTACGAGATGAATTATAATTGTTGAAGCCCATAACGAGAATTAAATATCAAATTAAATTAACATTCAATCTTTATTTTCTTTATTTTTTGTGCTATATAGTCGTTGTGGCTTGGCACTTTACTCCACACAATTCCCTTTCCTTCTCCGGAACTATAGATCACTTTCTTTAGTTTGTTTTCAAACACGAGAATGTATACCAATGTTGGTATGGAAATTACATTCTGGTCGTCACTAGCTCCCATAATAGTTACCTGATTTACCTGAGGGGCAACTAACCCTAGTGGCCTCGACGATATCAGGAAGCCGGCGGCTTGTCGAAGGTCGCCCCACCATTTGGCTTGATGATCTTTTCCATATATATTTTATAACTCACCATTTGCCTTGATGATCTTTTCCATATATATTTTATAACTCAACACAGTTTTGGCAACTACAGCTTCGGCGAGTAGGCGGTTCCATGGGTTAATTACCTTATGGGGTGAAAAAGCATCTCTATGGAAATTATGATTTTTTAGTGTACTTAAAATAATGATAAACCCGTGGTGCTCCAAGCGGCAACAGTCGAAACTATCGACTCCTCTCAACTTCAAGTTAAGTCTCTTGAGGTTGTTGTTGTTGTTGTTATAGATTCAGCTACTGGGAACAAGTTCCAAGTAGCACGGGCTATGGTGAGCCCGTAGTGGACTTACCCGGCACAGGAGCGGGGCTCCGAGGATTTTGATAGTGCTTTTATAGATGAATAACGCGAAAGAAAACGAAATTTGTCAAAAGTAACGGGCTAACTACAATATAACTTCTATTATTATTATTATTATTATTATTTGCATTCAACTGAAAAAAAATCAAGTAACACCTCGGCTTGTGTGTGTGTGAAGGGTCCTCTATACCGAATAATTTTATCCAGTTGTATCTTATAATAATAATAATAATAATAATCTTTATTTAGGTAAGGTACATACATAAAGAGATTTACAAAGTTTGTTGGCTTTATAGATAGAGCTAGTACATACAATGCCTAAAGCCACTATTACGCAAAGCGTTTCTTATTTAAAGTTGAACACTACTGTGCTTTAGCAGGCAAAATGCTTAATAGTTTAATTCCTTTTTTTTTTGAAGAGTTGTGATAACATTTCGGCACGATATTATGACAAGCCTACAATAGTCGTGTTTTATTTGTGTAACAATAGTCGTATTGAACAAATGATAAGGGTTCCTTAAACGTTTTATTGCGATTTTATTGAATAATTTATATAGTTCCTTATTTATTTATTTATTTATATACAAGAAGGTACATTGGGTTAGAGAGAATACATAGCATAGTATTTACAATCTTGTAAAGCCACTAGTACGCGCAGCGCTTCGGGCAGAAAATAGACTGTTCTGATGTTCAAGGTATTTGCTTTGCGACATAATGTAGGTTAGTCTATGTGAAGGAACAATTCTAACACAGCAAGACCCTCTAAGCAGGTGGAAACAACTAGAAAAGAAAAATACTAGAGGCTATAGCGCCTGACAGCTGAGTGGACAGTGCTTCGGATTCGTAGTCCTGAGGTTCCGGGTTCGATCCCCGGTGGAGGCGGAGACAAACGGGCAAAATATTTCTTCCACCCTAATTCCCCTGTTACCTAGCAGTAAATAGGTACCTGGGAGTTAGACAGCTGCTTCCTGGGGGTGTGTAACAAAAGGGAGGCCTGGTCGAGGCCTCGGGGACGCTAAGCCCCGAAATCATCTCAAGATAACCTCAAGAAGATGGCTCGATTCACAGTTTTAAAATCAGATATAGTAAGGAAAAAGTGAATTATTACATTAGACGACCGACAACTGTAAATACTGGACCTAAGAATTGAAGATCGGTCCTAAAAGTTTACTTTTTTTTGGGTGGGGGGGGGGGGAGTTGCATTACAAAAACTTTTAAAACACAGTGCAGCATATTCACCTCTTGCCTTCGTGTCAAGGTAAGCGGTTCACTGGGCAGTAGAGCCTCTGATTCCTAGCGATTCTGGTGTAAATACCTAGGATATTGTAGCTTAGAAAGGAATGATCTATTTACCACAGGCCTGAAGGCTGTGCCTTGAAGAGAGAACACCCCCTGTATCGGATGAGAAGTGTGTGGTAAGAGGGCTGTTGCGTTAGTCACTTGGTCCAAGGTTAGTGCTAGTGTGGCTGCTAGTTGGTCCAAGGTTAGTGCTAGTGTGGCTGCTAGTTGGTCCAAGGTTAGTGCTAGTGTGGCTGCTAGTTGGTCCAAGGTTAGTGCTGGTGTGGCTGCTAGTTGGTCCAAGGTTAGTGCTAGTGTGGCTGCTAGTTGGTCCAAGGTTAGTGCTAGTGTGGCTGCTAGTTGGTCCAAGGTTAGTGCTAGTGTGGCTGCTAGTTGGTCCAAGGTTAGTGCTAGTGTGACTGCTAGTTGGTCCAAGGTTAGTGCTTGTGTGGCTGCTAGTTGGTCCAAGGTTAGTGCTAATGTGGCTGCTAGTTGGTCCAAGGTTAGTGCTAGTGTGACTGCTAGTTGGTCCAAGGTTAGTGCTTGTGTGGCTGCTAGTTGGTCCAAGGTTAGTGCTAGTGTGGCTGCTAGTTGGTCCAAGGTTAGTGCTAGTGTGACTGCTAGTTGGTCCAAGGTTAGTGCTTGTGTGGCTGCTAGTTGGTCCAAGGTTAGTGCTTGTGTGGCTGCTAGTTGGTCCAAGATTAGTGCTAGTGTGGCTACTAGTAAGTTCATAACATATCCTGGACCAACTGGATAATCTGTTCTTTCACACAATATAAAAATATTAGATTATGACCAAGTGCGTAAAATATTGTTTAATGTTTTAATTCAGGTTTTTTCAAATGCCATTTTTTATCACAATTCTCAAATTTCATATCTAAAAAATCTATTTTTCGAGTGGCAAGAATTGTTTTATTTGATAATACCGCGCGTGTCTAGCTGGCACCAGTTTTATCCTGGAAAACAAATGGTCTGTCGGGGGTCACAGTTTGTGTGTGGGGGTGTGTGGGGTTGGAGAGCAGTTGTGGCATTTGGTTACTTCAGGCGTGGTAGGACATTATTAGTTCGACCAATAACCTTGGTGACAGCTTCCTGTGTGTGTGTGTGTGTGTGTTGCTGCAGCTGGGACTATGATGGTGATGAGGCTACGGCCTCTCTGATGGCACGCTGACCGCGGTGTGGGAAGGTGATATCTGTGTGTTTCCATGAGGCTTCATAACTTGTATGTTTTGTGATGTAACGTTTGTGTGTGTGCTTTGCCACGAGAATATGGTCCCATTCATCCAGCCAGAGATGCTTTCCCCATATATATATGTTTTCAGTGAATCAGTATGTAGCAATCTTTATCCTAGTATTTCTGGAAGGAGGCGGTGGTCTTCTGTAGTGTGTGTTCACCTAGTTGTTCTCCAACAGCTGTTCTTTGAGGAGATTTCGGTGTTTTTATTACTGTTTCTCGATATTCAACGGATGTACTGATTCCCAAGCCCTTTGGGCTGTTACTTCTACACTTACTAGCTCATTTTCCACTTCCTTGCCACTCGGTAACGTAGAGTTACATATTAAACAGTCAGTTCATATGTGCGTTCCTCCCGTGTGTTCCAACCTCAAAAGTCGCGAGGATACAGGAAACTTGAGCAGAATGGATTATTGCGTTAAAGGTAATTACATTTACACTAATAAACAAAAATCGGCTGAATTCGTAAAAAAAATGGTATATGAAGATTATTAAAATACAATGTTAAAAAAACACACCAACATTGTTAAGTCAAGCTCGTAGCCTCTGTCGCCCATTTTAAAGCGAAGTAAACATTTGGCCGAGCGTCGCTTGGCGGGAAGGAGACGGGCGCATAATGTATATAGTCAACCCCTGTTTACTCTGCCTGTCCTCTTCAGTAATTTATATTTTATCGTGTGTATATATATTCTTTACCAGCCCATCCTCCTTTGGTATTATGTATAGTAACCATGAGGACCATGGTATGTATACCGACATACAACGAAATTGGAACGTAGAAATCCGAACTATTGAGTTGGACAAACCGGAAAACTAATTTTTTTTACTTGTGTTGCTTTGACAAATTAATCTATTCTAACCTCCCTAGGCCTAATAGACTATATCTGAGGCTTAATATAGTACATATGTACATTACTAGGAAGCCGGTCGGCCGAGCGGACAGCACACTGGACTTGTGATCCTGTGGTCCTGGGTTCGATCCCGGGCGCCGGCGAGAAACAATGGGCAGAGTTTCTTTCATCCTATGCCCCTGTTACCTAGCAGTAAAATAGGTACCTGGGTGTTAGTCAGCTGTCACGGGCTGCTTCCTGGGGGTGGAGGCCTGGTCGAGGACCGGGCCGCGGGGACACTAAAGCCCCGAAATCATCTCAAGATATCCTCAAGATATGTGTGCTATACTAGGCCTAGGAATATTAAAGTTTGTGTTTTAGTTTGGTTTATTTTAAAATAATTCCTTATTAGTCAGTATACTACTATCTAAGACCTAAGAACGTACGAATTCTGACTATTGACGATTACAATAATACTATCTAAACAGGTGGATGGGTTATCTTTACAGTAGTTTGTTTACTCTTGTAACTCATACTCATGTATGTGTATTCATTATTATTATTTACTATTTGTGCCTGCAGGATCGAACTCTTAGCTCCTGGACCTTTTACCGTATCTACTACATATATTTATTTTCACACACATGCACACAAGATGCTAAAATTGCTATCCACAATAACGTGGGTAATAAGTTTTATTCACTTGGATTATTGGAAATTCGAAATCTGGCCTTAAAATTATGGAATCATTGTCCTACTAACCAGGCTATAATACTACCGTCTTGGCCTGACTTCGAGGGCTACATGAATGCTTGCAAATGTTTAGGATAGACCCCCAACCCACAAATCTGAACGTGAAAGATACTAACTCACCACCACCACCATGTGCGCGGTGCGCGCGCTGTACCTACCAACTCTCGTCGCACTAACAGATGGTGGGAAACGGCTCTGGCTAGGTTGCATATATGTCGCATGCGAGGAGGGTTGAAATAGCCTAAGCTGCTCTATCCCTTTGAGATGTATTTGTCTCAATAAACGTACTTGAACGTGTGAGTATTTTTAATGCCACACATTCATGCTCCTTATTGTTGGAACTGCATTGTCCCACTTAGTCTGATAGATTGTCTCGATTTTCAAGATCTTTCTTTTACTAATGTCCCTCCGGTTCACTTGGCCCTCGATAAAATCCTCGGTTAATTCGATATCTTTGATGTCGCTCGGCTTGTGCACTTTCTGTTCTCGTATTGGCATCCTAATTGATATTTAGCGCCTTTTTGAATATCCTTCGAGACAGAGGGAGCTGCACAGTCTTCCCGGCCTGGTGCCGTCTTTTTGTTAATTACTTGTAACAATAAGATGTTACACTTCCTAGTGTCTTCCTCTTAAAGATCGCATTGGAGGGGCAGCGCAGGAATATACACTTATAAATTACATTTCGTCCCTTGCAAGTTTAGTTTACAATTAAGTTTCCACTGTTGTCGCTTCTCAGGTGTAGACGAGGACAGAGTATTCCCTCCTTTACACCTTTCAAGTATACATTTGCTGTGATCTAGGTATTCCATAGTTATCATATCGCTTTCAGATTTAATTTACCATTTCTTAGTTATTTTACCAATTTCCTAGCACCTTTTATATCCATCTGCTGCTCTATACAAAGAAAGTTTTTATGTAAACAATTCGCAAAACTTCATCTATGAAGGATAAGGAAAATGACCCTCATCAAACAAGTTTTATTTTATTTGCTATTACACGAGGTTCATAAAACACACAAATTTACGACTGGATATTTGGACAAGTTTGGCGATGGCTGCTCCTCTTGGGCGTTGGCGACGTTGCGAGGGAACGGTAGGGTAGATACGGGGTTTTAGGCAGGCGGATTGGTAACACTGACTCTGCTTTGAAGCACAATAGCAGTAGCT
Organism: Procambarus clarkii; assembly: GCF_040958095.1. Lineage (NCBI taxonomy): Eukaryota > Metazoa > Arthropoda > Malacostraca > Decapoda > Cambaridae > Procambarus > Procambarus clarkii. The sequence continues at coordinate 26,373,538 of NC_091216.1, read as the reverse complement.
TACACACACACACACACTCACACACACACTCACACACACACACACACACACACACACACACACACACACACACACACACACACACACACTCACACACACACACACACACACTCACACACACTCACACACACACACACACACACACACACACACCCACACCCACACACACACACACACACACACACACACACACACACGAAGGGGGGACATGAACGGAAACTGGGGACAAATATCAGTCGTAGAGATGTCGGAAAAGAATTTCTTCAGCGTAAGGATCGTAAATAAATGGAATGGATTAGAATGCATTAAGCTGTCTTATGTTCGTATACTTTACGCAATTTGAAATGTCAATATGAGCAGAAAAAGGTGTGAAATGAATCATTAAAGTACTGATGGTCAACCCTAAACACACACACACACACACACACACACACACACACACACACACACACACACACACACACACACACACACACACACCTCAACACCTATTCTTACTGCGAGAAGAAATGATTAAACATCCACCTCTTGCCATTACTTGTATACGCTATTTGTTTGAATTGTTATTGAAGTTTCTCAAGCACAAACATCTGTTTTGCTGCGTTTTTGATCTCTAAGCGATGTCGCCAGGCAGGTTTTGGCGCGAACGCTGAGACGAGCTGGTTTTGGCGCGAACGCTGAGACAAGCTGGTTTTGGCGCGAACGCTGAGACAAGCTGGTTTTGGCGCGAACGCTGAGACGAGCTGGTTTTGGCGCCAAAGCTGAGACCGGCTGCTCACTTCCGCCTGGAATAATAGATGCTCAGGTGATTATTAGTCCTTCGTAATCTTTATATGGGATGGAGGGTGAGCAGGGAGAGGAGTGGACGTTTAAAAGAGGACGAGGGAAAAAGGGGTTGTTTGGGGAGAGGTAGTTTGAGGCTATTGTTATACTCGTGCTATTTTGTTCTTCTATTGTATTACTTTTCCTACGAGGACTACCTCTACAGTTGTATTAACTACCGCTACCGTTACACACCGCAATATGACGCAGGGCGACCTACCTGAAGCAGGAGATGGGGTTGAAGTAGCACTGGTGGTAGCGGATCTGCCTCTTGATGGTAGGCAACTCCCCTGGCAGGCCGGATAGAGGGACGAACATCCTCTTCCTCTTGACCTCCTCTCCCTGCTGCTGCTGCTGCTGCTCTTCCTCTGATAGGATCTTTTTCAGGGTGGGGACCTCCTGCAAGGAATCCTGCAGCTCCGACGCCACCCGGGCCAGGATCAGGTCTTTCAGTACGGCTATTTCCTGAAGAAGGAGCAAGGATGTGATAGCGATAAGGGCTGGGAGACTGTCAGGTGATTATACAACAGATGGCACTACGCCAGGATGGGTATGAAGAGATATCTGTGTCAAAGGACATTGAGAGGTTCCGAGATATCGATAAAGATGTCAAGACAAGAGCAGAAGGACATGAGATGATCGATATCAAAGAAGTCACATTCACCACCGATGTGTGTCGGGGTTAGGGTGTGTCGGGGTTAGGGTGTGTCGGGGTGCCAGGATTGACTATACTTACTGTCAATTGTGATCAATTTGGTTATGGTACTGGCTATAGGTTATGGTAATCGTTCATATAGTGGAGATTTGCGAGAAGCAGAAACAGAGCTGATAGAGCTGTAGGTGTCCACCCAAGTTTCTCTGCCAGTTGAGAACGCGCGCACTACACACCCTCCCTACACACCCTACACACCCTCCCTACACACCCTCCCTACACACCCTACACACCCTCCACTACACACATGTTGACCATCTATGACATTTTGTTAATTTTATTGTATTTTGCTTCTTCCTTCCTTTCGAAGTAATGAAGCCTTCCGTAGTTATCTTCCAAGGTGACATGTTGAGAAATGTTCCTTCTGATGTGGCTCCCACACTCACACACCTCTGCTGCACATTCCAACATTGGTCTGATGAACGTTGTCAATGATTTACATCCATGTAATTAAATGCGAACCTACAGCTGGCCAGCATTCATAACAGTTTGATGCATCATCATACCTTTTTGTGGAGACACGGTTTTATATCTGCCACACAAACTGTACAAAGACTGGTATTATATAAACATTTTAACTGGAGACTTTATTAAAAAAAATGATCTTGATGTTTTGGGAAAGTTTGCCTGAAGTTATCACAACATCCTGAAGTTATCACAACATCCTGAAGTTATCACAACATCCTGAAGTTATCACAACATCCTGAAGTTATCACAACATCCTGAAGTTATCACAACATCCTGAAGTTATCACAACATCCTGAAGTTATCACAACATCCTGAAGTTATCACAACATCCTGAAGTTATCACAACATCCTGAAGTTATCACAACATCCTGAAGTTATCACAACATCCTGAAGTTATCACAACATCCTGAAGTTATCACAACATCCTGAAGTTATCACAACATCCTGAAGTTATCACAACATCCTGAAGTTATCACAACATCCTGAAGTTATCACAACATCCTGAAGTTATCACAACATCCTGAAGTTATCACAACATCCTGAAGTTATCACAACATCCTGAAGTTATCACAACATTCAGAGGGCGGTGAATATTATTTAAAAATGCTTAGTTTTAATGTGTTGTTGTAAAGAGTCTTCCTTATCTCCCGTATTCCAGCATCCCGCCCGCCCATTTAACAGCACTTGGCCGCTATTAAGAGAGCCAATATTCCCGAATTCCAGCGCCGAGGGTGGAGCTCATAATGTACCATTATGAGCCAAGGGGGCCTGCCTCGGGCCAGGGCTACGAGAAGGTGGCCCTGGGGGCTACAGAAGGCTATGGGGAGGGGGCTACGATAAGGTGGCAGGAATATACTAAGGAGAACACTGAGGCTACAGACTCCTAGAGGCTACGAGAAGGTGGCCCTGGGGGCTACAGAAGGCTATGGGGAAGGGGCTACGATAAGGTGGCAGGAATATACTAAGAACACTGAGGCTACAGACTCCTAGAGGCTACGAGAAGGTGGCAGAAGACTACTTGTGGAGAGCTCAGAGGCTACAACAGGCTAGAGGCTCCTTCTTGCACAAGAGGTGAAGTGTTCAAGTGGAGTCCTCGGCCCTGTGGCCTCAGATCGTAGTATTAGCTTCATACGTAAACGTTAAGAGAATGCAGGACCCAGCATCGACGCGCGCGCTGCCAGAGATGGGACTGTTCTTGCCAAAGGCGAAGTCCTCTTTACTCTAATGTCTATACCCAGCCATCCGCTGGGGAGATAGACGGCTGGTTGTTACGAATACCTAACCATGTACCGTCAAAGACCAAGAGGATAAGAGAACCTATCCTCTTGATGATAAGAGGACCTATTCTCTTGATAAGAGGACCTATTCTCTTGGCCTTTCCTCCTGCCACGGGAGTTCGAACACGTCTCTGGTGAGGTTGTGTCTTGGTTAATCTAATAGATGGCATGATTATCTGTTGGCACAAAATGGAACAAAAGACTTTGGCCTAACTGACGGAACTACATGGTGTCTTCAACAGTCGAGCACTTCCTGAGCATTGAATGCCCCGATTTTTTTCCGGATGAGCGTAAATCTTGCTTTCCCACAAGCCCTTCCAAGTCGCGTGAATCTGGACACAATCCTTGGGGGGAATCTGGTTCCTTTGACCTAACTCGGCTGTGGTCTTCCCACACTCTTCTCGCTACCGTTAAGGATATATGGGAAGTTTTCCATTTTCTGTGATATATCTTTCCGGTCGTAGCAAATTATTTTGTTATTACAACCTACAAGAGCATAATTAGCCACCTGCCACAACGGAGAGGGTTGTTGTGCCTCTGTCACAACTACCACCACAGCTACAACCCCCCCACACCATAACCACCACCTAATTGCCACAACTCACAATCACCACATTAGAAACAACAGTTTTTCTCCCAATACCAGCCCACGATACCACTGAGCTGGTATATGATTGTGAACTGGTCACTATGTCACCCCTGGTGATGTGTGCTGGTCACTATGTCACCCCTGGTGATGTGTGCTGGTCACTATGTCACCCTGGTGATGTGTGCTGGTCACTATTTCACCCCTGGTGATGTGTGCTGGTCACTATGTCACCCCTGGTGATGTGTGCTGGTCACTGTGTCACCCCTGGTGATGTGTGCTGGTCACTGTGTCACCCTGGTGATGTGTGCTGGTCACTGTGTCACCCCTGGTGATGTGTGCTGGTCACTATGTCACCCCTGGTGATGTGTGCTGGTCACTGTGTCACCCCTGGTGATGTGTGCTGGTCACTGTGTCACCCCTGGTGATGTGTGCTGGTCACTATGTCACCCTGGTGATGTGTGCTGGTCACTGTCACCCCTGGTGATGTGTGCTGGTCACTATGTCACCCCTGGTGATGTGTGCTGGTCACTGTGTCACCCCTGGTGATGTGTGCTGGTCACTATGTCACCCCTGGTGATGTGTGCTGGTCACTATGTCACCCTGGTGATGTGTGCTGGTCACTATGTCACCCCTGGTGATGTGTGCTGGTCACTATGTCACCCTGGTGATGTGAGCTGGTCACTGTGTCACCCCTGGTGATGTGTGCTGGTCACTGTGTCACCCTGGTGATGTGAGCTGGTCACTGTCACCCTGGTGATGTGAGCTGGTCACTGTCACCCTGGTGATGTGAGCTGGTCACTGTCACCCTGGTGATGTGTGCTGGTCACTGTCACCCCTGGTGATGTGTGCTGGTCACTGTCACCCCTGGTGATGTGAGCTGGTCACTGTCACCCTGGTGATGTGAGCTGGTCACTGTCACCCTGGTGATGTGAGCTGGTCACTGTGGGTGGCTGTTCTTCAGCCGTGGTTGTTAATAGTTAAATTAACTAGTTAAATTAACTTTTCTCAAACACTCACAACTTTACCCACAAATTAAGCAAATTTTTGCCTCAGTTAAAACTGCATATTTTCAAGCTTGTAGTGGTGGTTAGTTCTTGTAGTGGTGGATAGTTCTTGTAGTGGTGGTTAGTTCTTGTAGTGGTGGTTAGTTCTTGTAGTGGTGGTTAGTTCTTGTAGTGGTGGTTAGTTCTTGTAGTGGTGGTTAGTTCTTGTAGTGGTGGTTAGTTCTTGTAGTGGTGGTTAGTTCTTGTAGTGGTGGATAGTTCTTGTAGTGGTGGTTAGTTCTTGTAGTGGTGGATAGTTCTTGTAGTGGTGGTTAGTTCTTGTAGTGGTGGTTAGTTCTTGTAGTGGTGGTTAGTTCTTGTAGTGGTGGTTAGTTCTTGTAGTGATGGTTAGTTCTTGTAGTGGTGGATAGTTCTTGAGGTGGTGGTTAGTTCTTGTAGTGGTGGTTAGTTCTTGTAGTGGTGGATAGTTCTTGTAGTGGTGGATAGTTCTTGTAGTGATGGTTAGTTCTTGTAGTGATGGTTAGTTCTTGTAGTGGTGGATAGTTCTTGAGGTGGTGGTTAGTTCTTGTAGTGATGGTTAGTTCTTGTAGTGATGGTTAGTTCTTGCAGTGGTGGTTAGTTCTTGAGGTGGTGGTTAGTTCTTGTAGTGATGGTTAGTTCTTGTAGTGATGGTTAGTTCTTGTAGTGGTGGTTAGTTCTTGAGGTGGTGGTTAGTTCTTGTAGTGATGGTTAGTTCTTGTAGTGATGGTTAGTTCTTGTAGTGATGGTTAGTTCTTGTAGTGGTGGATAGTTCTTGAGGTGGTGGTTAGTTCTTGTAGTGATGGTTAGTTTTTGTAGTGATGGTTAGTTCTTGTAGTGGTGGTTAGTTCTTGTAGTGGTGGTTAGTTCTTGTAGTGGTGGTTAGTTCTTGTAGTGGTGGTTAGTTCTTGTAGTGGTGGTTAGTTCTTGTAGTGGTGGTTAGTTCTTGTAGTGATGGTTAGTTCTTGTAGTGGTGGATAGTTCTTGTAGTGGTGGTTAGTTCTTGTAGTGGTGGTTAGTTCTTGTAGTGGTGGATAGTTCTTGTAGTGGTGGTTAGTTTTTGTAGTGGTGGTTAGTTCTTGTAGTGGTGGTTAGTTCTTGTAGTGGTGGATAGTTCTTGTAGTGGTGGATAGTTCTTGAGGTGGTGGTTAGTTCTTGTAGTGATGGTTAGTTCTTGTAATGGTGGATAGTTCTTGTAGTGGTGGTTAGTTCTTGTAGTGGTGATTAGTTCTTGTAGTGGTGGTTAGTTCTTGTAGTGGTGGTTAGTTCTTGTAGTGGTGGATAGTTCTTGTAGTGGTGGTTAGTTCTTGTAGTGGTGGTTAGTTCTTGTAGTGGTGGTTAGTTCTTGTAGTGGTGGTTAGTTCTTGTAGTGGTGGAACAATCCCCTCAGGTCTCTACAGGAGGGGGAAGGAGGGTCGTGAGAGTGCTAGGTTGGTCGGAGATCTTCTCTATACAAAGCTGCCTTGAACTCTGTGAGTAAAAAAGTGACAAGCGGAATAATCTCTACATTGCTGAATTGAACCTAGTCGAGTGAAGGAGAGAGAGAGAGAGAGAGAGAGAGAGAGAGAGAGAGAGAGAGAGAGAGAGAGAGAGAGAGAGAGAGAGAGGAATAACGTATAAGCGTATCGGGGTAGGTAGGGATTAGTACACGTCCCTCCGGTTATAAGAACCGGGGAGCACAGTATATACTCTCGCGTTATTTTTTTTTATTTTATATATTTTATTTTTTTATAACAGTTTCCATATATATATATATATATATATATATATATATATATATATATATATATATATATATATATATATATACATATATACATATCATCCGCACTGCATGACAGCCGGACACTATTCAGCTATCTACTCTTTCCACTTAGTCAATTTCCATCAGTATCTTACATGACGCGATCATATCACCTCTGAACTCTTCTCTTTGCCCTCAGAGCTCTCTTGTCTCTTGAGACGTATCTCGTAGCTAATCTCCTAACTTTCCTAACTGTATTCTTGTGCTTCACAAAGTGTGGAGCCCCTTGGCTGACACGGCCATATCCAGTCCGTCCTCCTAAGGTTTCCCATCGTCAAGAAAACGGGTCAGCGTAGAGTGCCCTCTCCTAACCTGCCAGAGGACCCAAAACAGAAAACGGGGCAGTGTGTCACTTTCGCCAGCCGCTTCCATTTTCTAGTACGGCATTTTTTGGATTTATGTAACGCCTACGAGCGAAATGCGATGTTATTTGTAGGAGGATAGGTTGTAGGAGGATAGGTTGTAGGAGGACAGGTTGTAGGAGGACAGGTTGTAGGAGGACAGGTTGTAGGAGGACAGGTTGTAGGAGGACACAGGTTGTAGGAGGACAAGTTGGCATATTACAGAACTGGACTCACATACGCTGTGTAGATTTTAACAAAATAATGAATTTGGTTTCTAAATACAGTGTACCAGTGTACCAGTTTGACAGATGCTTCCAGTGTCATTATGTTTGCGTGGTGTTATTCAGTCCCATGTTCTCCTATCCTCACTTCTGCTTCCCCCTGTATTGTCCTCCTGGCCAACTTTATAAGCTCCTGAATTCCATTACTTTGCATTTGTTGAAGTTTAATTCTACTAGCCATCTGTCTGCTCAAATTGGAGGTTGTTTAGGAACTGTCGTATCACACAATGATCTTGCCACTTATTGGTTTTGCATCTTCTGCAAACTTTGTCTTGTGTGAGTTATTGCATTTAGATAATCACGCACACACGGTGCCTCGCGGCTGAGTGCACAGCGCTCGGGGTTCATAGTCCTAGGGGCCCAAGGTTGGATTCCCGGCCAAAGCAGAAACAAATGGGCAGAGTTTCTTTCACCCTGATTCCCAGAGAATACCAGGAAGCAGTACACCTTGAGCTCATCTCTCTCGTCCTGTTGCTACACTTAGGTAACTATGCACCACATACTCATTTAAGAATGTTACCAGTAATGAGGTACTTCACAAGTCTCAGGGATCACTCATCTCACCGTGTTATGGAGCCAGTTGTGTGGTGGTGGGTGCTTAGCCAGGTGTGTGGGTGTTTGGCTTGCCAGGTGTGTGGGTGTGTGGACATGTGTGTAGTCACCTAGTTGTGCTTGCGGGGTTTGAGCTTCGGCTCTTTGGTCCCGCCTCTCGACTGTCAATCAACTGGTGTACAGGTTCCTGAGCCTATTGGGCTCTATCATATCTACACTTAAAACTGTGTATGGAGTCAGCCTCCACCACATCACTGCCTAATGCAGTTCATTTATTAACTACTCTTGACACTTAACAAAATCTTTCTAATGTATTTATGGCTCATTTGGGCACTCAATTTCCACCTGTGTCCCCTAGTGTGTGTGCCCCTTGTGTTAAATAGTCTTTGTCAAGAGAGGGGTTGTGTGTGTGTGAACTTGTGGGTAGGCAGCTTGTCAGGTGTGTGGGTGTGTGAATGTGTGGGTAGGTAGCTTGTCAGGTGTGTGGGTGTGTGAACGTGTGGGTAGGTAGCTTGTCAGGTGTGTGGGTGTGTGAACGTGTGTGTAGGCAGCTTGTCAGGTGTGTGGGTGTGTGAACGTGTGGGTAGGCAGCTTGTCAGGTGTGTGTGTGTGTGTGTGAACGTGTGGGTAGGCAGCTTGTCAGGTGTGTGAGGTGGCCCAAGAGACACGGTGGCATTCAGCCCCATGAAGGGAACATATTATTTTTGTGACTGTTGCGTTATTATGTGGGATTATATGTGCATTATATTAGCCTTTCCCCACCGTGCGTGGGACAGCTATTTAGTCATAATCATGCTCCCTTTACCCCGTCATTCTCCCTTCACTCCTGGTATTTTTCGCGGGCTTTCGTGTCCTGGCCGTCACTTCCCTCGCCACCAATGGCAGCGTTTCCCGCCATAACGGTAGTGGGCGGGCGCGCTCCCGCTCCCACCCGCGGTCTAGAAGCTCTGGCTCTCCAGTTTTAAGATCCGAACTGCGATATATATACACGTTCGAACTGGGATTTATACGCTCCGACTACGATGTACAGGTTCGATCTACGGTTTACATGTTGTGTACATGTTTACTGGTCGATATTTGGCCCCCCCTCTCCCTGGTCGATACTTGCCACCTTGGTTCCCCAGCGAGGCATTAGGATACTCCACTTTTGTCTCGCCATAGGGGACCCCCGTCCATAAAGGGGGGCATAAAGGGTGGAAAAATGGTTTAAGGGCTGGAGCTACATTGCCCGGGCTAGGATTATTGACCCTCACGTTCCTGGGCTTTGCCACCCTCTTCACCCTCTGCTTGTCCGGCCTCAGGGAAGGAAAGTGGATTTTTATTTTTTTATTTTTTTTTTTTTGCTGTGGCTAAATATCCTTGTGACCCTTGACGCTTTTAAAGTCATGTTTGTTTTCCATCATACACACGTGTGTGTACCAATTATTATTGGGATTTTTTTTGTTTATTATAATTTGTGATTTGTTTTCTATAGTATAATCACTGTAACAAAACTGGGACAGATAAAACAGTTATCAGCCTCTCTGGACACATGTAGAGAGTACACTACACTACACTCTGAAGTGTAGTGTAGGTTATCAGTGTCTCTGTCTCTCTCTGTATCTCTCTGTCTCTGTCTGTCTCTCTCTCTGTCTCTCTCTCTCTCTCTCTCTCTCTCTCTCTCTCTCTCTCTCTCTCTCTCTCTCTCTCTCTCTCTCTCTCTCTCTCTCTCTTTATAATGAATTTATATATAACCACGGAGGAAAAAACGGAACAAAAAATGCCTTGAGCTCTTTCGTGTTAGTCAACACATTTTCCAGTCACTTATGAAAATGCAAAATGTTTTTTTTTTTTGCATTTTCATAATTATTACATATCAATAAAACACATTAATTTTTGTAGTGGTGCAAAAGCCCTCAAATGACTTCCTCGTGATTTACGAAGAAATGATATATATATATATATATATATATATATATATATATATATATATATATATATATATATATATATATATATATATATATGCGAACAAGCCTGAATGGTCCCCAGGACATATATATATATATATATGTATATATATATATATATGTTATATATATATATATATGTTATATATATATATATATATATATATATAGGTACAGCGATAGCAGGCGGCTCGACATCAGCGAGGCACTACACACCAAATATATATATATATATATATATATATATATATATATATATATATATATATATATATATATAAAGAGAGCAGCAATGGGACCCAGAATACAATGAGAGACAGGAATAGAAACACCAGAGCCCCCCCCCCTTCTAACTGCTGACTATTGGCTCCTTAGGCGCGAAAACAAACGATCCAGGCTAGCACAGACGAGCCCAAGAATCGAGCCTTCACAAACAGCTCGGTGGATCAGCATAGTAATGGTTGTGTGAGAGAGAGAGACAGGTGGTGGAGGGAAGGACGAAGAGCACCCCCTCTAGGTAAGACACTAGGGTAGGGGAGAGGTCTCTTCCTGCCCTCTCTCTCCCCCTCTAGGTAAGACACTAGGGTAGGGGAGAGGTCTCTTCCTGCCCTCTCTCTCCCCCTCTAGGTAAGACACTAGGGTAGGGGAGAGGTCTCTTCCTGCCCTCTCTCTCCCCCTCTAGGTAAGACACTAGGGTAGGGGAGAGGTCTCTTCCTACCCTCTCTCTCCCCCTCTAGGTAAGACACTAGGGTAGGGGAGAGGTCTCTTCCTGCCCTCTCTCTCCCCCTCTAGGTAAGACACTAGAGGAAGGGGAAGAGGTCCCTTTCTGCCCCGTCTCTCTCTCCCTCTAGGTAAGACACTAGAGGAAGGGAAGGAGTCCCTTTCTGCCCTCTTTCTCTCCCCCTCTAGGTAAGACACTAGAGGAAGGGTAGGAGTCCCTTTCTGCCCTCTTTCTCTCCCCCTCTAGGTAAGACACTAGAGGAAGGGTAGGAGTCCCTTTCTGCCCTCTTTCTCTCCCCCTCTAGGTAAGACACTAGAGGAAGGGAAGGGGTCCCTTTCTGCCCTCTTTCTCCCCCTCTAGATAAGACATTAAGGGAGGGGGATTATGAGGGAGTTTCTCCCTTTCCTCGCTGCTCATGTTTAACAAATTTGCTCTCATTATCTTTCAGTGTATTTAAAACAACATAAAAACATCATCCTGTGCTGTTTGGCAGCTTTTTCTTGCTTTTGTTAGATCTCTTTTTATACTATGGAGTTCAGGTCTGGTCACCGTACTATTAAACTGGGCAAAAGGGCATTGAAATGTTTACTGAGAATGTTTGAAAAGATTTATCCAAGGTATTAGAAAGACGGTGAATGAGGATTGTTAATATACATCGATAACAAATGTAACACGAAACTATAGAAATTGGATGTATTGAAGATTCAGAGAAGATCCGGGTAAATATTGGGTTTGAAATAGGATTTATGAAACAACTTACTGGATAACACAATGGATGAAAGCTCGCAGTATTCCTTCAGTGGAAGGATAGACGTATGTAGGTGGGCTGGGTGTAGGTGGGTGTAGGTGGACTGGGTGTAGGTGGAGGTGTAGGTGGGCTGGGTGTAGGTGGGCTGGGTGTAGGTGGAGGTGTAGGTGGGCTGGGTGTAGGTGGAGGTGTAGGTGGGCTGGGTGTAGGTGGGTGTAGGTGGACTGGGTGTAGGTGTAGGTGTAGGTGGACTGGGTGTAGGTGGAGGTGTAGGTGGGCTGGGTGTAGGTGGACTGGGTGTAGGTGTAGGTGGGCTGGTTGTAGGTGTAGGTGGACTGGGTGTAGGTGGGCTGGTTGTAGGTGTAGGTGGGCTGGTTGTAGGTGGGCTGGGTGTAGGTGGGTTGGGTGTAGCCACCGGCTGCCTGGTATGGTCTAATATGTTTTTATAGTGTAATATTTGTATGTTATTTACCCTAATCCACACTGTGAATAAATATGTAAATATGAAACCTGAAACTGCGGATCTATACCGAGACATCTAAAAAAATGAGTTTCTGAATAAGTAAACCAAATGTGCAAATCTACAAGGGCCGTGACGAGGATTCGAACCTGCGTCTGGGAGCATCCCAGACACTGCCCTTGTGGATTTGTTCATTTGATGCATCACGTTAGTGTGATGCAGGGAGCCGGTCGGCCGAGCGGACAGCACGCTGGACTTGTGATCCTGTGGTCCTAGGTTCGATCCCAGGCTCCGGCGAGAAACAATGGGCAGAGTTTCTTTCACCCTATGCCCCTGTTACCTAGCAGTAAAATAGGTACCTGGGTGTTAGTCAGCTGTCACAGGCTGCTTCCTGGGGGTGGAGGCCTGGTCGAGGACCGGGCCGCGGGGACACTAAAGCCCCGAAATCATCTCAAGATAACTCAAGATAGACCCGTGTGTGTAAACCAAATGCGGGTTGTGAAGACCGTAGAGTGCGGTCGACGACCTCTCAACACTAGCACACTTATCACATGCCTCTGTATGACTAACCATTCTGTGTGATGGGGATCTTTTAGCATCACCTAGTTAGCTTTTTTTTGACACACTGTACTCCACTTCATATAGTCTAGGGTAGCTGCACTAATGCACATGTACCTAATATGTTAATAAAAAAAAAAAAAAAGCTAGCACACTTGCATGTTGTGGCCAGGCTTCTCATCAAGTAATTACCAACTACCCCATCAGAGGTTAATGTACCGTCCCAGCACCAACACAATCGCATCGGTTGGCATTTCACCCCCTTCAGTCACATCAATACAATTATGAATTCATCATAGCGTGGTCACAGTTGAGAGGCGGGACTAAAGAGCCAGAGCTCAACCCCCGCAAGCACAATTGAATACATCTATATTACATATATCTACTGTTGCTCTGTCATTCGGTTTTCCCTATAACCATTAAGTCCCATGGTTCGATGCCCTCAATGTTGCGATGTTTTCATTTATAGTCATACATCGTTACACACACAAATCACAATAGTGTGATGTATCAAATGAACAAATCCACAATTCAGTAGAATTTCTGGTTGCAATTCTTTTTACCATGTCGTAGCTCAGTCGATTAAGGCAGCGTCTGGGATGCTCTCGGAAGCAGGTTCGAATCCTCGTCACGGCCCTTATGGATTTGTACTCATACAGCCGGTCGGCCGAGCGGACAGCACGCTGGACTTGTGATCCTGTGGTCCTGGGTTCGATCCCAGGCGCCGGCGAGAAACATTGGGCAGAGTTTCTTTCACCCTATGTCCCTGTTTGCCTAGGAGTAAAATAGGTACCTGGATGTTAGACAGCTGTCACGGGCTGCTTCCTGGGGGTGGAGGCCTGGTCGAGGACCGGGCCGCGGGGACACTAAAAGCCCCGAAATCATCTCAAGATAACCTCAAGATACATCGTATTTGTAAGGGATTGTTGAACTCCTTGAACAACGACCCGGTGGGGAGACAGGTTGGTTGGACAGCAGTAAGATGATCTCGCTCCCCCCCTCAGCCTCGGTCAGCGGCGCTCTGCTAATGATAATTGGAGTCTTAAGTTTCCCCTTGATAGTATACCTGATTCCGCTACCCAACCCCATGCTATCAGGCGCGTGTCCCCCTCTCCTTTTCCCCCCTCATTATATTAAACTTGCCCCTATCATACTTCCCCGCCATTTTGCGTGCGTGGTAGGGACTCGGGTTACCTTCGGAGGTGTGGGTGGAGGCTTGGTGGTTAGCGGTGTCGACTCACTACCAATTGGACCCGGGTTTGATTCCCGGGTAGGGTTAAAAGTCCGGGAACGTTTCCCGGTGCGTCTTCAGCTGAGACGTCCCTGCGAGGTACGTCTTGTGCGTCGCATCCTGGGGAGAGTCAGTCGTTAGGATAAGGAGAACGTCGATAATCTTAACGATAATCAGGGGCTAACTACCCCAGGCAACGGGAGACCAACGTGTAGTAACGATCAAGGTCATTATGTAGAGGTAATGGAAAATGGCACTGACGTAGTTCGAGGAGATGGTAACAATGCCTAGAAGGGTAATTGGCCAGGGCTGTTGACGGACTGGAGCCCAACAACAGGACGAGGTGTTTAGCGGTTTCCTTGTGAAAACCTTGGCCGACGACGCGCTATCCTAGGAGTGACTCAGTCCGGATGACTCGCCTCATACGTCGCATTTTCTTTACGAAATCGACATATTCGTTAAAACTTCGACGTATTACGTCAACTAAACCACCGTAATATTTATATGTCCGTTTCGTAACCCAGTTGAACTCAAATGAACTTGGTTATAATTCGGTGGAACCCTCATCCAGGAAGACCATCCCTCATCCCCGGGGTGGAGAGGGTAGGATGCCCCCCGGGGGTGGAGAGCACAGGATGCCCCCCGGGGGTGTAGAGGACAGGATGTCCCCCCGGGGGTGGAGAGCACAGGATGCCCCCGGGGGTGTAGAGGACAGGATGTCCCCCCGGGGGTGGAGAGCACAGGATGCCCCCCGGGGGTGTAGAGGACAGGATGTCCCCCCGGGGGTGGAGAGGACAGGATGTCCCCGGGGGTGTAGAGGACAGGATGTCCCCCCGGGGGTGGAGAGGACAGGATGCCCCCCGGGGGTGTAGAGGACAGGATGCCCCCCCGGGGGTGGAGAGCACAGGATGCCCCCCGGGGGTGGAGAGGACAGGATGTCCCCCCGGGGGTGGAGAGGACGGGATGCCCCCCCGGGGGTGGAGAGGACGGGATGCTCCCCCGGGGGTAGAGTAACATTATTTACACAAACCTCACCCCGACCCGTGTATATAGATTATGTTAATTATAGAATAATCTTTCGCGTCATCTTCTATAGCCATATTAATGGGAAAAGGCAAAGCTCCACAAATTATTTTGCTAAAGTGAAAGGGAGGGGGGGGGGACTGGAAGATGGAGGGGGGGGGGGAGGGGCCGTTTTAACAGACAGATGTAATTATTCATTTCTATTGGTTATCGGTAGTTTCCCGTCTGTGTCATGTCCTTTGCACAAAAGTAGTCGGTAGAGCAGCGGCCTCGCTTCTTGCAGAGTCGCCGCTCGATCCCCAATGGTCCAAATGGTTAGATGCAATGTCCTTTCTCTCTCTACCTCTATCTCCGTCCTCGTAGACCTGCGCCTATCCTCTCGTATCCCTTCCAAGTGGTCTATAATTATCCTGGTTAATCGTGGTAATTACCTTTCTTGTCTGTCTTAGGTGGACAGGGATGACAGGTGACACAACCTCCACAATGACACGAAGGTATAAGCCCTGTGTATGACAGCTGTCACGCGGTGAACTAATATTTCCAGTAAATCTATAATCCAGGAACTAATTCCATATAATACTGGGTGTCACAACATGGCCGCCGCTGTAATGCTGTGTTGACATTCACATGATCTCGGTCCGCTTGTCCTCGCGAAAACTATTTTCCATTTTGGGATGCTGGCCTGTGGCGAGTCCTCTGGGATGCTGGCATCTGGCGAGTCCTCTGGGATGCTGGCATCTGGCGAGTCCTCTGGGATGCTGGCATCTGGCGAGTCCTCTGGGATGCTGGCATCTGGCGAGTCCTCTGGGATGCTGGCATCTGGCGAGTCCTCTGGGATGCTGGCATCTGGCGAGTCCTCTGGGATGCTGGCATCTGGCGAGTCCTCTGGGATGCTGGCCTGTGGCGAGTCCTCTGGGATGCTGGCCTGTGGCTAGTCCTCTGGGATGCTGGCCTGTGGCGAGTCCTCTGGGATGCTGGCCTGTGGCTAGTCCTCTGGGATGCTGGCCTGTGGCGAGTCCTCTGGGATGCTGGCCTGTGGCGAGTCCTCTGGGATGCTGGCATCTGGCGAGTCCTCTGGGATGCTGGCATCTGGCGAGTCCTCTGGGATGCTGGCCTGTGGCGAGTCCTCTGCGATGCTGGCATCTGGCGAGTCCTCTGGGATGCTGGCCTGTGGCGAGTCCTCTGGGATGCTGGCCTGTGGCGAGTCCTCTGGGATGCTGGCATCTGGCGAGTCCTCTGGGATGCTGGCATCTGGCGAGTCCTCTGGGATGCTGGCATCTGGCGAGTCCTCTGGGATGCTGGCATCTGGCGAGTCCTCTGGGATGCTGGCATCTGGCGAGTCCTCTGGGATGCTGGCATCTGGCGAGTCCAAGCCAATGATGGTCTCATCCTCCGGCAGCAACTGTATTCAAGTAGACTGAGCAGAAGCCAAAATGATCTCAGACTCCACTTACGTCTGTGGCAAGAATCTCGACAAGATCATTCGCCTTTTCGAATGATATGTTGTCGAGTGTGGTGGTGAAGAGCGGGAAAGGACGACCGAGACGAACGGTGTGAACACCACTGTTGTCGAGTGTGGTGGTGAAGAGCGGGAAAGGACGACCGAGACGAACGGTGTGAACACCACTGTTGTCGAGTGTGGTGGTGAAGAGCGGGAAAGGACGACCGAGACGAACGGTGTGAACACCACTGTTGTCGAGTGTGGTGGTGAAGAGCGGGAAAGGACGACCGAGACGAACGGTGTGAACACCACTGTTGTCGAGTGTGGTGGTGAAGAGCGGGAAAGGACGACCGAGACGAACGGTGTGAACACCACTGTTGTCGAGTGTGGTGGTGAAGAGCGGGAAAGGACGACCGAGACGAACGGTGTGAACACCACTGTTGTCGAGTGTGGTGGTGAAGAGCGGGAAAGGACGACCGAGACGAACGGTGTGAACACCACTGTTGTCGAGTGTGGTGGTGAAGAGCGGGAAAGGACGACCGAGACGAACGGTGTGAACACCACTGTTGTCGAGTGTGGTGGTGAAGAGCGGGAAAGGACGACCGAGACGAACGGTGTGAACACCACTGTTGTCGAGTGTGGTGGTGAAGAGCGGGAAAGGACGACCGAGACGAACGGTGTGAACACCACTGTTGTCGAGTGTGGTGGTGAAGAGCGGGAAAGGACCACCGAGACGAACGGTGTGAACACCACACGAGATAAAGAGACTTAACACGCGCCACAGTAAGTGGAAATACAAAAATACAAACCAATAATATTACATAATTGTTAAATGTGAAGTGGCTGCAGTGCTGTACGGTTTCCAGGAATGTGAGGGCGGTGGACGGGGGTGTGAGGGATAGACAGACGAGTGATTGACAACGTGATTGATATGGCAAGAGTATAATTACCCTTTTTGGTTATAAATACAATCGCCTATGTGGCCTGTTTTTGAGATTTACAGCACAGTGGGCGAACGCGAGTCTACGAGGCTGTGCTGAGTCGGTTCGTATACTAGTCTCTGTCCGCGGGGGGGGGGGGGGGATGGGAGGGAGGTAGTTATCAGGGGAAAGCGCCAAGCTGTTACGACTATATAGCACTAGGAAAGGGTCAGGATAAGGATTTGGGATGGGACGGAGGGGGAAGAGGAGTGGTGCCCAACCACTTGGACGGTCAGGGGATTGAACGCCGACCCGCATGAAGCGAGACCGTCGCTCTACCGTCCAGCCCAAGTGGTTGGGCAGGGGGGAGAGGGGGCCCGCTTTATCAGATCAACCTCCCTGAAATCCAAAATTTAATTTCTAGCATGCCATCAATGGCATCAGGCCATAACAATGTGTGTGTAGGTCGCTCACATGAGAGTAATTACCCGCATTTTGGAGCTCCGGCATGCATTACACACACACATTAAATATGGCCGTTGTTGTGTTATGTAAACACAGCGGCCATATTGGCTGGTGGCTCCTGCTTGTCGCCATGTTGAGTCTGATTGTGGAATGCAATAATGTTGGTAACTGCAGCTGTGTGGCATGTATAGAGTCTGTGTCTCTCCGTCTGTCTGTCTCTGTCTCTGTGTCTCTCTCTATATAATATATAATGTATATATATAATTTTATTAACAATACTCTAATGATCATTCAAGGCTTCGAACCCGGGCCTCCGTGGCATCATCCACTAATAAGCCCACTATACCCACTTTGCCAGCGATTGCGATAAGTTGTTGTTTAAGATTCGCTACTTGGAACAGAAAGTTCCAAGTAGCACGGGCTATGGTGAGCCCGCAGTGGACTACGAGCGATAAGTGTAGGAAGGTCTCATTAAGACCCCACCTGCATGCTACACCTGTGGCCCACTACACCTGTGGCCCGCTACACCTGTGGCCCACTACACCTGTGGTTCATAGACATATTTCGTCAATTCCTTGAAACATGCTGAGGGTCTCACTGGGTTGAGGTGGTGGTGGGCTGTGGGGTTGGAATGGTGGGGGGGGGAGGCTGATGGATTGTTGGTGGTGATTGTTGTAGTGGTGGTGGATGGTGGTAGAGGTGAAGGGGGGAGGGGTAAGTTGTGGTAAGAAGGGGGGTTAGGGACAGCGGGGGTGTTGGTAGGGATGGGTAGTAGTGTGAATAATAACAGTGGTGAGTAGTAGTGGTGATGATGGATAATTGTAGAAGTGGGAAGGTGTGGTGGAGGGTGTAGAGGTATGGCTGCGTCACACCTCAACAAAGGCCACACCATGTGCGCCACAGCAAGCGATGGTGATATCACTGTAAACAAAGGAACTGGAGCATAAACCCCAAAAAATCCACCTCAATGGTGAAATAAAGCCACTTGAATAATACCGCTTCGCGTCGTGGGTTCGATTGCTGTCCATCAGAGAATCTGGCTCTGCGCGACATTGAAGACACCCCCAAAGCCTCCAGAATCCCCCAGTTGCCGAGTTCGTGGCCATCCGATCATCCCCCCACGCACTAATGCACCGTACTCGCTCGCGCCACAACACACAGGTAATCCGTCGCTCTTCTACGACACATTCTCAAATTCTCATGTGATGCGAAGGCTGTAATACTCGCGTCCTTTGTCCCTCGAGGGCTGAAGGGAGACTTATTGTGGCAGAATGTATATATAGATAGTGTGGGTGAAGTTCTGATGGTTGAGATCCCCTAGTTCGACTTGAGGCTGCGAGCAGCTGTGTCCAAGAGCTGGTTGACCAGTCCAGCAACGATGTGAGGGCCTGGTCGAGGACCGGGCAGCGGGGACGCTAAGTCCCGAAACCAACTCAAGATAACCTCAAGATAATGGTGAGCCAACCTACTTCTATGCCAAGAGATGAAAGGGGCGATGTTTCAGCCTGAATGCTTACCCTGGAAACACAAACCGAAACTGTCTCTATTTTCCGCTTGTTATAACTTGTAATAAAGTTGTTACATCTTGGCTTAACGTGTTTATGACGTATTTGAACGTTGTTACAACTTGCTATATTGGTTGTTATAACTGTTTAGGAGGGGTTAAATCATATTCGAACGTTGTACCAACGTCGTAGTTTCGGTGTGTGTTTGGCGGGTACAAAGTCGGGCCGAAACGTCGTCACTTTCAGTGGATTATAGATCGGAGAAATTTAGTTTCTGGAAAGTTTTGGGAAAATCCTTTTCTTTTCGAAACTGGGGGAAAATTATCAGGTAATTTGATTATCAGGTAACTGATTACAAATGACCAGGTAACATATGTGGGATCTATTAATTATTTCAAGCGCAGGTTAGATACATATATGAATTGTTAGTGTATATAAATCCTGCCTCGTATAGACCAATAGGCATCAGCAGTTTCCTATATTCGTTTATTTTCCATGTGCGTTAGGCTATTTGAGCCCCGTTATTGTGACTTTTTATCTTCATGTTTATATTGAAGCGTCTTTGGTATAGAACGTGTTCATTCACAACCATTAGTGTTCACATTGGGATAAATTGTGAGTAGATCCCCGTTGTAATGTTGATAACGATGGTTCTCTATCACCGGCAGGGAAGGCTCTGAGGGTTCACTACTGGGGTTCCCACGCCCCTTCAACCCCACCATTGTTTACTATTTTACCAGGATTATTATTTTAATAATCTATTAATAATCTCTATTATTATTTTAATAATCTATAGCTTATTTAATAAGCTATTTTACCAGGATTAACAAAGCCATCAGTTACGGCTCCACAGACATGGAATTAGAGTCCGTGTGTGTGTGGGGGGGGGGGGGGGGAGAAGGGAGGAGGGGGTGGGAGCAAGGGTTGGGGGGTGCCACAGAACTACTCTGTGGTAGTGAGTGGCACTACCTGAAGGGCCTGAATGACGTGTGGCAGTTAATATGTTGTCACTGAAATTATTATCAGTATTGGATACACACACACACACACGCACGCACGCACACACACACACACACACACACACACACACACACACACACACACACACACAGGGGCCTCGTAGCCTGGTGGATAGCGCGCAGGGCTCGTAATTCTGTGGCGCGGGTTCGATTCCCGCACGAGGCAGAAACAAATGGGCAAAGTTTCTTTCACCCTAAGTGCCCCTGTTACCTAGCAGTAAATAGGTACCTGGGAGTTAGTCAGCTGTCACGGGCTGCTTCCTGGGGGGTGTGTGTGTGGTGTGGAAAAAAAAAAAAGTAGTAAACAGTTGATTGACAGTTGAGAGGCGGGCCGAAAGAGCAAAAGCTCAACCCCCGCAAAACACAACTAGTAAACACACACACACACACACACACACACAGGTGGTGGAGGCCAAGACCGTCAGAAGTTTCAAAGCGTTATATGACAAAGAGTGCTGGGAAGACGGGACACCACGAGCGTAGCTCTCATCCTGTAACTACACTTAGGTAATTACAGACACACACACACACACACACACACACACACACACACACACACACACACACACACACACACACACACGTAGTGGACACGGAGGTAGGTGGGGGAGGGACGGAGGGAGGGTGGTCAGGTGGGGGGGGGGGGAGGTAATGATAATTTAGTAAATAATCCCCAGGTCTGGCACCAAATTAATAGAGGGTGAAACATACAATATGTATGCAAATACGGGCTGGCTTAATAATTTTTTTCCAGAATTCATACTCTCAGGTACATTCATACTGTGTGTGTGTGTGTGTGTGTTCTTACCTTTATGTGCTTCTCGGGTCGAGCGCCAGCTCTTAAGCCCCCTCCTTTACAGTTATTATTAGTTTTATTATAATTTTTAACTTGGTAAATTTGCATTTAAAACTGTGTATTGAATTTTGTACACATATTTTATCAATATATATTTTTAGCTATTGGGCTAAAGATCATCTTTGTGTCATCTATGTTACTCACTCGTGTCTAATCACCATTTATGTCTTTCTTTTTGATAATTGCGTCTATGTCTGCCCATTTTTCTTAATCTTGTACGTTGTTATCACGTCTCCTCTGGTTCCTTCTTTTATACAGCGTCTTGAATTCTAGTTCCTTCAGCTTTTCCTCGTTGCTTCATCCTCTCTCCTCAGTAACTAGTCTTGTTTCATAGGCCTTTCTACTTTTAATGTCTTGGCTTTCAGCGTGATTTCCACACTGGGGCTGCCTACTCAACAGTACGTCTCACGAAGGTTGTATAGAGAGTATGTAAGTCTCATTTGTCTAAGTTCCGTGAGACTGTCTTGACGATGTCCTCTCGAATGCTACGCCTCATTTAGGCGTCATAATCCCGAACATAATGTACTATTAATCATAGCGGCTCACAAGCATTCCCGTTTTCTATGGGATGAAAGGATAGGTTAGGTTAGGTTTGAACATTTTTAGTACACCATTTTGTGTCCGTTGTGGCCACTGGAGAGGACTGGCTGTGGTAATACGCTGCCGACTTAGGATGTATCTCATGTGCCTTCTTCAATAGTTCCTACATTCTTTCACAGAGAACTTCCCGTACTTCCGTGTTGTCTGAGGTTCTTCCAAGCTGTTGTCTCCAGACACTGTCACACCACGTACGTTGCACATGTACGTCGTACGTACGTTGCAAAATGTACGTCGTACGTACGTTAAAAATGTACGACGTACGTACGTTGAAAATGTACGTTCTACGTTTTTTCGTCTTGGCTGCCATTACGTTTACGTAGAGGTGTTCTGATTCCTCCTGCTTATATATATATATATATATATATATATATATATATATATATATATATATATATATATATATATATATATATATATATATTGGCTTCTAATGCTTTGTGCCATTAATGGTCAGAGCAATAGTACCAACGGTATTCTCTGACTGTTCAGACTGTTGTGGTGCTCTGGTCTACCACCTTACAGACTTTCCTGCAGCTGAGGAAAGACCAGCTGAGTCTTGAGTCTCAGCTGAGACCATTCTGCAGTGATCTAAAGTTGCATTTACTTATCCATTTTTTTTTCAATTGCTCTTTCTGTTTAAAGACCGTGGCTACCCCTGTTACCTAGCAGTAAATAGGTACCTGGGAGTTAGTCAGCTGTCACGGGCTGCTTCCTGGGGGTGGAGGCCTGGTCGAGGACCGGGCCGCGGGGACACTAAAAAGCCCCGAAATCATCTCAAGATAACCTCAAGATAACCCTTTACTGGTCTGCCTTCCCTTCCCCCGTTTTCTTTCTGACATATGTTAGGAAGTTCCGCTCTGGTACCTCTACCAGCTTCACCCTCCATGTCTCTTAGGGAGTTCCTCTCTGCTACCTTTAACAACTTCACCTTTCATGTTTCTTCTTCCATTACTAGTATGGTTGCTCTGTCTGCTGGCAGTTTTGGCCACTCCTTTTGAGGATATTTAGGCAGCTCTGTGTTCTCATAATGTTGTCTGGATCTTGTGTGGTTTTCTGGGAAGTGGGGTCGCCTCCACTTCCTCGTCTCGTCATGAAATGACTCCCGCGACACTTTCTGTAGCTGTTTTAGTCATCGGGACGCCCATTACTTAAGACGCCTACCACTCAGGACGCCCACCACTCAGGACGCCCACCGCTCAGTACACCCACCGCTCAGGACGCCCATAACTGGTGTGCCATCCAACACTTCATTAACGTCAACGGTTATTTCCAGATTACTGAACCACTTTCTGGCGGGCCATCCGTGTTAATTACGGCTGAGAGAGAGGAAGTGTCACGATGAATAGAACACTCATGTAATTACCAGAGAGAGAGAGAGAGAGAGAGAGGGGGGGGGAGAGAGGGAGAGAGGGGGGGGGAGAGAGGGAGAGAGGGGGGGAGAGAGGGAGAGAGAGTGAGGGAGAGAGAGAGAGAGAAGGGAGAGAGGAGAGAGAGAGAGGGAGAGAGAGGGAGAGGGGGGAGGAGAGAGAGAGAGAGAGAGAGAGAGAGAGAGAGAGAGAGAGAGAGAGAGAGAGAGAGAGAGAGAGAGAGAGAGAGAGAAAGAGGGGGGGGGAGAGGGAGAGAGAGTGAGGGAGAGAGAGAGAGAAGGGAGAGAGGAGAGAGAGGGAGAGAGAGGGAGAGGGGGGGAGGAGGAGAGAGAGAGAGAGACATTTGTGAGTAGGGAGATGGATGATGACACAGGTCTATGGTGACTAGAGAAGGTTCTCTTTAGAGCGGATGATGAAAAGCCGCCCACGCCCGCCCACGCCCACCTTCTTGCTATCAAGGCTTCCTGTGGGCGGGGCCGCACCTGGGAGACGCGGCCCAAGAGTCTTATCCCTCCCCTAAAATATACACACCAAGCATTTCAAACCTGTGTTTGTCTTAAGAAGCTGCCTGTCTTAAAAGCCTAACAACCCTTAACGTTCTTAAACCGGCTAAACCGAGCGGAAGATAAACTCAAGATCTTGTTCTAAGGACCACTTGAGGGGAATCTGTGCAGACGTAACTATGGAAAGTGTTGCAATTTTAGGCATTAATGACTTAAGAAGTTGAGAGGAGAATTGTCTGCTCGTTTGGCGAGGTGAATTAGAGATGTAATTGACAGGTTCATTCGGAGCGAAGCGTGTGAAGACTTAACGACTTGTTAGTCACGAGTAATGAGGCGACGACAACAGACTTTCTGGTATAGATTTTTACCTTTTTGTTTTGATAGCATTTTTGTAGTGTCTCTCGCTGTCACCTTTGGTGTGATTGACGCCTGTGGCGGTACTGAGGCGTTAGTCTCCCTCTCTCTCCCTCTCTCTCTCTCTCTCTCCCTCTCTCTCCCTCTCTCTCCCTCTCTCTCTCTCTCTCCCTTCCTCTCTCTCCCATTCTCCTGTCACTTGTCTCACACTCGCGTTTCAAACCTCTTCATAAAGAAATTTCCCGTACACGACTGGTCTTTAGGGAAGTCAATTTGCTGAAGTTCAATTAGTGTGGTTCCCCAGAGAAGTTTTGATTAACTGGTTATATTAGCGCCAAGAAAACAGCCGCAGCCTACACTCCAGGAGACGCCCTCACACTCCAGGAGACGCCCTCACACTCCAGGAGACGCCCTTACACTCCAGGAGACGCCCTCACACTCCAGGAGACGCCCTCACACTCCAGGAGACGTCCTTACACTCCAGGAGACGCCCTCACACTCCAGGAGACGTCCTTACACTCCAAGAAACGCTCTTACACTCCAGGAGACGCTCTTACACTCCAGGAGACGCCCTCACACTCCAGGAGACGCCCTCACACTCCAGGAGACGCCCTTACACTCCAGGAGGACAGGTTGCAAGAAGACAGGTTGTAGGAGGACAGGTTGTAGGAGGACAGGTTGTAGCAGGACAGGTTGTAGGAGGACAGGTTGTAGGAGGACAGGTTGTAGGAGGACAGCATGTTGGAGGACAGGTTGTAGGAGGACAGGCTGTAGGAGGACTGGTTTATAGGACAGGATGCAGGACAGGTTGTAGGAGGACATGTTTATAGGACAGGATGAAGGAGGACAGGTTGCAGGAGGACAGGTTGTAGGAGGACAGGTTGGATAAAAAAACTGTATAGGGAAATCACTCTGCGTCTCAGCTGCTGTCCTTCAGACTATCCCTGGAGCAGGGTAATGCTCACCGCTCACCCGCCTCACTTCTCCGACCTCGCTATCCTAACGCTCTACGAGATAACATAACGTGTGCCTAGATATACCCAGAACTATAATATAGATTGATATCTCGGAAAATATCGTTCATTTTTTTCCACAGTGCGCCTTTATTGACGGTTAAAAATCCCAGCTCTGATCGCTGGAGGCTAGGATAAACTTCAGGTGTGATAGCTGGGGGCTAGGATAAAACCCCAGGTGTGATAGCTGGGGGCTAGGATAAACTTCAGGTGTGATAGCTGGGGGCTAGGATAAACCCCAGGTGTGATAGCTGGGGGCTAGGATAAACCCCAGGTGTGATAGCTGGGGGCTAGGATAAACTTCAGGTGTGATAGCTGGGGGCTAGGATAAACCCCAGGTGTGATAGCTGGGGGCTAGGATAAACCCCAGGTGTGATAGCTGGGGGCTTGGATAAACCCCAGGTGTGATAGCTGGGGGCTAGGATAAACCCCAGGTGTGATAGCTGGGGGCTAGGATAAACCTCAGGTGTGATAGCTGGGGGCTAGGATAAACCCCAGGTGTGATAGCTGGGGGCTAGGATAAACCCCAGGTGTGATAGCTGGGGGCTAGGATAAACCTCAGGTGTGATAGCTGGGGGCTAGGATAAACCCCAGGTGTGATAGCTGGGGGCTAGGATAAACCTCAGGTGTGATAGCTGGGGGCTTGGATAAACCCCAGATGTGATAGCTGGGGGCTTGGATAAACCCCAGGTGTGATAGCTGGGGGCTTGGATAAACCCCAGGTGTGATAGCTGGGGGCTTGGATAAACCCCAGGTGTGATAGCTGGGGGCTTGGATAAACCCCAGGTGTGATAGCTGGGGGCTAGGATAAACCTCAGGTGTGATAGCTGGGGGCTTGGATAAACCCCAGGTGTGATAGCTGGGGGCTTGGATAAACCCCAGGTGTGATAGCTGGGGGCTAGGATAAACCCCAGGTGTGATAGCTGGGGGCTAGGATAAACCTCAGGTGTGATAGCTGGGGGCTTGGATAAACCCCAGATGTGATAGCTGGGGGCTAGGATAAACCTCAGGTGTGATAGCTGGGGGCTTGGATAAACCCCAGGTGTGATAGCTGGGGGCTTGGATAAACCCCAGATGTGATAGCTGGGGGCTTGGATAAACCCCAGATGTGATAGCTGGGGGCTAGGATAAACCTCAGGTGTGATAGCTGGGGGCTAGGATAAACCCCAGGTGTGATAGCTGGGGGCTTGGATAAACCCCAGATGTGATAGCTGGGGGCTA
The DNA here is from genome assembly GCF_040958095.1 of Procambarus clarkii. Classification (NCBI taxonomy): domain Eukaryota; kingdom Metazoa; phylum Arthropoda; class Malacostraca; order Decapoda; family Cambaridae; genus Procambarus; species Procambarus clarkii. Next base: position 26,347,713 of record NC_091216.1, on the reverse strand, counting down.
GGATAAACCCCAGGTGTGATAGCTGGGGGGCTAGGAACCATCCCAGCTGAGAGAGCTGGGGGCTAGGAACCATCCCAGCTGAGAGAGCTGGGGGCTAGGAACCATCCCAGCTGAGAGAGCTGGGGGCTAGGAACCATCCCAGCTGAGAGAGCTGGGGGCTAGGAACCATCCCAGCTGAGAGAGCTGGGGGGCTAGGAACCATCCCAGCTGAGAGAGCTGGGGGGCTAGGAACCATCCCAGCTGAGAGAGCTGGGGGGCTAGGAACCATCCCAGCTGAGAGAGCTGGGGGCTAGGAACCATCCCAGCTGAGAGAGCTGGGGGCTAGGAACCATCCCAGCTGAGAGAGCTGGGGGCTAGGAACCATCCCAGCTGAGAGAGCTGGGGGCTAGGAACCATCCCAGCTGAGAGAGCTGGGGGGCTAGGAACCATCCCAGCTGAGAGAGCTGGGGGCTAGGAACCATCCCAGCTGAGAGAGCTGGGGGGCTAGGAACCATCCCAGCTGAGAGAGCTGGGGGGCTAGGAACCATCCCAGCTGAGAGAGCTGGGGGCTAGGAACCATCCCAGCTGAGAGAGCTGGGGGCTAGGAACCATCCCAGCTGAGAGAGCTGGGGGCTAGGAACCATCCCAGCTCTTGTCCTAACATATTGAGTTCAAAATATGCACTAATTCATAACCCCGGGTTTAAAACGTAGGAAAAAAGAATGTCAATGTTTTTTTTATTTGTTGAATATTTCCGGGAATATATGAAATATCATCGGCGAGGCATTTTTTTTTTTGGATTTGTATACATAGATTAGCAGAATAATTTTAGTATATTAAAATTTTAGTTTTATGTGTCGTGTCTCTCTCTCTCTCTCTCTCTCTCTCTCTCTCTCTCTCTCTCTCTCTCTCTCTCTCTCTCTCTCTCTCTCTCTCTCTCTCTCTCTCTCTCTCTCTCGTCTCAGGGTTCCTCAAGGTCTCTGGGGTCTTAGGGTTTCTCAAGGTCTCTGGGGTCTCAGGGTTCCTCAAGGTCTCTGGGGTCTTAGGGTTCCTCAAGGTCTCTGGGGTCTTAGGGTTCCTCAAGGTCTCTGGGGTCTCAGGGTTCCTCAAGGTCTCTAGGGTCACAGGGTTCCTCAAGGTCTCTTGGGTCTTAGGGTTCCTTAAGGTCTCTGGGGTCTCAGGGTTCCTCAAGGTCTCTTGGGTCTTAGGGTTCCTTAAGGTCTCTGGGGTCTCAGGGTTCCTCAAAGTCTCTCAGGTCTCAGAATTCCTCGAGGTCTCTGGGGTCTCAGGGTTCCTCAAGGTCTCTGGGGTCTTAGGGTTCCTCAAGGTCTCTGGGGTCTCAGAATTCCTCTAGGTCTCTCAGGTCTCAAAATTCCTCAAAGTCTCTCAGGTCTCAGAATTCCTCGAGGTCTCTGGGGTCTTAGGGTTCCTCAAGGTCTCTGGGGTCTTAGGGTTCCTCAAGGTCTCTGGGGTCTTAGGGTTCCTCAAGGTCTCTGGGGTCTTAGGGTTCCTCAAGGTCTCTGGGGTCCTAGGGTTCCTCAAGATCTCTGGGGTCTCAGGGTTCCTCAAGATCTCTGGGGTCTTAGGGTTCCTCAAGGTCTCTGGGGTCCTAGGGTTCCTCAAGATCTCTGGGGTCTCAGGGTTCCTCAAGATCTCTGGGGTCTTAGGGTTCCTCAAGGTCTCTGGGGTCCTAGGGTTCCTCAAGGTCTCTGGGGTCTCAGAATTCCTCAAAGTCTCTCAGGTCTCAGAATTCCTCGAGGGCTCTTCTGGATCCGGGAAAGGTGGAAGCATATAGGAATGGAACTGGCATGCTGAAGAACATCCCAATGGAATGGAGAAAGACGTGTATGTGTGTGTGGAAAATGGAGAATGAGAGAAGAATGACGAGAACGAATGAGAAAGGGAATGAGAGGGCGGAGTGGGCAGCGTCCCTGTTGCAACACCTGACTCCAGGCTTCTACAATTCGATCCCTAATCATCCCTTGCGACAATAATCGCAGGAAAGGCGAGTAGAGCGCAAATAATGCCGTGGGATTACTTGAAAAGGGGGAAGAGGATGGTCTTGGAAGGGTAGGGGATAGTGCAGGAATTGGGTGGTGGGGGGGGGGGTAGGTGGTAGGGAACTAGGGTGAGGGGAAGAGGGTGAAGAAAAGAGTAGGGTGAGGGGAAGAGGGTGAAGAAAAGAGTAGGGTGAGGTTATATGTCAGTTGAGAGAAGGTTTAGTGAGGGGTTACATTCATAGGGTGAGACACGATGCAAAGTGAGGGATGACGTAAGGTAAGACAGGGTGAGGTAAGGTGAGGGGTGAGGTAAGACAGGGTGGGGGGTGAGGTAAGGTGAGGGGTGAGGCAAGGTGAGGTAAGGTGAGGGGTGAGGTAAGACAGAGTGAGGCAAGGTAAGGGAGGACATCGAGGATTAGATGACCGAATGAGGGCGTTTACTGACAAAATGAATGAGATAGTGTCACTGTTAATGTTTCTCACCATCCTCATCAACACTGCCCAAACACCCGTTAATCCAGCCGTTAAACTCACCGTTCATGAATGACTAACCATTTACCCATGACTCGCAACGGGTGGCATTCCAACTTTTCTGTTTTTGAACTGTACTTCATTTTCCTCCTGTGTTGGAATCGCAGCGATAAATAATAACAATGGGTGCTGATACCCCTTAACACAGAGAAGCAGATAAGGCTTATCACTCGATAGGACTCGTCAACAAACACAGCGTAATGAGATAACAAAAGGATATAGCTTTTGATTGATAAGCTTTTGATACAGTGAGGCTCTAATTACGCTCTTGCACCTGAAGCGACGGTCAAGCGAGATCTATAATTGCTCTAACCCGGGGTTGGTGTCGACACATGATGTTATAGAGTCAGAAAAGAGGCTCCACACCTCAGTTAAAAATGTTATAGAGTCAGAAAAAGAGGCTTTACACCTCAGTTAAAGATGTTATAGAGTCAGAAAAAGAGGCTCCACACCTCAGTTAAAAAAAAGAGTCAGGTCGGTGAACTCTCTTTTGATAAATCTTTACCTTTTGTTGAATCAACATATGTTGCTTTTCCTTGGCTTTTGTTTCTGGTGTGCATCCAAAGATTCTTGCAAGACAAATTCATCCATTACGTCTTGGAGATCCTGTAGAAATACTCGATCTCGCCTTCATTAACAGCTGCGGATAGCAGGGTGCTCATAAGCCTCCAGCACCCCAACTCAAGATAACCTCAAGATAACCTCCATCTCAAGATAACCTCCTTGTCAAGATAACCTCTGTCTCAAGATAACCGAGACCAGACCCCACAGGAAAACAAACATTCCAGTTGGGTTAGCCAAGGGATAGGGAGAATGGGTGGAAATTTGATCTGTGCTGTAATATTACATCAAGGGAGATACCCACTCTCACAGCCGTGCGTGCCCCCCACGCATGGGACTTTCTTTTTAGTAGTATTTTAGCGACTTTCAGGTCTGTGTCGTCTAGACCCAAAGATAATTTCCTCGGTATTGCAGGGATGCTCTGCCTTGATGCCCACACAATCTTAGAGTATTATTGTATTTGCAAGAGTGCGCAAGCCAAGCCTTATCTTGCATGGTCGGCAATGAGGAAGCTTGCAGGATAGGCATACAAGACACGCAACTGCAGAACAATAACGTCATCAGGAGGAGCTTTGCCACAGTCCATCCCTGGAAACACAAACCGAAACTCTCTCTATTTTCCGCTTGTTACAACTTGTAATAAAGTGGTTACATCTTGGCTTAACGTGTTTATGACGTATTAGAACGTTGTTACAACTTGCTATATTGGTTGTTATAACTGGTTAGGAGGTGTTAAAACTTGTTCGAACGTTGTACCAACGTCGTAGTTTCGGTGTGTGTTTGACGGGTGCAGAGCCAAGCAGAGAGAGAACCTCTCTTCAGGCCCAGCATTCTAACAGCCATGCTCTTAAATGAGATCATAAGCTGGAAGAATGACGCTTACCCATCATGGGTAGTACTTGTATGTTGTCGAGTGTAAGATTACGCCGCCTACCCTAAGGAAGAGGTCAAATCCAACGAGTATAGGCAAATGGGGACGTGGGGTACACATGGGTGCCAATGGCATCAGAGACCTTTGGCCCTAATGGCAAGCGTAGTGGGAAATTTCGAGGAATCTGGTTCTAGGCTCGTTCTAACAGACTCAAGGGGTTGAAAATTTCCTGTTTCAGCGGCTGTATGCGGCGATCCAGAGGGTGAACGCCTGCTGAATTCTCTGTTTCTGCCAAGAATGCGAAGAACTTAATGAGATTCACAAACTTTGACCATTCATTGTAATTCTCAGTTTGTAACCTTTCAATATGTAGTTTGCTATGGGAGCGCAACATAGCAGGAGGGCTTGGGAGCGGAGCCTGGGAAGGAGTTGTGTTGACGCGAGAAAGAAAATCGTCAAAACAGGTTTACGACTGTGTTAACTCGGTATCCCAACACTCCCCCGACCAACTACTCCAACACTCCCTTCACCACCACCCCTGCCCGACACTCCCCCCCCCCCCTTTACCACCCCCTGTCCCTAAATTCCACCCAATTTACCCCTAACCCCCCCCCTGCTACCACCACCCACCCCTCGCTCCTTCACCTGCCTGCCCCCGCTCCTCCCACGCACCATATTAATCAACCAAGAAATGTAAAGTTATGCAGGCGATGAGTCACAATAACGTGGCTAAATTATGTTAACCAGACCACACACTAGAAGGTGAAGGGACGACGGCGTTTCGGTCCGTCCTGGACCATTCTGAAGTCGATTCCTAATGGTCAAGTCCATTCTCAAGTCGGGAATTCTCAATTCTGGACTATTCTCAAGTCGACAATCGACTTGAGAATGGTCCAGGATGCACCGAAACGTCGTCGTCCCTTCACCTTCTAGTGTGTGGTCAATGTAAAGTTAGTCTCGTGTCATCTGGGGTAGAAGTGGAGCCATACACGTCATCAAGGACGGAGGTCTCAGGGGGGACCAAAACAAAACAGAGACTTGTAAACCATCACTGACAAGTGTCTGGCCTCCTGCTGACGTGACACGAGCTGTCAACCGCCTCGCTTCCTGGCCGCCCGCCAGGGAGCGAGGCGCTTGACAGCTATGTACGCCTAGTGTGGAGTATGTGAGGAGTGGACTGATGCACTGCACCTCAGATCTGTTGTTGTCTTAGATTCAGCCACTCAGAATGATATGTGCATGTAGGAGGGGCTACAGTAGCCTGGTGGATAGCGCGCAGGACTCGTAATTCTGTGGCACGGGTTCGATTCCCGCACGAGGCAGAAACAAATGGGCAAAGTTTCTTTCACCCTGAATGCCCCTGTTACCTAGCAGTAAATAGGTACCTGGGAGTTAGTCAGCTGTCACGGGCTGCTTCCTGGGGGTGGAGGCCTGGTCGAGGACCGGGCCGCGGGGACACTAAAGCCCCGAAATCATCTCAAGATAACTCAAGATAACAGTGAGCCCTTAAGTGCATCAGACCAAGTGCTCAAGTGTTACTGTGTACCATCTAACTACACCAACTGGCAGTCGTTATGACGACAGCCTCAGCGAGGAACCACCTGGCAAACAAGAATTCAGACCTAAAACAGCTGGGGACTCGCACCACCTGTAGGCACATTTCTGATCACGCAAAGGGTTGTCTATTATATGTAAATTATTTTTTTTAACGTGAATGAAACAAATTTAAAAATCTCTGCACACTTTGAACCAAATTGTGAACTGCTCAATACGAGGAAATCTTGTGTAGCTTCAAGGGGACAGACAGACAGACGCATATGTAGGAGAGTTCAGAGGGAAGGTTGAACACGGCCTGTGTTGGGGGGGCGGGCAGGGTGTTCTTCCTGCTTGACCTTACAGGTGTGTGTGTGTGTGTGTGTGTGTGTGTGTGTGTGTGTGTGTGGGGGGGGGGGGGGGGGGTGGATGCTCGCTTTTTCTTATTTTCTGTGCTTCTTTCTCGCTCTCTCAAGAACAAGAACAAGAGGATAATGTTCACACCTGGGGTGAACATTTCATCACGAGTAAACTGTGACGTCTCTCTCTCTCTCTCTCTCTCTCTCTCTCTCTCTCTCTCTCTCTCTCTCTCTCTCTCTCTCTCTCTCTCTCTCTCTCTCTCTCTCTCTCTCTCTCTCTGTGTTACCCTCTAAGGTCCCTCTATTTTACCTATAACCTATTTTGATATCACTTCTACTCCCCCCCCCCCCCCAAAGCACATCTGGTGATAACTTGATCGGTCTGGCTGTTCCTTTTGACATCCCGCAAACCCCCCCACCCCCACACCACTTACAACTTAGCTCACTTGGCACTTGTTGGCCGCACTTGACCCCTTGATCACCTCCACTTGTCCTCAGGTTATATGTCTTAGGCTTGACAGGCGGTTCAAGAGCCCCGGACCTCTGGTGTTCACGCATTTTCTCTTGTTTCACTCTACACTTCACTGGTGCTCTTCTGCATTTCCTGCCATGTCTCTTACTCAAGAGTTGATTTTGTTTAGCATGTTTGGGCCTCTGACCTTCGGGTATATCCTCCATATGGTGCTTACAAGGGGGAACAGATCGCATGTGAAGTTCCATCAGAAACACATTCTCTTTACATGCATAAGATAATGTGGTTTTTTTCCTACAAAAGACTTGAAAATAACTGTGTCAGTAAATGTACAAACACTACTAATGAGAAAATGCACGTCATCTTGTAAGTCAGGGGCGTCTCCGGAGCTGGAGACCGACCCTAAAAGAACGAACACACACACACACACACACACACACACACACACACACACACACACACACACACACACACACACACACATACAGAGAGAGAGAGAGAGAGAGGTTTTACCCTTTGGATTAATTCCGCACCATTTACTAGATACATTGTACCTTTCATTTTTCGCCCGCGAGTACACACACACACACACACACACACACACACACACACACACACACACACACACACACACACACACACACACACACACACACACACGCACACACACACAGACACGCACACACACACAGACACGCACACACACACACACACACACACACACACACGCACACACACACAGACACACACACACACACACACACACACACACACACACACACACACACACACACACACACACACGCACACACACACAGACACACACACACACACACACACACACACACACACACACACACACACACACACACACACACACACACACACACACACACAGTACCTCCACCCACCGTGCAGACACACAACTTGACAACTTGCTATTAATTACAGATAAGGCAATCAGACGAGGTGTTGTGTATGTGTAAAGAGGGTCTTGGTGATGCTGAGGGCCTTGACAAAGGGGGAAAAGAGGGGGGGAGGGGAAGGTATGAAGAGGGGAGGAAGAGGGGTAGTGAACAGGTGGTGGAAACGATGGAAGGTTGAGACAAGGGGAGATGTCAGTAGTTTTGGAATGTGAGCAGGTAGGAGAGAGAGAGAGATAGTGTCTCCCCCCTTGCTCTCATTGATGGCTCTTTATCATATAATTACCCAGTTTCCCCTCTTGACAGGTTGATAAGGAAGTTAACGACAGCTTGTATATCTCCCCTCTAGGTGCAGCGAGGGGACCAATCTGTCCTTTGCTATCTACGGATTTTTATTATTTATATCAATATTTTTTTCTCAACCTTCTTTCCTTCCAATCCTCCTCTCTCTCTCTCTCTCTCTCTCTCTCTCTCTCTCTCTCTCTCTCTCTCTCTCTCTCTCTCTCTCTCTCTCTCTCTCTCTCTCTCCCTTCTTGCACTTTTCTCGTCATTATGACTCACAAAACAAGGTGATTACCATTTACAAGGTGTATGGTTCATGGCGGTTATCTTAAAGTGCTCTTTGGTATACTAGTGCTGATCTTACCTAACCCAACCAACCCACCACCCATACGTAAGGTAATTTGCGCCTTCTACCCAAAACAGTCCTGCCACTACTACCAGGGGATGAACCACCACCACCACCACCAGAGAGCCACCAGAGGGCCACCACCACCACCAGAGAGCCACCAGAGGGCCACCACCAGAGGGCCACCACCACCAGAGGGCCACCACCACCAGAGAGCCACCACCACCAGAGAGCCACCACCACCAGAGAGCCACCAGAGGGCCACCACCACCAGAGAGCCACCACCACCAGAGAGCCACCACCACCAGAGAGCCACCACCACCACCATAGTGCCACCAGAGTGCCACCATTTAGACCGCTTGACAGGCGGTTCAGACGCCACAGACGCAGACTGTCAGTGCCTGAGTGTTGACCCTCCCCGCCGCTCCCGGCACTGACATGCACGAGGCAATTGGCCAGAAATTGTACCGTATTCGATTTTGCAGCGAGCGAGCCGGGAGATTCCCCGCCCCGGAGCGGGGGCTGCTCTCCACTCAACCCGAATTTCTACTTTCTATAATACATATGTAACTTGGTATATAGCCTCAAATCCCGGCCAGTATTCAAGAGGGATTTATTGCAACATTATATATAATATATATATATATATATATATATATATATATATATATATATATATATATATATATATATATATATATACAACTGAAAACTCCACAAACCCAGAAGGATTCGAACCCAGACAGTTCAGTATATATATATATATATATATATATATATATATATATATATATATATATATATATATATATATATATATATATATATATATATAAATAATGTAACTAATTGGCTAAGTAGTCTAATAAGCCGAGTTTTTGTGAGAAATATTAAAAACAAAAAATTCTTACGGAATGATAAGCTTTCCATTATATTATATACATTTCATTTAGTTTTTTCTTACTCTTGTCAAAATTACCAGAAATTTGATCAAGCCTAAGATAAGATAACTCAGTCATAAACTCATGTTCCTAGTCTAGTATTATTGTTACCAATCAACCAATCTGGAAAAGAAATATCTGAAAATAAGGAAAATGACCTACTGATAGTCCTTACCCACACAAGGCGCATGATGCCAAGCCACAAACACATTATAACAACTATAACATGAACAGACTGTTCACCCCCAGAGCTGCCACAGGAGAACAGCTAGCCATAAACAGGTCAGGGTTCCAATAATATGTCCGGGGTCTAAAAGAAGCGGGAACCTTTCAAAGTCTTTAATGAACCGACAAGACTGATAAGAGTTAGAATCGCCACGGGGTCAATAACTGGGGGAGGGGGGGGGGTGCAATTACTGCCGATAAAGCCGGGAAACTGTGTCGACGAGAGGTGTCACCTTCCTCCGTAACGGTTGGGCTTGGTTAGTTTGAAGGCCTTGACTGTTTTAATGGGATAAAGCTTCGGTGGACAAAGGTTGTGGCGTGAGGATATTGATGGTAAAGTTCGGTTCATTCTCTCTCTCGTTTCCCGCAATGCGACCACTTGATTAATGGGCCCTAATGGCGGTTATTTGTAATGTGGTGTGGTGTGGTGTGGTGGTGTGTGGGGTGTGGTGGTGTGGGGTGTGGTGGTGTGGTGGTGTGTGGGTGTGGGGTGTGGTGGTGTGGGGTGTGGTGGTGTGGTGGTGTGGGGTGTGGTGGTGTGGTGGTGTGGGGTGTGGTGGTGTGGGGTGTGGTGGTGTGTGGGGTGTGGTGGTGTGTGGGGTGTGGTGGTGGTGTGTGGGTGTGGGGTGTGGTAGTGTGGAGTGTGGTAGTGTGGCGATGTTATTCACTATTAACCGCGGTGGATCTCACCCAACAACCAACCACCTTTGATAAAATATTAATTATTGATGACTACATTAACTATCTATCAAGATTAACGCTAATCTTTCCGCTTCCACGAGGAAAGACCGTTTATTTTCTGCGAATATTTTGCGACAGTTCTTAAAATTGGCCACATTTATTGCTAGGACCCCGAGGATAGCAATAGACTGGTGCCCGGGATAGCAGTAGACTGGTGCCCGGGATAGCAGTAGACTGGTGCCCGGGATAACAATAGACTGGTGCCCGGGATAGCAGTAGACTGGTGCCCGGGATAACAATAGACTGGTGCCCGGGATAGCAATAGACTGGTGCCCGGGATAGCAGTAGACTGGTGCCCGGGATAACAATAGACTGGTGCCCGGGATAGCAATAGACTGGTGCCCGGGATAGCAATAGACTGGTGCCCGGGATAGCAGTAGACTGGTGCCCGGGATCCAGTTGTACCTACCAGACTGACCACCGTTTCCTCAGTGTGGGAAGAGTCCTGTGAAAAGTTCATTGTGTGTGTGTGTGTGTGTGTGTGTGTGTGTGTGTGTGTGTGTGTGTGTGTGTGTGTGTGTGTGTAGGGAGGTGAAGTCTCTCTTGGTGGATGCGAAGCATGATTTTCATTGAATGTTTTAGTTCGTGGTTCTGATTGGCTAGTCGGTCGGCATTGGATGATTCTGATTGGGTAGGGGGCCAACAGTTGATGACTGGAGGTATCGGGAATGTGGTGTGTAGGGGAGGAGTGACGTAGGTGCAGCGGTGCTGGGGGTAGGGAGGATTAAATTGATGCACCCAATCATACCTGCAACCTTAGAACTGTGGGGGAGCTGCTCCCCTCCCCTTACACTGTCACACCACCACCCACACTGTCACGCCACCCCCACACTGTCACACCAGCACCCCCACACTGTCTCACCACCACCACACTGTCTCACCACCACCACACTGTCACACCACCACCCCCACACTGTCACACCACCCCCCCACACTGTCACACCACCCCCCACACTGTCTCACACCACCCCCCACACTGTCACACCACCACCCCCACATTGTCTCACCACCCCCACACTGTCTCACCACCCCCCACACTGTCTCACCACCCCCACACTGTCACACCACCCCCCACACTGTCACACCACCCCCCACACTGTCTCACCACCCCCACACTGTCACACCACCCCCCACACTGTCACACCACCCCCCCACACTGTCACACCACCCCCAGTGGTGTGACAGTGTGGGGGTGGTGTGACAATATCACCATGACTGTTGAAGGAAGAACTTTGTCACCCACAGATTAAAGTTTCAATAAAACTTTTAAGACAGGAAATCCCCCAGACGTCTGGGAGATACAATCGTGTTCCCAATATTGAACAAAAGGAAGAGACAGGAGGCGATTAATTACCGACCAGCGCCACTGAGAAGTATTCCTGGTACAGCGATGGAAAAGTGATTAGCCTGAGAATAATTTGATTTCGAGGGGAAGGGAATTATCAGGGGGAAATGCAAAGCTATTTCGACTATATAGCATTTGGAAGGAATCAGGATAAGGATTTGGGATGGGACGGAGGAAAGTAATGGTGTCCAACAAATTAGACGGTCGCGGATTGAACGTCGACCTGCATTAAGCGAGACCGTCGCTCTACTGGCCAGCCCAAGTGGTTGGGCACGTGAAGATAAAGCTTGTAACAAATCGGCAGTTACAAATGAGAGTTCTATAACAAAGTTACTGAAATAAGTCACAGAATCATTGTAACTGTGCCTCATGAGAGGTGATGTTCAATATAGAGATAAAGCGAGAATATATCTGTGAAGACCCTGAGCTGCGTGAGGGAGTACCCAAAGGACAGAAAACAGTCACAGTCAGAAAAGAGGTTCCAAGTTGGAGGAATGTAACTAACTGGGTCCCACAAGGCTCGGTCCTGGGACCACTGCTGTTCCTAATTGATATGAACCTGCCCGAGGGAGTGAGCTCAGACCTGCCAGTGTTTGCAGACGACACACAGCTCACGAGGGCTCTACAAATCGAGGAGCACACATGGTTACACGATGACCTTCACAAACTACAGGAGTGGGCAAACAAATGGCTGTTAGAATTCAGTCCCATCAGATGTAAGGTAATGAAAATGGGAGAGAGGGAGAAAAGAGACCAAAAATATCTACATTATAAGGGAAAAGCACGTACAGGAATCGGACAAAATAATTTGGGAATGGATATTATTCCTAAACTATCGTCAGAGGCACACACAAACATGGTAACATCAGCAGCATATGAGACGCTGTCAAACATTAGAATGTCATTTACAAACCTTAAACACGGCTCATTTTCAAGGCAATATCCACAGTCTTTGTTTGGCCAATACTGGGATATGCAGCACCGGCCTGGAATACGCAGCACCGGCCTGGAATACGCAGCACCGGCCTGGAATATGCAGCACCGGCCTGGAATATGCAGCACCGGCCTGGAATATGCAGCACCGGCCTGGAATACGCAGCACCGGCCTGGAATACGCAGCACCGGCCTGGAATACGCAGCACCGGCCTGGAATACGCAGCACCGGCCTGGAATATGCAGCACCGGCCTGGAATATGCAGCACCGGCCTGGAATACGCAGCACCGGCCTGGAATACGCAGCACCGGCCTGGAATACGCAGCACCGGCCTGGAATATGCAGCACCGGCCTGGAATACGCAGCACCGGCCTGGAATACGCAGCACCGGCCTGGAATACGCAGCACCGGCCTGGAATATGCAGCACCGGCCTGGAATATGCAGCACCGGCCTGGAATACGCAGCACCGGCCTGGAATACGCAGCACCGGCCTGGAATACGCAGCTGAAGAATAAAACCAAAATTGAAAAAGGTACAAAGATTTCCCTCAAGATGTTTCCCAGAGCTAAGAGGCCTAAGCTATGAGAACAGGTTAAGGGAACTATAGACTTCACAGTCAGAACAGAGAAGACATGATCGCAACATACAAGATGCCGAGGGGGAATTGTCAATATGGACAAGAGCAGCCTCTTCAAACTGAGAGAAAGTGGAACGAGAGAGACATAAGAGGAGCTGGAAATACAAAAAATGAGTAGAGGAAATGTAAGAGAGTCCTCATACTCATATTCATAAGTGGAATACACTGGAAGAGGTCGTGGAAGCCACCTCTATCCATAAACTTTGTGGGCGAAACTCGATAAAAAAAATCGTACGTCAGAACTGTGAAATTATTACGCAACGTGGTAGAGTAAGACCAGTAGGAGTAGACAGTGATAGATAAGACCTGATAGATCATCCCAGCCACACCACCAACACCACCACAACCACACCACCATCACCACAACCACACCACCACATCACAACCACACTAAGAAAGTAAATAGTAAAGACAGACTCCCCACACAGCTTCCAATGTACATACAACATAAAGGGCTTGGGAACCTGGACATCAGTTCTCTTGAAAGTTGTGAAACGGGATCCAAAAGCTGAGACTCCCCGCAAACACCACTAGGAGAGTACACGCACGCGGCCCCATCCACCTGTCGGACCCCGGACGGTAACTCCGTAATATCCAAGTGGTTGGAAATGTTGGAATTTGACGAGCATGAGAGAGAAATAGGAGGTGAGGAAGGGAGGAGGGAGGCAGAGGGAGATGAGAACCAGAGAGAGAGAGAGAGAGAGAGAGAGAGAGAGAGAGCCAGACAGACAGACAGAGAAACAGAGAGAGACAGAGAGAGAGAGAGACAGAGAGAGAGAGAGACAGAGAGAGAGAGAGACAGAGAGAGAGAGAGACAGAGAGAGAGAGAGAGAGAGAGAGAGAGAGAGAGAGAGAGAGAGAGAGAGAGAGAGAGAGAGAGAGATATTAACAGGAGAGGGAGATATAAAGTATATATTAACCCCCCAAACAATCCTTGCTAATGATCACTTAGCCGCTAATAAAACCGGCTAAATCTACCTTGTGTGACGCTAGAAATCTTACAAGAACTATACAGTGTCTATAAGACGGCCGCGATAGGTTCAGATAATGGGTTCTCATCCCACCAAGCCTAACGACCCCCTCGTTAGGATCAGAGGGGATTTCTCTGCACGTTATCACAATTAGCCTTCAGACTTGTAATACGAGCCGGCGAGAAATTAAGTGATTTGTCAGCCATAGAGATGTTGTCGTGTGTGTGTAGGGGGGGGGGAGAGGGGGAGAGGGAGGATCTTTACCACTATGGCAGGAACAAGAGCATGTTCAGGAGAACAAGAGCATGTTCAGGAGAACAAGAGCATGTTCAGGAGAACAAGAGCATGTTCAGGAGAACAAGAGCATGTTCAGGAGAACAAGAGCATGTTCAGGAGAACAAGAACATGTTCAGGAGAACAAGAACATCTTCAAGAGAGAGAGAGAGAGAGAGAGAGAGAGAGAGAGAGAGAGAGAGAGAGAGAGAGAGAGAGAGAGAGAGGGGGGGACTTGCTTTATCTTCACCTCTGAACACCTGTGGGTCACACAAGTTAGTCTATTCTGGACAAAAGAACTCATTTGCGACAAGTGGCAGAACAAAAAGAGAGAGAATTCCCTGCGTTCTGTTCCACGGGCGACAGAAAATTGGGTTCTGGTCTACTGCCATATTCTACTGGGAGAAAATCGGTAATCTCCAATTTGCTCGAGATTTTGCGTGTCCCTTGAAACAAATCTACCCAGTAACAGGAAGTTAAATTTTAAATTTTGTCCCGAGGGGCAAGTTTATTGGGCAGCGCCACTCATCTTGTGAGTGGACACACCGCCATAGTGACAGTATTGGGCAGCGCCACTCATCCTGTGAGTGGACACACCGCCATAGTGACAGTATTGGGCAGCGCCACTCATCCTGTGAGTGGACACACCGCCATAGTGACAGTATTGGGCAGCGCCACTCATCTTGTGAGTGGACACACCGCCATAGTGACAGTATTGGGCAGCGCCACTCATCCTGTGAGTGGACACACCGCCATAGTGACAGTATTGGGCAGCGCCACTCATCCTGTGAGTGGACACACCGCCATAGTGACAGTATTGGGCAGCGCCACTCATCTTGTGAGTGGACACACCGCCATAGTGACAGTATTGGGCAGCGCCACTCATCCTGTGAGTGGACACACCGCCATAGTGACAGTATTGGGCAGCGCCACTCATCTTGTGAGTGGACACACCGCCATAGTGACAGTATTGGGCAGCGTCACTCATCTTGTGAGTGGACACACCGCCATAGTGACAGTATTGGGCAGCGCCACTCATCCTGTGAGTGGACACACCGCCATAGTGACAGTATTGGGCAGCGCCACTCATCCTGTGAGTGGACACACCGCTATAGTGACAGTATTGGGCAGCGCCACTCATCCTGTGAGTAGACACACCGCCATAGTGACAGTATTGGGCAGCGCCACTCATCCTGTGAGTGGACACACCGCCATACCAGCATGTACAACACTCCCCAATAGGAAGAAAACCCGCTTGGTTGTTCATCCTGTCACTTGTACCCAGACACAGCTGGGAGTTGCTTAACTGTCTCAAGTGAACAGCTCGTGGAAAATGGTACACAGTAGATACCTATCATGGGATAAAGGTACACAGTATCTGTTGGTATTAATGACAGGATTTACTCGCGACCAAACTCGTACCTGTCTATGTTGACCAGACCACACACTAGAAGGTAAAGGGACGACGACGTTTCGGTCCGTCCTGGACCATTATGCTCAAGTCGATTGTGTACCTGTCTAATCTACGCGGGAAATAATAATCCAACGATGATTGGTTATCTTCCCCTATGATCAGGCAGTTTCTTTTCTACCCACTGTGTTGGTTTCAGTAAGTTTTTCTACCCACTGTGTTGGTTTCAGTAAGATTTTTTACCCATTGTGGTGGTTTCAGTAAAGTTTTTTTACCCATTGTGGTGGTTTCAGTAAAGTTTTTACCCATTGTGGTGGCTTCAGTAAGATTTTTTACCCATTGTGGTGGTTTCAGTAAGATTTTTACCCATTGTGGTGGTTTCAGTAAAGTTTTTACCCATTGTGGTGGCTTCAGTAAAGTTTTTACCCATTGTGGTGGTTTCAGTAAGATTTTTACCCATTGTGTTGCTTTCAGTAAAGTTTTTACCCATTGTGGTGGTTTCAGTAAAGTTTTTACCCATTGTGGTGGCTTCAGTAAAGTTTTTACCCATTGTGGTGGCTTCAGTAAAGTTTTTACCCATTGTGGTGGCTTCAGTAAGATTTTTACCCATTGTGGTGGCTTCAGTAAAGTTTTTACCCATTGTGGTGGCTTCAGTAAAGTTTTTTTACCCATTGTGGTGGTTTCAGTAAGATTTTTACCCATTGTGTTGCTTTCAGTAAAGTTTTTTACCCGTTGTGGTGGTTTCAGAAAGGTTTCTGACTGGTGGACAGTTACATCAAATGATATTCCTCCCCCCCCCCCTGCATAATATTAGCTGCTGTCTTCTCTACGTCTGAAAACTAACATAACAAACACCTTTTGTGTTTGCGACGCTATTGTCTTCGCATTCATTAACACGAAAATTAATTTTGCTACTGGATAAACACATTTGATTGTTCCTGGTAAGGCTACGGGTTTATGGAAGGTTGGATTTAGCATAGTGATGGTGTGAGACAACACCCAGGCTAGAGGAAGTGTTCCCTGGCTACACAGTGGAACACCCAGGCTAGAGGAAGTGTTCCCTGGCTACACAGTGGAACACCCAGGGTAGAGGAAGTGTTTCCTGGCTACACAATGGAACACCCAGGCTAGTGGAAGTGTTCCCTGGCTACACAATGGAACACCCAGGGTAGAGGAAGTGTTCCCTGGCTACACAATGGAACACCCAGGGTAGAGGAAGTGTTCCCTGGCTACACAATGGAACACCCAGGGTAGAGGAAGTGTTTCCTGGCTACACAGTGGAACACCCAGGCTAGAGGAAGTGTTCCCTGGCTACACAGTGGAACACCCAGGCTAGAGGAAGTGTTCCCTGGCTACACAGTGGAACACCCAGGGTAGAGGAAGTGTTTCCTGGCTACACAATGGAACACCCAGGCTAGTGGAAGTGTTCCCTGGCTACACAATGGAACACCCAGGGTAGAGGAAGTGTTCCCTGGCTACACAATGGAACACCCAGGGTAGAGGAAGTGTTCCCTGGCTACACAATGGAACACCCAGGGTAGAGGAAGTGTTTCCTGGCTACACAGTGGAACACCCAGACTAGAGGAAGTGTTTCCTGGCTACACAGTGGAACACCCAGGCTAGAGGAAGTGTTCCTGGCTACACAGTGGAACACCCAGGCTAGAGGAAGTGTTTCCTGGCTACACAATGGAACACCCAGGCTAGTGGAAGTGTTTCCTGGCTACACAGTGGAACACCCAGACTAGATGAAGTGTTCCCTGGCTACACAGTGGAACACCCAAACTAGAGGAAGTGTTCCTGGTTACAGAGTGGAACACCTAGACTAGAGGAAGTGTTTCCAGCTACACAGTGGAACACCCAGACTAGAGGAAGTGTTCCTGGCTACACAGTGGAACACCCAAACTAGAGGAAGTGTTCCTGGTTACAGAGTGGAACACCTAGACTAGAGGAAGTGTTCCTGGCTACACAATGGAACACCCAGACCATAGAAAGTGTTCCCTCATCACTCAGTGGAACACCCAGACTAGAGGAAGTGTTCCCTTACCACATAGTGGAACACCCAGACTAGAGGAAGTGTTCCCTCACCACACAGTGGAACACCCAGACCATAGAGAGTGTTCCCTCACCACACAGTGGAACACCCAAACCATAGAAAGTGTTCCCTCACCACACAGTGGAACACCCAGACCATAGAAAGTGTTCCCTCACCACACAGTGGAACACCTAGACCATAGAAAGTGTTCCCTCACCACACAGTGGAACACCCAGACCATAGAAAGTGTTCCCTCACCACACAGTGGAACACCCAGACCATAGAAAGTGTTCCCTCACCACACAGTGGAACACCCAGACCATAGAAAGTGTTCCCTCACCACACAGTGGAACACCCAGACCATAGAATGTGTTCCCTCAGCACACAGTGGAACACCCAGACCATAGAGAGTGTTCCCTCACCACACAGTGGAACACCCAGACCATAGAGAGTGTTCCCTCACCACACAGTGGAACACCCAGACCTCTGACTGTGTTCCCCTCACCACACAACGGAACACCCAGACCTCTGACTGTTCCCCTCACCACACAACGGAACACCCAGACCTCTGACTGTTCCCCTCACCACACAACGGAACACCCAGACCTCTGACTGTTCCCCTCACCACACAGTGGAACACCCAGACCTCTGACTGTTCCCCTCACCACACAACGGAACACCCAGACCTCTGACTGTTCCCCTCACCACACAACGGAACACCCAGACCTCTGACTGTTCCCCTCACCACACAGCGGAACACCCAGACCTTTAGCACCAGCCAGACAGAAGCGAGGACCTTTCAAATGAACGTTTTAGAATAAAGAAAAGGACCAAAAAAAACCAGGCGTTTCAGACCACTGTACCTCTTCGTTGGGGTCTGAGCTAACAGCCCGCTTCTGTATCCGCGGGTCGTGGTTCGCTGAGGGCGTTTGGAGGCTGCTAGTGCGGGTATTGGGCGCGGGAAGGGCGTGGACCACGGCCAGGGCGACCAGCAACAGGTGGGCGGAACAATGCATTCTGTTCAAACAGGTGGTGTAGCGCGTCGATGGAGTTTCTGCGTTCGGAGTCCTGCGGTGGGATCACACTGCTGCTGGGCCTCGGGGAAGGAGGAGGAGGAAGAGGTGAGGACACGACGGGAGCGCTGGTCACTGCCAAATGGACGGAGGTTGCGCCGGGTTTGCTAATATAGAGGGCGCGCTGCCCCCTCCCCCTACACCCCACGCGCAAAGTGGCGGTGTGTGTCGGCTCCAGTGGGGGGTGGTGGCGCCATGGGCCGCCCCCCTCCTCCTCCCCCCTCCCCTACCCCCCCCCCCTCCGCATCAACCCCCCCCCCTCCGCATCAACCCCCCCCCCCTCTCTCTCTCTCTCTCTCTCTCTCTCTCTCTCTCTCTCTCTCTCTCTCTCTCTCTCTCTCTCTCTCTCTCTCTCTCTCTCTCTCTCTCTCTCTCGTGGTAGCATATGTACACACGCCCCCCCCCCTCTCACACAGTCTTACTCAGTCTTAACACACCCTCTCACACAGTCTTACTCAGTCTTAACACACCCTCTCACACAGTCTTACTCAGTCTTAACACACCCTCTCACGACACAGTCATATGCTCCTTATATTCCTCCCATGTAATGCCACTCTCCTACATACTCAAGCACACTCCCACACTCACACACTCCCACACTCCCACACTCCCACGCTCTCTTAACACTCTTCCCACACTCCCCCACTCTCACACACTCCCACACACTCCCACGCTCTCCCACACACTCCCACGCTCTCTTAACACTCTTCCCACACTCTCCCCCACACTCCCACACTCTCACACACTCCCACACTCTCCCACACACTCCCACGCTCTCTTAACACTCTTCCCACACTCTCCCCCCACACTCCCCCACTCTCACACACTCCCACACTCTCCCACACACTCCCACGCTCTCTTAACACTCTTCCCACACTCCCACACTCTCACACACTCCCACACTCTCCCACACACTCCCACGCTCTCTTAACACTTCCCACACTCTCCCCCACACTCCCACACTCTCCCCCACACCCACACTCTCTCCCACACTCCCACACACACTCGCGAGCTGATCTCTCCAGCCCTCGCATATATTTAATGTCTTAAATCTATACAGAATATAAATCTATATTCTTGAGGGCAGTAATCCCTCTCAAGAATACCTAGTATTGAAAGGGAATTATGTGAGTGTGAGTCTCCCAAAGGTGATAGTTCGAGCTACAGGTAAACAGTAGTATCATTAGAGAATGCCTCTACAGTAGTGAACGGTGAAGTTTGTGTACTACTTTGGCCATTGAGAAGATCGATTGGAGCACTGAGGTGGACTCGAACCGACGATCAAGGCATTCTCATTGATATATATATATATATATATATATATATATATATATATATATATATATATATATATATATATATATATATATATATATATATATATATCACGTTAGGGTGATTTGTTTACGTTTTTGGTCATTACAACTATTATTATTATTACTACTACTGTACCCCTGGTGTATGGTGTCATTACTCAAACTTTAAACTTTTATATTTGTATTTTTTGGGGGAGCCCGTACCTTGTCAAGCACAAGACGGTGGAAAAAGTTCAGAGGTATGCCACTAGGCTAGTCCCGGAGCTAAGAGGCATGATTTACGAGGAAAGGCTGCGGGAAATGCACCTTACGACACTGGAAGACAGAAGAGTAAGAGGAGACATTAATACCACCTACAAAATCCTCAGAGGAATTGACAGGATAGATAAAGATAAACTATTTAACACGGGTGGGACGCGAACAAGGGGACACAGGTGGAGACTGAGTACCCAAATGAGCCACAGAGACGTTAGAAAGAACTTTTTCAGTGTCAGAGTAGTTAACAGGTGGAATGCATTAGGCAGTGATGTGGTGGAGGCTGACTCCATACACAGTTTCAAATGTAGATATGATAGAGCCCAATAGGCTCAGGAACCTGTACACCAGTTGATTGACAGTTGAGAGGCGAGACCAAAGAGCCAGAGCTCAACCCCCGCAAGCACAAATAGGTGAGTACAACTAGGTGAGTACACACACACACACACACACACACACACACACACACACCAACAAGGCAATACCAGCCACTATCATTTAACATACCCATTGAAGCAGTCTTATCGGACAGCCTCCAGCCCGTCACTCATCCATCATCCACCAACGCGGCCTTCCTCACCCGCCACACACACCATTCATCACCTCATCCATCTAGATAACCACCCATCCACCCTCCAACCTCCCCCCTCCCCCCCAAAAAAAATATATATGAACTCAAAGTAGCAAGCACTCAACCGGTTACTGCTACTTTAATGTAAGCTCATTTCAGTCACCTGTGGTTGAGTGCTCACTATTTCCCCCCCACCCACTTCACCATCTTCTACACTCCCCTCTCCACACCATCACCTTCCTCTCCACACCCACCCATTCCATCTCACCATCACTGTAATAATTTTCCCTATACTGTATCTCCATTACTGTACCCCAGGGGCCAGATTCACGAAGCAGTTACGCAAGTACTTATGAACGTGTACATCTTTCCTCAATCTTTGACGGCTTTGGTTACATTTATTAAACAGTTTACAAGCATGAAATCTTCCCAATCAACTGTTGTTATTGTTATAAACAGCCTCCTGGTGCTTCGGAGCTCATTAACTGTTTAATAATTGTAAACAAAGCCGCCAAAGATTGAGAAAAGATGGACAGGTTCGTAAGTGCTTGCGTAAACTGCTTCGTGAATCTGGCCCCCTGGTATTCAAAATGCTAAAGTCTATGGACTCGGCACTGAACATTTCACATCCGCAGACTTCGTGAAGGAGAGGCATTGGGGTCGTGCACTGGACCGACCCCGACTCCCTCTATGACACTCCGAGTAAAATCACAATTAATCCCGCAAAGTTCAATGAGAATATCACTGGCTTCCACCCTCACATAGACGAACAGTCAGTCATATGTATACACTCACACATGTATACATATGTACACACACACGCACTGTTAACCCTTAGGCTGCGACTAACGTCAATTGACGTTTTAACGTTTGGACAAAATATTCGGTCTAGCATTGGGATTATGGCCGTGCCGGTGATGTATGGCAGGTTATAATATGACCGGGGTGCTGGGCAGGCCGGTCTGGCGTCCCAGGCCCTGGGCCAGCTGGGGCTCCCGTCTGGCGTCCCAGGCCCTGGGCCAGCTGGGGCTCCCGTCTGGCGTCCCAGGCCCTGGGCCAGCTGGGGCTCCCGTCTGGCGTCCCAGGCCCTGGGCCAGCTGGGGCTCCCGTCTGGCGTCCCAGGCCCTGGGCCAGCTGGGGCTCCCGTCTGGCCACACATCTGGCCAATTAAGCCAAATTTTAATGAAACAAACTGCGGCATTCCCGACTTGTGCCGAAATGTAATCAGCGGGTAAACACACGTGTCAAAGCACCAAGTTCCTTTTTTCAATTAAATTTGGAGATCTAGCATGGACAACTAAATTGCTCAGTTTTATGATTTCGTATTTGGTAACGGTGTAGACTGGAGGTCACTATATGGCTATCTGGGCTTGCCTGTCACTCACTCCGCATTCGTGAGGTAGAGAGAGAGCAATCTTAGCAAGTTGTGAGGAGTGCCGGCTGCTGAGAGAGGTTTCCGGCACCAGGAGTGTGTGTGTGTGTGTGTGAGGACGACACGCGCTGAGGAAGACTTGGGCCGGAGTTCTCAAACGTTGATAATGAAGCCTCTTAATGTTGGCAGATAGTAATTAGTCCGGGGTATTGGCTTCTCATATTTGCCTCCTGCTTGACTAGGTAGATGTCTCGTCTATCCTCTCTCTCTCTCTCTGTATGTTTCTCTCTCTCTCTCTCTCTCTCTCTCTCTCTCTCTCTCTCTCTCTCTCTCTCTCTCTCTCTCTCTCTCTCTCTCTCTCTCTCTCTCTCTCTCTCTCTCTCTCTCTCTCTCTCTCGCAACTCCGCCTCTCATCATAAAAACATAGGAAAACTTGCTAGAGGAAGAGCTTGCCGTGACCTGTGCTCCTGTGGCCGGCCCAGAGAATGTTGGCCAATACTGTGTCAGGGGCCCCGGTCAGTACTGACATCCTCCTCAGCTCATTGAAACATCACCTTCATGTGATGATTGAGCCCAGTAGCCTCAGGAACCTGTACATCAGTTGAGAGGCGGGACCAAGGAGCCAGAGCTCAACCCCCGCAAACACAAATAGGTGAATACACACAACACACGCGCACACACACACACACATGCACGCTCCACTGCACGCTCAGCCTTGGCGTAATCTGGTACACTCTTTGACTCCTGGGCTTCCACCAAGTTCAAAAGCCATCAGTTACCGCCTGCGGTCTTAACCGCCACACGCGCCCACCCGCCATGTTTAACCGCCAACCGCCCGTTGGCTGGCCGCCCTGTTGCCACCACTCGCCGCTCTTCACTTTTGAATTCCTGCATTTATTGAAATAAATAAATAAATATATATATATATATATATACACATATATATATATATATATATATATATATATATATATATATATATATATATATATATATATATATATATATATACTCTGGTGCCAATGTGGGGACCCATAGCCTCGGAGAAGAAAATAAAAAGTATTCAGAGGAGACCTTGTGGTTTCTCACTAAACACTAATATTATCTTCTCCTACCACCCCCATTCTTTTGTATGTACACATATATATTTACTTTATTTGAACTTTGTTACAAAAAAGGAGTTACATATGGGTTACAAAGATGGTTATCATAGGTTGTCGAGTTCCTCCAGCTCCTCAGATGGCGGGCAGGAACCCTGGATGCAGTGCGCATTTCCCCTCTGTATCGCCACACTGAGGCGCTGGAAAAGAAAGCTTGCAGCTCTTGGGTCCCTTGTTGTTTCAATGAGCCTAGAACCCAGTTCCTTCAAAAAACTGGTAGCACTTTTACCCCAGGCGCCGAGTGTCTCAGAAGCAATGGGGACAAAATTGTAGTGGTGATCCAGTTCTCTATACTTACGGGATTTGGCTGCTTCCCTGTGGGTGGCAGCGCCACCTGGTTGTGCAACACTGAGGTTAATGTAGGTGTTAGCCAGGGTTGATACGCACGTGTAGTCCCATACCAACTGCTTGCCATTCTTCCAGGGGTTCACTGTGATACCATCCGGGCGACCAATAAGAGCATCAGAGTTACGGGGCGTTAGGTAACGGGGCTCTCTTTCAGCTGGGCATTATATATATATATATATATATATGTATATATATATATATATATATATATATATATATATATATATATATATATATATATATAATATATATATATATATATGTTACTTTTTTATGTTTAGAAGAGTGTTTTTGTCTATATTCTTGTTCATTATTTGTAAATCCCACTTTTTTAAATTTCTTAATTATTAACGGTTTGTTTTTCAATCATATTTTGCCTTATGAGTTTGGTCAGGAACGGATAAAGAACCAGGTGTTTATATAGGAAACGTTTAAATAATATTATGAATTATCTATATATATATATATATATATATATATATATATATATATATATATATATATATATATATATATATATATATATTATAGTGTCTGTTCAATGTTGAAGGCCGGGCGGGGGGGATGGGGGGTGTTGACATAAGTGAAACGAGTGACAATTGACATCATGCCAATTGGAACCCCCGAGGACGATTTTTCAAATATTTTGAAAAAAAATATAAATGAACACGGAATAAATTTTTCTTGTCTTCGCTTTTTTTTAATAATATAAAACATTATGCACTCTCCAAATTTTAAAAATAAATCACAATTTGCCTGTGGTTAGGGAAAATATGTCGGCGGTGGTGGTGTGTGAGCTGTGGCCGGTTAGGGAATAGCCCCAAAAGCTCCTAACTTCTGCCTCCACCAGGAGAGAGGGAGAGAGAGAGAAGAGAGGGAGAGAAAGATGGAAGGAGAGAGAGAGAAAGGGTGAGAGGGGAGATAAGTGTAACGCTCAGAGGTCATCCACTCATAAATTGTGAGAGGTGTCAAATAATCATTTTGTTTTATTGAGTATAAATGTTATGAGGCTATAAGGCAATGAGCTTTTGCCCCTCTGGTCGGTTCCTGTACCTCTCTGGAACTCATTAACGGTAATCACCTAGATTTATCGGTAGAGCGATGATGTTGCTGTGTGCAGGGTCGGCGTTCGATTCCCGGTAGTCCAAGTGATTGGGCATCGTGCTTTCACCTCGTCCTCTTATCCGAGATCGTTGTCCTCATATCCCAGCTCCTTGTCCTCATATCCCAGCTCCTTGTGCTCCTAACCTAGCTCCTTATCCTCATATCCCAGCTCCTTTCCTCATATCCCAGCTCCTTGTCCTCATATCCCAGCTCCTTGTCCTCATATCCCAGCTCCTTGTCCTCATATCCCAGTTCCTTGTTCTCCTATCCTAGCTCCTTGTCCTCATATCCCAGCTCGTCGTCCTCATATCCCAGCTCCTTGTCCTCATTTTCCAGCTCCTTGTCCTCATATCCCAGCTCCTTGTCCTCATATCCCAGCTCCTTGTCCTCCTATCCTAACTCCTTGTCCTCATATCCCAGCTCATTGCCCTCATATCCCAGCTCCTTGTCCTCATATCCCAGCTCCTTGTCCTCCTATCCTAACTCCTTGTCCTCATATCCCAGCTCATTGCCCTCATATCCCAGCTCCTTGTCCTCATATCCCAGCTCCTTGTCCTCATATCCCAGTTCCTTGTCCTTATATCCCAGTTCCTTGTCCTTATATCCCAGCTCCTTGTCGTCATATCCCTTCCCAGTGCTATGTAATTATACTG